>NC_086447.1:453717218-454019718 GCF_028390025.1 Pseudophryne corroboree
GGACGAGTCCGCAGCTTTGCTCTGTCCGAATGGACAATCAGATATGGCTTTGTGAGATAAAGCCGCCAATTCTGACACTCGCCTGGCCGAGGCCAGGACCAACAGCATGGTCATTTTCCATGTGAGATATATCAAATCCACAGATTTGAGTTGTTTAAACCAATGTGATTTTTTAGGAATCCCAAAACTACGTTGAGATCGCCCAGTGCCACTGGAGACATCAAAGGGGCTGTATATGCAGTACTCCCTTAACAACTTCTGGACTTCAGGAACTGAAGCCAATTTCTTTCTGGAAGAAAATCAACAGGCCGAAATTTGAACCTTAATGGACCCAATTTGAGACCCATAGACACTCCTGTTTGCAGGAAATGTAGAAATTAACCTAGTTGAAATTCTTCCGTGGAGCCTTCCTGGACTCACACCCTGGCACATATTTTCACCTAAGTGGTGATAATGTTGTGCGGTCACCTCCTTCCTGGCTCTGACCAGGGTAGGGATGACCTCTTCCAAAATGCCTCTTTCCCTTAGGATCCGGCGTTCACCCGCCTTGGCGTCAACGCAGCTGCGGTAAGTCCCGGAACAGACACGGTTCTTGCCGAATCAAGACCCTTCTTAGTATCTCTTGAAGTTCCGGGAACCAAGTCCTTCTTGGCCAAACCGGAGCCACGAGTATAGTTCTTACTCCTCTCCTTCCTATCATTTTCAATACATTGGGTATGAAAAGCAGAGGATGGAACACATACACCGACTGGTACACCGACTGTGTTACCAGAGCGTCCCAGCTATTGCCTGAGTGTCTCTTGACCTGGCGCTTCAGGTGGGACGCCATCATAACCACCTTTGGTCTTTCCCAACGGTTTACAATCATGTGGAAACTTCCAGATTAAGTTTCCACTTTTCCGGGTGGAATTCATTTATGCTGAGAAAATCTTCCCAGTTGCCCACTCCCGGAATGAACACTGCTGACAGTGTTATCACATGATTTTCCGCCCAGCGAAGAATCCTTGCTGTCATTGCCCTCCTGCTTCTTGTGTCGCCCCGTCTGATAACGTGGGCGACCGCCATGATGATGTCCTACTGGATCAGCACCGGTTGACTTTGAAGCAGGAGTCTTCCTAGGCTCAGAGCATTGTAAATTGCCCTTAGCTCCAGTATATTCATGTGGAGAGAAGTCTCCAGACTTGACCACACTTCCTTGGAAATTTTTTCCCTGTGTGACTACTCCCCAGCCTCTCAGGCTGGTATCCGTGGTCCCCAGAACACAGTCCTGAATGCTGAGTGTGCTGCCCTCTAAAAGATGAGCACTCTGCAGCCCCCACAGAAGAGACACCCTTGTCCTTGGAGACAGGATTATCCGCTGATGCATCTGAAAATGCGATCCGGACCATTCGTCCAGCAAATCCCCTGAGATCTGCCGAATGGAATCGCTTCGTAAGAAGCCACCATTTTTCCCAGGACTCCTGTGCATTGATGCACTGATACTTGGCCTGGTTTTAGGAGGTTTCTGACTAGGTCGAATAACTCCTTGGCTTTTTCCTCCCGGAGGAACACCTTTTTCTGGACTATGCCCAGAATCATTCCTAGGAACAGCAGACGTAACGTCGGAAAACAGCTGCGATTCTTGGAATATTTAGAATCCAGTCGTGCTGTCGTAGAACTACTTTAGATAGTGCTCTTCCGACCTCCAACTGTTCTCTGGAACTTGCCCTTTTCAGGATATCGTCCAAGTAAGGGATAATTTAGATGCCTTTTTTCTTTGAAGAAACATCTTTTCGGCCATTACCTTGGTAAAAGGCCCGGGGTGCCGTGGATAATTCAAACGGCATCGTCTGAAACTGATATTGACAGTTCTGTACCACGAACCAGAGGTACCCTTGTTGAGAAGGGCAAATTTGGACATGGAGGTAATCCTTGATGTCCAGGGACACCATATAGTCCCCTTTTTTCCGGTTCGCTATCACTGCTCTGAGTGACTCCATCTCGATTTGAACCTTTTATGTAAGTGTTCAAAGATTTCAGTTTAGACTATGTCTCACCAAGCCGTCTGGCGTCAGTACCACAATATAGTGTGGAAAAATAATACCCTTTTCCTTGTTGTAGGAGGGGTACTTTGATTATCACCTGCTGGATATACAGCTTGTGAATTGTTTCCAATGCTGCCTCCCTGTCGGAGGGAGCCGTTGGTAAAGCAGACTTCAGAAACCTGCGAGGAGAAGATGTCTCGACTCTCCAATCTGTACCCCTGGGATAATACTTGTACTATCTAGGGGTCAACCTGCGAGTGATCCCACTGCGCGCTGAGACTCTTGAGACTACCCCCCCACCTTGAGTCCGCTTGCATGGCCCCAGCGTCATGCTGAGGACTTGGCAGACGCGGTGGAGGGCTTCTTTTCCTGGGAAGGGGCTGCCTGCTGCAGTCTACTTCCCTTACCTCTATGTCTGGGCAGATATGACTGGCCTTTTGCCTGCATGCCCTCATGGGAAAGGAAGGATTGAGGCTGAAAAGACGGTGTCTTTTTCAGCTGAGATGTAACTTGGGGTAAAAAGGTTGGATTTCCCAGCTGTTGCCGTGGTCCCCAGGTCCGATGGACCGACCCCAACTAACTCCTTCCCTTTATACGGCAATACTTCCATGTGCCGTATGGGATCTGTATCACCTGACCACTGTCGTGTCCATGACATCTTCTGGGTGATATGGACAACGTACTTATCTTGATGCCAGAGAGCAAATATCCCTCTGTGCATCTCACGTATATATATATAGAATGCATCCTATTAAATGCTCTATATGAATAAAATATTTTCAGTCAGGGAATCCGACCAAGCCAACCCAGCACTGCATCTCCAGGCTGATGGCGATCGCTGGTCGCAGTATAACCACCGTATGTGTGTATATACTTTTTAGGATATCTTTCCAGCTTCCTATCAGCTGGCTCCTTGAGGGCGGCCGTATCTGGAGACGGTAACGCCACTTGATAAGCGTGTGAGCGCCTTATCACCCTAAGGGGTGTTTCCCAACGCGCCCTAATTTCTGGCGGGAAAGGGTATAACGCCAATATTTGCTATCGGGGTAACCCCACGCATCATCACACACTTCATTTTATTTTATCTGATTCAGGAAAAACTACAGGTAGTTTTTTCACTCCCACATAATACCCTTTTTTGTGGTACTTGTAGTATCAGAAATATGCAACACCTCCTTCATTGCCCTTAACGTGTGGCCCTAATGAGAAATACGTTTGTTTATTCACCGTCGACACTGGATTCAGTGTCCGTGTCTGTGTCGACCGACTGAGGTAAATGGGCGTTTTTAACGCCCCTGACGGTGTTTCTGAGACGCCTGGACCGGTACTAATAGTTTGTCGGCCGTCTCACGTCGTCAACCGACCTTGCAGCGTGTTGACATTCTCACGTAATTCCCTAAATAAGCCATCCATTCCGGTGTCGACTCCCTAGAGAGTGACATCACCATTACAGGCAATTTCTCCGCCTCCTCACCAACATCGTCCTCATACATGTCGACACACACGTACCGACACACAGCACACACACCGGGAATGCTCTGACAGAGGACAGGACCCACACTAGCCCTTTGGGGAGACAGAGGGAGAGTTTGCCAGCACACACCAAAACGCTATAATTATATAGGGACAACCTTATATAAGTGTTTTCCCTTATAGCATCTTTATATATATCTCAATATCGCCAAAATCAGTGCCCCCCCTCTCTGTTTTAACCCTGTTTCTGTAGTGCAGTGCAGGGGAGAGCCTGGGAGCCTTCTCTCCAGGCTTTCTGTGAGAGAAAATGGCGCTGTGTGCTGAGGAGATAGGCCCCGCCCCTTTTTCGGCGGGCTCGTCTCCCGCTATTTAGTGAATCTTGGCAGGGGTTAAATATCTCCATATAGCCTCTGGGGGCTATATGTGAGGTATTTTTCGCCAAAAAAGGTTTTCATTTGCCTCCCAGGGCGCCCCCCTCCCAGCGCCCTGCACCCTCAGTGACTGCCGTGTGAAGTGTGCTGAGAGGAAAATGGCGCACAGCTGCAGTGCTGTGCGCTACCTTTAGAAGACTGCAGGAGTCTTCAGCCGCCGATTCTGGACCTCTTCTTACTTCAGCATCTGCAAGGGGGCCGGCGGCGCGGCTCCGGTGACCATCCAGGCTGTACCTGTGATCGTCCCTCTGGAGCTGATGTCCAGTAGCCAAGAAGCCAATCCATCCTGCACGCAGGTGAGTTCACTCCTTCTCCCCTAAGTCCCTCGTTGCAGTGATCCTGTTGCCAGCAGGACTCACTGTAAAATAAAAAACCTAAGCTAAACTTTCTCTAAGCAGCTCTTTAGGAGAGCCACCTAGATTGCACCCTTCTCGGCCGGGCACAAAAATCTAACTGGAGTCTGGAGGAGGGTCATAGGGGGAGGAGCCAGTGCACACCACCTGATCGGAAAGCTTTACTTTTTGTGCCCTGTCTCCTGCGGAGCCGCTATTCCCCATGGTCCTTTCAGGAACCCCAGCATCCACAAGGACGATAGAGAAATATATATATATATATATATATATATATATATATATATATATACATACATACATACATACATACATACATACACACACACACATAGACATATACATACACACACACACACACACACACACATACACACACATACATACATACATATACAGTATGCCCATGCCAATATGGGCAGGTAATAGGAGATTACGGATAGCAACTACTATATAGAGTAATACGAGAATTCAGTTCATCTAGAAGTGCTGCTTCTTACCTGACTGGACTCTGTTCCAATAATAGTGAGATCTTGAACGGATCTGCGCCTTTGCCCGTTGCCTGTTGGATATTAAGCAAAAAGGATTTACCAGACACTGCTTCCACATGTAACTGAAGGGGCACAAGTGTGTAAGCTTGGAATTTCTACAAGTCCATAGGCAGAAGAAATGAAAGGGATCAACACAGGGCACGAGAGAGACAGCTGCAACACTTTAACTCCGGAAGCACTGGCCGACAGACAGTATATACCAAGACAATGACCCCTCCTATTACGTGAGTTCTATCCTCCACATGTTTGCTGTTCATGGCTAATGACTACTTCCATTTCTGGGGCCTTGGGTCTACAGCAGGATGGCTGACCTAATGTAGCAGCAGTGTACGGAGATAGCCATGCCGAAAGTGTCTTGTTTTCAGATCTCTTAATTGAATAAAAACATTTACCCTGCAGCAAAAATAGTCTTTAATCCCATGCTCTCTGCCACTCCTGCTCTTGATTTCCCAAAAGTCACATCTTGCCATCTATAAATGACAAAGAATGTGGCATCCCCTCTCTCCTGCCTGACGTACACCTGCCAGCAACATTCACACTGACAGTTAAGACATAATCCTTCCATCTATGTCCAGGGCAACAAAAAGCATATTTTAGCATGTGCTTACGTTTACATAAAATGTGTGAATTAACAGGATCATTCACAAGCCTTTCTGGACTGAGGAATATGGAGTGTTTGTGTTGTGTGTTAAGATGGGGGGATCAGTTGTCTGAAGGGAAACCCTGAAATGCTACAAGCAACAGCTGAGACGATGCTCTGAATTCCTGCTATGGAGTTACGTAATGTTTCTTGGTGGCTATTCATTATGGCTCACACTAAAACAGATTCTTTGCTTCCCAGCCAAAGCATTTGCAATTCATAGCAGCCACAACATAATTTATCAGAGCTATGTGTTGTAGTTTAAAGATCTTATCCTATAAAAGGATACAATAAATGGTGCACAACCAAGAGAAACAACACAACTGAATCCATTTCACTAAGGTAACAAGTGAAAGTCACACCATCCAGATTTGCTTTGCAGCTGAAACTAAGGTCTCAAGAATGTATAAGGAAACATACTCTCCTATGCTGAACATACAATCTAATAAATACATACAGTCATACTATCTTGAATGTCATTGTCCATCACAGAATTCCTTAACACCATGGCTAGTGTTTACGGAGTAAGTGCATGTCATTCAGCTCTAAAATTAGCAGGAATGAAATAAGATGGCAGAAATATTTGCAATTCTTCATTTGATATAGAAGCAAATGTGAATTTGAGGAGTTGTACACATGCTGGATTGGAATTGGAACATAAGGCACAATTGTCAGGGTGGGGTAAAAAGAAAAAAAAAATAGGTAAGGACTATTGAAGAAAATGCCTTAGCAATTAATTAGCATGTTTAGTGGAAGACATGATTTGTGGAAAATGCAGGTCCAGTAGGTTATAGTAAACAATGCTAAAACCCACTAACCATAGTAGCATAAAGAATCCGCTTCAAATACCTGTTGTCCCAATAATGCTTTTGCCATGTTATCATCAGAAATGAAACTGTAGTTTACAATTCTTAGAAAAAGTAATGTATGCTAATATAAAATCTGAGTATGTGAGAGGTTATATATGCATTTCCCATCCAATATTATCAGCCACAAGGCACACAGGGAAGTAAATTGTTACTGTGCAGTGAAAGCCTTGTTTTTTTACAATTATTTTTGTTTTCAGCTTTCTGTGGTTATCTATTAAGATTATCTAGACCAGTGATGGCTAACCTTGACACTCCAGCTGTTGTTTAACTACACATCCCAGCACGCCCTGCTACAGTTTTGCTATTTGGCCATGCTAAAACTGATGCAGGGCATGCTGGGATGTGTAGTTCAACAACAGCTGGAGTGTCAAGGTTAGCCATCACTGATCTAGACAGTACTCATTAAATTATAGTAGTAGTCCTAGGGCTACATCTAAAAATACATTTCCTCCTAATTCAAACTTGAGAACCACTGGACACATAGGGGGGAATTCAATTGTTTGAAAAGTCGGTTGGGTGTCTGTTTTTCCTGTCTATTAGATAGGAAAAAACAGACACCCAACTGACTTTCCAAACAACTGAATACCCCCCATAGAGTGGCTCTGCATATATACCCACAATACACTGAATACTAAATTAGGTGTTTCTTTGTTTTTGTTTGGTTTCTTTAAGAAATGTGGCTTACCAAGAATAATTCCTTGTATATGTTTACTTGGTCAATAAATCTGATTCTGAATACGAGTCACTAAACCAGGCTGTGATCTGGCCAAGACTTAAGGAATACAATATAAAACACAAGGGTTACATTCTTAAATCTCGGAAACCGTTAGGAGTATGTCTATATATTGAGGCATATTATGAAAGTGAAAAAAAGGGGACATAACATTAAGATACATGCCAGCCTTAGACTTCACAATAGCATTATTTCTGTCCCTTGTATGTTTGAGTTTTGTTTAGTTTTTAAGCAGCTTAGATTTTTTATAAAATTATTAAAAATAGGTCTACTGAATACTGCCCACATTTACATGTTTTTCCATTTACACAAAATTCCAAGACCTTTGGAGAAAACCAATTCAAAACTAATTTAAGGTATTTCTAAACAGCCTTTTTTGTTACTGTTATTTGTATTTTTGTTAAGTTACTATTTGCATATTCAGTTATAAGTAGCGACAATATAAACACACACTGTTAATAGCTTGTGACATGTAGTAGTTGAGGTAAGCAAAAGTTGTTACATTTGGACATGCAAATTGGAGCAACAAGCATTTACTTGTTGTTACTGTGGGGTGATTAATCTTTGGCTTGACAGATCATTACCATTCTGTAGTACCTGTTATGATGATCTCAGGGACATCCAGAATGTTGCCAAATGAAGCAGTTTTACGATGGCCTCGTTTATGCTTGGTACAGGCTGCAAAAACACATACACAATACACATGCAAACAACTACAAGTGGTACATAGCACAATTCACAAAAGCATGAAAGTGTACAGCACAATGTTACACAATGAGGTGCATGCGTAAAGAACCATGCAAACAGCAAAGTTTCTGCTGTGGATGGATGGACAAAAAAAGAAGATAGAAAAGGGCAACACAAATGAACATGCACAAAACAGCATGACAGCAGACAAACTAAAACTAGCTGAGACGGGAAAACATTTCCCTGAGCCAATCATTGGGTGTTTGGGAATAGTTATTGACTAGTTTTACTAGAAACTGCAATTAATTATAACATTTTTGAGCTTGGTGTATATCTACATTAAGTCACACCAACAGTAGGTAGGAAAATAACTTGGAATTAAATTAATAGGGCTCAATAACAGATTTCCCTCAGACGCAACCCACTCTGCAAAGTATGCAAAGCAGGGAGGCACCAGGCAGGAAAGGAGCTCTCCCATTCTGTTAGCCTGCTGAGTTCATTGTTGCTGCCGCTGCATCTGTCAAACCGTATGACAGGCAGCAGCAGCTATCGGCCCACCTAAAGCGTGACTCTTCAGTCTAAGTCCACTGCCACTGTTGCTGATTTCCCGGGCTTGACTTGGGCAATGCACTACTGGGAAATAATTTTCATGAGACTGTGCTGAGGGGTAAGAGGAGCATGTGCTGAGCTCTGATTGGAGGACCCAGCCCATCACATGTCTCTCTGACCAGTGGAGATCAGCAGCAGCCTCATGGGAGAGACTCACTGGGGGATATCCAATTGTTTGAAAAGTCAGATAGGTGTGTTTTTTTTCCTATCTAATAGACAGGAAAACGCAGACACCCAACTGACTTTGCAAATATTTGAATTCCCCCATTGTTTCTTTCCTCTGCCAGGTGCCTGATGCGGCTTCTTGTGAGTACACGGTGGCATAATGTGAAGGCACTAGAACTGTGTGTATAATGGGCACTACTTCTGTGGCAATAGTTGTATAAGGTGCAGCATTACTGTGTGGCATGTGTATACTGTGTGGAGTAACGTGTATAAGGGGTACTACTGTGTAGAGTAACAGGAAAAATGGGCACCACTGTGTGACATAATGTGAATAAGACACTACAATGTAGTATAATGTGAATCAGGGGCACTACATGCGGTGTAATGTGAATAAGATGAATAAGATTGTGCTACTTTGTGGTGTAATTTGAATTGGGGGTACTACTGTGTGGCCATGCTCCTTCCTTGTGATACCACTCTCCTTTTTTGCACTCTGTCCCTTTATAAAGTATGGGAGGGAGAGTGCAAATTTATAGTTTGCAGGGGATTGACGAACACCGTAGCACAGGCCTTGACTAACACCCCCCTCCTCCCCCAGTGGTAATAGATCCCAAGGGGCATAGTCCCCACCCACCATTGTCCATATGTCCTCTGTGTGGCACTACCCCCTTCCTCGCCCACGTTCCACTATACATATCTATGTAGCTATCTATCTATGACCACTACATCAATGCCAGAACACCAGGAGCAAATCAGTCCTGCACATATGCAAAACTGATTTCTTCATGAACAACAGGAATGCAGTTGGTGTCAGGGGCTGCCAGCTGGCTGTAGTCACATGTGGTGTGACAGTGCCATGTAACTGGTAAATAGGGCAAGAAAGAACTTTTTTTTATTCAAATGTTCACCCATTGTGAGTGTTGCTTAGTTGGAAAGTCCTTTGAAGTAACAAAGGGATCATGTGAAATAATAAGATTTTACTCACCGGTAAATCTTTTTCTCATAGTCCGTAGTGGATGCTGGGACTCCGTAAGGACCATGGGGAATAGCGGCTCCGCAGGAGACTGGGCACAACTAAAGAAAGCTTTAGGACTACCTGGTGTGCACTGGCTCCTCCCACTATGACCCTCCTCCAGACCTCAGTTAGGATACTGTGCCCAGAAGAGCTGACACAATAAGGAAGGATTTTAAATCCCGGGTAAGACTCATACCAGCCACACCAATCACACCGTATAACTCGTGATACTATACCCAGTTAACAGTATGAAATATAACTGAGCCTCTGAACAGATGGCTCAACAATAACCCTTTAGTTAGGCAATAACTATAAACAAGTATTGCAGACAATCCGCACTTGGGATGGGCGCCCAGCATCCACTACGGACTACGAGAAAAAGATTTACCGGTGAGTAAAATCTTATTTTCTCTGACGTCCTAAGTGGATGCTGGGACTCCGTAAGGACCATGGGGATTATACCAAAAGCTCCCAAACGGGCGGGAGAGTGCGGATGACTCTGCAGCACCGAATGAGCAAACTCTAGGTCCTCCTCAGCCAGGGTATCAAACTTGTAGACTCTTGCAAAAATGTTTGAACCCGACCAAGTAACAGCTCGGCAAATTTGTAAAGCCGAGACCCCTCGGGCAGCCGCCCAAGAAGAGCCCACTTTCCTCGTGGAATGGGCTTGTACAGATTTAGGGTGCGGCAGTCCAGCCACAGAATGTGCAAGTTGAATCGTGCTACAGATCCAGCGAGCAATAGTCTGCTTAGAAGCAGGAGCACCCAGCTTGTTGGGTGCATACAGGATAAATAGCGAGTCAGTTTTCCTGACTCCAGCCGTCCTGGAAACATACTTTTCAGGGCCCTGACTACGTCCAGTAACTTGGAATCCTCCAAGTCCCAAGTAGCCGCAGGCACCACAATAGGTTGGTTCACATGAAAAACTGATACCACCTTAGGAAGGAATTGGGAACGAGTCCTCAATTCCGCCTTATCCATATAAAAAAATCAGATAAGGGCTTTTGCATGACAAATCCGCCAATTCTGATACACGCCTGGCCGACGCCAAGGCCAACAGCATGACCACTTTCCACGTGAGGTATTGTAGCTCCACGGATTTAAGTGGCTCAACCCAATGCGATTTCAGGAAATCCAACACCACGTTGAGATCCCACGGTGCCACTGGAGGCACAAACGGGGGCTGACTATGCAGCACTCCCTTAACAAAAGTCTGAACTTCAGGCAGTGAAGCCAGTTCTATTTTGGAAGAAAATCGATAGAGCCGAAATCTGGACCTTAATGGAACCCAATTTTAGGCCCATAGTCACCCTGACTGTAGGAAGTGCAGAAATCGACCTAGCTGAAATTCCTCCTTTAGGGCCTTCTTGGCCTCACAGCACGCAACATATTTCCGCCATATGCGGCGATAATGGTTTGCGTTCACTTCATTCCTAGCTTTAAATAGCGTAGGGATAACTTCCTCCGGAATGCCCTTTTCCTTCAGGATCCGGCGTTCAACCGCCATGCCGTCAAACGCAGCCGCGGTATGTCTTGGAACAGACAGGCCCCCTGCTGCAGCAGGTCCTGTCTGAGCGGCAGAGGCCATGGGTCCTCTGAGATCATTTCTTGGAGTTCTGGGTACCAAGCTCTTCTTGGCCAATCCGGAACAATGAGTATTGTTCTTACTCCTCTCCTTCTTATTATTCTCATTACCCTGGGTAAGAGAGGCAGAGAAGGGAACACATACACCGACTGGTACACCCACGGTGTTACCAGAGCGTCCACAGCTATCGCCTGAGGGTCCCTTGACCTGGCGCAATATCTTTGTAGCTTTTTGTTGAGGCGGGACACCATCATGTCCACCTGTGGCCTTTCCCAACGGTGTACAATCATTTGGAAGACTTCTGGATGAAGTCCCCACTCTCCTGGGTGGAGGTCGTGTCTGCTGAGAAAGTCTGCTTCCCAGTTGTCCACTCCGGGAATGAACACTGCTGACAGCGCTAACACATGATTTTCCGCCCATCGGAGAATCCTTGTGGCTTCTGCCATCGCCATCCTGCTTCTTGTGCCGCCCTGTCGGTTTACATGAGCGACCGCCGTGATGTTGTCTGACTAGATCAGCACCGGCCTTAGGGCATTGTAAATGGCCCTTAGTTCCAGAATATTTATATGTAGGGAAGTCTCCTGACTTTTCCATAGTCCTTGGAAGTTTCTTCCCTGTGTGACTGCCCCCCCAGCCTCGAAGGCTGGCATCCGTGGTCACCAGGACCCAGTCCTGTATGCCGAATCTGCGGCCCCCTAGAAGATGAGCACTCTGCAGCCACCACAACAGCTACACCCTGGCCCTTGGAGACAGGGTTATCCGCCGATGCATCTGAAGATGCGACCCGGACCACTTGTCCAACAGATCCCACTGGAAGATCCTTGCATGGGACCTGGCGAATGGAATTTCTTCGTAAGAAGCTACCATCTTTCCCAGGGCTCGCGTGCATTGATACACCGACACCTGTATTTGTATTAGGAGGTCTCTGTCTAGAGACGACAACTCCTAGGACTTCTCCTCCGGGAGAAACCCTTTTTATCCTGTTCTGTGTCCAGAACCATACCCAGGAACAGTAGACGCGTCGTAGGAACCAGCTGCGACTTTGGAATATTCAGAATCCAGCCGTGCTGTTGTAGCACTTCCCGAGATAGTGCTACTCCGACGAACAACTGCTCCCTGGACCTCGCCTTTATAAGGAGATCGTCCAAGCACGGGATAATTATTTCGGCCATTACCTTGGTAAATACCCTCGGTGCCGGGGACAGACCAACGGCAACGTCTGGAATTGGTAATGACCATCCTGTACCACAATTTTGAGGTACTCCTGGTGAAGAGGGTAAATAGGGACATGCAGGTAAGCATCCTTGATGTCCAGTGATACCATGAAATTCTCCAGGCTTGCAATAATCGCCCTGAGCGATTCCATTTTGAACTTGAACCTTCGTATATAAGTGCTCAAGGATTTCAATATTAGAATGGGTCTCACCGAACCGTCTGGTTTCGGTACCACAACATTTTGGAATAGTAACCCCGGCCTTATTGAAGGAGGGGTACCTTGATTTCACCTGCTGGAAGTACAGCTTGTGAATTGCCGCCAGTACTACCCCCTTTCTCCGAGGGCAGCAGGCAAGGCTGATGTGAGGTAACGGCGAGGGGGAGTCGCCTCGAACTCCAGCCTGTATCCCTGTGATACTACTTGCAGAACCTAGGGATCCACCTGTGGGCAAGCCCACAGGGCCCTGAAGTTCCCGAGACGCGCCCCCACCGCACCTGTCTCCACCTGTGGAGCCCCAGCGTCATGCGGTGGACTCAGAGGAAGCGGGGGAAGATTTTTGATCCTGTGAACTGGCTGTCTGGTGCAGCTTTTTCCTTCTTCCCTTGTCTCTGTGCAGAAAGGAAGCGCCTTTGACCCGCTTGCTTTTCTGAAGCCGAAAGGACTGTACCTGAAAATACGGTGCTTTCTTAGGCTGTGAGGAAACCTGAGGTAAAAATTTTTCTTCCCAGCTGTTGCTGTGGATACGAGGTCCCAGAGACCATCCCCAAACAATTCCTCACCCTTATAAGGCAGAATCTCCATGTGCCTTTTAAAGGCAGCATCACCTGTCCACTGCCGGGTCTCTACTACCCTCCTGGCAGAATGGACATTGCATTAATTCTGGATGCCAGCCGGCAAATATCCCTCTGTGCATCCTTCATATTTAAGACGACGTCTTTAATATGCTCTATGTTAGCAAAATATTATCCTTGTCTAGGGTATTAATATTATCTGACAGGGTATCAGACCACGCTGCAGCAGCACTATTTATGCTGAGGCAAATGCAGGTCTCAGTATAGTACCTGAGTGTGTATATACAGACTTCAGGATAGTCTCCTGCTTTTTATCAGCAGGCTCCTTCATAGTGGCCGTATCCCAAGACGGCAGTGCCACCTCTTTTGACAAACGTGTGAGCGCCTTATCCACCCTAGGGGATATCTCCCCACGTGACCTACCCTCTGGCGGGAAAGGGTACGCCAGCAGTAACTTTTTAGAAATTACCATTTTCTTATCGGGGGAACCCACGCTCTTTACACACTTCATTCACTCATCTGATGGGGGAACAAAACACTGGCTGCTTTTTCTCCCCAAACATAAAACCCCTTTTATGTGGTACTTGGGTTCATGTCAGAAATGTGTAACACATTTTTCATTGCCGAGATCATGCAACGGATGTTCCTAGTGGATTTTGTATATGTCTCAACCTCGTCGACACTGGAGTCAGACTCCGTGCAGACATCTGTGTCTGCCATCTGAGGTAACGGGCGTTTTTTTGAGCCCCTGATGGCCTTTGAGACGCCTGGGCAGGCGCGGGCTGAGAAGCCGGCTGTCCCACAGCTGTTACGTCATCCAGCCTTTTATGTAAGGAGTTGACATTGTCGGTTAATACCTTCCACCTATCCATCCACTCTGGTGTCGGCCCCACAGGGGGCGATATCCCATTTATCAGCCTCTGCTCCGCCTCCACGTAACCTTCCTCATCCAACATGTCGACACAGCCGTACCGACACACCGCACACACACAGGGAATGCTCTGACTGAGGACAGGACCCCACAAAGTCCTTTGGGGAGACAGAGAGAGAGTATGCCAGCACACACCAGAGCGCTATATAATGCAGGGATTAACACTATAACTGAGTGATTTTTCCCCCAATAGCTGCTTGTATACACATATTGCGCCTAAATTTAGTGCCCCCCCCCTCTCTTTTTAACCCTTTGAGCCTGAAAACTACAGGGGAGAGCCTGGGGAGCTGTCTTCCAGCTGCACTGTGAAGAAAAAATGGCGCCAGTGTGCTGAGGGAGATAGCCCCGCTGACTTTTCTCCCGCTTTTTTCATGGATTCTGGCAGGGGTAACTTCCCCGCCTATGCCTTTATGGATATCATTTATAGCCTTGCCATTTACTTTGTACAATAGTGTATCATTATTACTTTTTTGTACTTTCCTATTTGTTTATGGTCTTTATGAATAGCAGCATCTAAGTGCAAAAGACTTTCTGCATTGTCATGTCAGTCCTCAAGAGGATGCAACTATGTATTTATTTGTGAGCCAGCCTTGAGCTCTAAAATCTATATTCATTTACTTCACTTACTTATTTTTGTTTTCCCAGAAGCAAGTAATTTTGCACATTTGGTGTTTAAAAATTATGTGAGCCAGCCTTGAGCCCATAAATTGCATTGTGGGTCTTCCCCACTCAGCAAACAACCCTGCACTTGGAACAAGCAATACTGCACATTTTGTGTTTAAAATTCTCTGTGAGCCAGCCTTGAGCTCATACAATTGTATTGTGGGTTTCTTCTATTTAGCAAATAACCCTGCACTTGCAGAACATAACATACCAACCCATTACTGTGCATCCCCCCCCTTCTTTATATTTTTATTATATATATTTTTTACTATATATATTTTTTTCTGTTCACCACACAAAAAAATGTTTTCTCCTTAATACTCTTTTCTGAAAATATCATTCCATGCCATTTTGTGCTGAGTTATGTGAAATACAGTAAGGAGAGTGTGATCCTCTGTTCCCCCTTATTGGCGGCCCACGGCCATACTACCCTGAATACGCCCGATCCTGTCCAATCTCGGAAGCTAAGCAGGTATGGCCTGGTCAGTATTTGGAAGGGGAACCTCCTGAGAATACCAGGTGCAGTGGGCCATTTTTAAGGGAGAAACTTACATCCTATAAACCCCCATACACACTCTCTAATCTGGAAAAACTGTCTCAGACCATCATGGTTTTGACTCAGAGTACAGAAAATAGAAATATTTCTTCTTCTCTTTTTCCATTTCTTTTTCCATTTCTCTAATGATAGCGGCCCACTGCCTTACTACCCCGAATACGCCCGATTCCATTTGATCTCGGAAGCCAAATAGGTATGGCCTGGCCAGTATCAGGACGGGAAACCTCCTGAGAATACCAGGTGCAGTGGGCCCAGTGCTACTTACCCCACCACATTTAATCCCCTAACAACCTCTCCCCCTTCTACTAAGGGAATTTTGATCACATTCCTTGCTCCACCCTTTTCGCATTCCCCTTGAGATTTATCTTGACCCAATTCAGAATTTTGCCTATACTGCCTCCATCAGTGATATCCATAATTCAGGCTAATACAGTGATTTTCTGGATACCCTGTATCTCAATGAGACAATTTGGTATCCCTTACTACTCCACTGATATTTTCACCATCTTTATCATCTTGTACCTCATTTGCTAAAAAGGTTAAACAAGATTCTTATACACACGAGTCCTAATTTTTTGTCCAACATTTCTTTCTTTTTATTCAAGGACTAAAATAAAGGTTATGTCTTAATATTTTTTCACTATACATATTATCCTTAATATTTTTTCAAATGAGTGCTCCCAAACAAGGTTTTTTTGTCTTTTCCTCTTGTCCTTTCCAATTGTAGTATAACCTACAAAATTCCTGGGAGCACCGCCAATCATTAGCAGTTCTAGATCTACTTAATTACTGCATGTATATTGGTATGTCATTGTTAACATTTATTTTGGTACGTTAGTAATATTGTTTAACTAGTGCGGTTCCACAAAAAACATGTAACTACAGGGGAGAGCCTGGGGAGCTGTCTTCCAGCTGCACTGTGAAGAAAAAATGGCGCCAGTGTGCTGAGGGAGATAGCCCCGCCCCTTTTTCGGCTGACTTGTCTCCCGCTTTTTTCATGGATTCTGGCAGGGGTAATTTATCACATATATAGCCCAGGGACTATATATATTGTGATGATTTGCCAGCCAAGGTATATTATATTGCCCTCAGGGCGCCCGCCCCCCCCAGCGCCCTGCATCCATCAGTGACCGGAGTGTGAGGTGTGCATGAGGATCAATGGCGCACAGCTGCAGTGCTGTGCGCTACCTTGTTGAAGACAGAAGTCTTCTGCCGCCGATTTTCCGGAACACTTCTTGCTTCTGGCTCTGTAAGGGGGCCGGTGGCGCGGCTCCGGGACCGAACAGCGAGGTCGGGTCCTGTGGTCGATCCCTCTGGAGCTAATGGTGTCCAGTAGCCTAAGAAGCCCAAGCTACCACCAGTTAGGTAGGTTCGCTTCTTCTCCCCTTAGTCCCTTGCTGCAGTGAGTCTGTTGCCAGCAGATCTCACTGTAAAATAAAAAAACCTAAAATATACTTTCTTTCTAGGAGCTCAGGAGAGCCCCTAGTGTGCATCCAGCTCAGCCGGGCACAAGAGTCTAACTGAGGTCTGGAGGAGGGTCATAGTGGGAGGAGCCAGTGCACACCAGGTAGTCCTAAAGCTTTCTTTAGTTGTGCCCAGTCTCCTGCGGAGCCGCTATTCCCCATGGTCCTTACGGAGTCCCAGCATCCACTTAGGAAGTCAGAGAAATTGGGAACTGCATTATATAAAAAAATAAGGAAGACCTCTAAATGTTCATGAGTAGTGGATGCACAGCATACGATGTGCCACAATTATATATTAATTCACAGAAATTAAGGAACGAATATGGTTACTATGAGAATACTGTACATTTAGGTAAAGGGAGGACAAATAAGGAATTTTTATACTCTCCAATGTGGTTTTCATTACCTTGCAGCTCTGAGCAAGGGGCTCATGTAATTTGCATTTAAACTGATAAACTGCAAAAACAGGTGTATTTCGCCCAGCTTGCAGCGGTGCATTTATTATGTAAATGGAAATTAAAGCCAGACGCAAATAGAAAGTGTAAGTACTAATTTAGGTCAAAATCAATACAAATATCATTTGCTCTCCTCTTTAAAACCTGAAATGGGAAATGGCTACATTGTTCTGGACCAATTGCAATAAAGTAAATAAATTATGGCAGACAATTTAAAAAAGTGACAGAACTACAGTGGGAGGGTTTCAGGTACACTTAGCAAGTGACCCACCTCCTAACAGACACATAAGCATCCTTCCTGTGGGCGGCTTGGGACACATTTTGCATGACTGTACTTTACCCACACTTGCATGCCTCCCCCAACTTCCCTTTCACCACTCTGGGAATAAATGTGTCCCAGTTGTCATAGGGGCTTATATGGAACAGTGCAAATTATGTTTATGCCCAACTGTACATGAGCCCCAGAGTGTGGGGGGGAGAGATATGAATGGCTCAGGGATAAAACACGACACATAGATAACTCAAGTCTATTAAGAAGTCTTAAGGCCCATACACACGGGGCGGTTTTGAGCTGAAAGCAGGTCACTTTTGGTGATTTGAGCTGCTTTCAGCACAAAACCGCCCAGTGTGTACGCCCCGGCGATGAGCGCTAATGCGCGCCCCCGCTTCATCGCCGGCGGCCGAAGTTCATCTTCTGGTATTACCAGCAGATGAACGGCGGGGTGAGCGGCTTTCCATAGCGTCCTGCTATGGAAAGCCGTTCACCCCCGCTGACATTGCGATTCATGCCGTTCAGCGCTCATCGCCGGGGTATACACACTGGGTGGTTTTGAGCTGAAAGCAGCTCAAAACACCAAAAGTGACCTGCTTTCAGCACCTTCAGTTTGTGCTGCCTATTATGGAACTTACAGCTATTTCTCACTCTCTCAGTGACCAAGCTTCTAAACCGCTGAATACCTGGTCTGCACGTTAGATCTTCAGCAGCGCTGCTTTGCTCTATTGTACTACTGAAAACTTTGCCGGTAGCTCTATTTTCAGGATTATAGTGTTGCCGTTTTCACCTTTCTATGAACTTTGCAGAATTTATACCATGATATTACGCTGCTATTACACTGGATGTTTCTCTCTGTGGGTTTATCTTTTATAGCAAATTAATGGCACTTAAGTGTTAGTTGGTTTCTATAATGGCTGTTATGTGCCTCAGACACGCTTTTTTTTTTTCTAAACAGCAGTTTTTATTCATTTGTTCTGTGTTCTATTTGTGAGTTCTTCATTAGGCGTGAGTATGTGCCGTAATAAAGAGTTTGCTTAGTAATTTGGTCTCTTCTGTACTCTTTCCTCCTAGATTACAGATAGGACTGATAGCAGTACTAACTACGGCTTTCATCATAGACCACTTTCCCATTTAATATGGCATTTTATTTCAGCAGATGTCTACAAACTGCTTGGTGAAGTCAACACCCCCCCGCCCCCCCAAAAAAGAACAAAAAACCCAAAACACCTTATGTGTACTGTGGTTTATGGTAGAAACATCCACCGAGGATTAAGACCCCTTTGAAAGAAAAGTACACACTTAAATGTCTTATTCTAGCTCCTTATGTGATAAAAGCAAATAAAATAACCCCCCACACATTTTTTTTTGACTATGGGAATATCAATGAATGTCTGACTTGCACCAGCACAAGGATGAAACCTCGCAGGAACAAGGTGAAATAGAATGTTAGCTTAGAACAGCAGCATTTCCTGCTGTGCCCCAATTACCTGTGCTAGCAGCAATTCTTGCTTCCAGTTCAGACATGTCCGCACTCATTCTTTTGCTCTCAGATGTACCAATTATTGAGGGTGGTTTCCCTCGAGCATCAGACAGGCTTTCTACACTGCTACCTCGTGAAGGTGGCAAACTCAATCGGCCCGATTCTACCTGTACATGGAAGGATAATTTAGCAGAAAACATTGATATATGCATCCAATGAATGTATGCTGGGACAAATTTGAGGAAACGTCAAATGAGGATATTTTCGGACTTCTTGAAACATAATACAAGGGTGTACTTTCTGACTATTTAACGGACAATAGTTTCCCCACAAAACTGCTCAGATATTGTTGTTTTTCTATTACTTTAGAGAGTTTAAAATAGCAAAATATTTTATATACTGTAAAAAAAAAAAAAAAAACCCCAAACAATTTATACATCGATCTTTAGGTTGTATTTTGCACTCCCCCCACCTCCCACTGTGTCCCTTAGGCCCCCATTATAAAATAACTTCCCACCCCCCATTTGCCAATAGAACCTACAGTGGTCTTAAATCCTTATAATAATAGCCCCCCCCCTTAGTAGTCAAAAACAAAACAAACATGTTTTATATCCACCTAACCCTGTCTATAACCCCCAATGGTTATAGTTACCCTCATGGGCATATACTACCACCCCTCCCCTGCATGCAAAGCGTGTGCCAGGGGGGACTGCTGCAGCTGATCTCTGCACTTGCAAAGTTCCCTTCACTGCAGTGTGATTCTCCGGCGCATACGCTCCAGAATACCGTCAAGTTTGGCTGATGTATTACAGTAGCAATCATTTAAAAGGAAAAAACTGAACTGATAAAGCATAGCATGTCAGTTTTACTTGTAACCTCATAAAACTGTTCTGCATGTAAAGCATGTTCAAAGCTAAACAAAAATAGGGTGTGCCTACATACTGTAGGGCTTGATTCAATTAACCTCACCCGACCACGAGTAAGTGGGGCACTTCCATAGCTCTGGAGGTGCAGATTTTTTTTCCCCACCTCACAACATGGCTGAGTAAAAAAATCTGCAAGCCCAGTTCCGCAGGCAGCATTTCCATGCCCCTGCAACGGCAACTGACCCCCATCGCTGCTAGCTAAAACAACGCCATAATGTGCTCCTAAGCAGTTTTTGTGTGAATCATTTCTTTCTGCAAAGTGAGTTACAAGAGCATCATTACAACACTGAGGGGCAGATTTATTAAGCTCGGTGAAGTGATAAAGTGGAAGGTGATAAAGGACCAGCCAGTCAGCTCCTAACGGTCATTTTACAAACCCAGTCTGTGACATGGTAGTTAGGATCTGATTGGCTCGTCCTTTATCACCTTCCACATTATCACTTCACCAAGCTGAATAAATCTGCCCCACAGATACATGGAGAAAAATGAAAGCAATGCTATTGGTGAGAATGCTGCACATGATCAGCACATTGTAAGCAGTGCTGCTACATACAGTAAGACCTGAGTGTTTGGGTGGCATGGAGCACTAAATGAAGAAATAGTAAAGTATACTTGAATCACAGTGGATGAAGAGTAAGAGAAACATCAGATGCACTTACGCCCGTCTTGGATTGATTTTTCAAGTATGCCAACTTGGTCTCAATTCGTTTGATTGTATCATTGCTTGCACTAGCCTGGAGCTCATCAAAGTCACTTTTATTACTGTTTGTAGAAGTTAGGTCAATACATGACCCTGCCGGGTAAATAAAAAAAAAAAAAAGACATTAAGCTAATAAGAATTCATTTTTGTTGCAATTAAAATCCTGCACATAAATCCAGCACATTGCAAATGAATCACTGATCACTAGAAGCGATCGGACCACAGTAGATCACTGACCCCTAAGACAAGTGCCACTTATGCCCTGTTCTCCACGATAAAGTACCCATTGTGTACAAGGCTGCAAACTTCAGTTACACACTATACAGATGACTGCAACATAGTATAATTTTATCAACTCATTAATAAAATCAAAAGCATTTTATAACTAGTAGACATACTGGTAATCAATTTTCTAAGTTGTATTATTTATTTAGGGGATTATAAAATTATTCCATGTGGTAGCATTCCTCCCCTTTTGTAGACTACAAGAATTATTTTCTTAACATATTGAAAGAAAATGCTTTTTATATGGAATATATTGTTGATCAGAAAAACAAAAAAGGCACAGGATCCTGTGATTGTTTTATCATGAACTAGAACTCCTCCTCTAAATGTGTCTAGTTCCAACCTTATTTTTGATCAAGTGTACAGATATGAGCTCACACACCTAGCGTCTAGTCCCATAAACTTTGGGTATTATATACATTGCAGATGCATAGAAGCCACTCAGTGTACTAGACTGCGACATTAACTACATATGAATTGGTTATACACAAATACAGTCAGATTAAGCACAACAGAAGTGAGAATAAGGCATGGGCGCTTCCATTATAGTCTGTATTTACACAGATTCAGACTCTGTTGCACATCAAATTGATCAATGTAATCTAGCAATGTAGTTTAGTCACTCATAATTGTTTTATTCATATGAAGATGCACATTCTGAGTGATAAAAATGATTGGTGCATCAGAGTTGTCTCAGACTGGAGGGGCTATATGGCGAGACTCAAGCCAGTGTATAAGGACACATCTGTATATAGACACAAAGCCTCTGGCTGCAGATTTCACACCTCGTATACTAAGAAACTGTTGCACGGCAAATTTGTGTTTAGCTGTATGTGTGGTAAAACACCTTTATTATCCAGTAACCTGACCAAAACAAGTGTCAGAATCTAAAATTAGGAGAAAAGTCCAGAAGCAGAGAATTCTGTCTCTCCTGGAGAGGATCATGTTGGGAGGTATGTGTATATCTATATAAAAAAAAATGACCACCTAGGGCTATTTTATACCGGAACTGCATACTATAAAAATAAAAAATGACAGCATCTACGCGGAATAGCTGGATGAATCTTGCAGTGCGATATCCCTCTATCGTACACTTGGTTTAATAATCCTCATTGCACACTTGCACCAGACCTATATTAAGTGAAAGAGATGCACCTGAAAAAATGCATACGTATGTTTCTATCCAACTCTGCAAAACCCATGGTTGCTCCGTCACGCCTCCTCAGTTGCACGTGGACATGTGACTGAAATACATAGACCTCTACTGATGTGCGCACACTGCCAGAGCATACTCATGTGAGAACATTCAACAAACACCTCACACAGACATCAATTCAACTCAGTCCCAAGACAAATTTGCTTCTAATGGTGGCAAAGGGCTGACCAAGCTGTAATCAGAATCTCACCTGTACTTGTAGCAGAATTGCTTTGTCCTCCATCAGAGTATTGACAAGGATACTGTAAAGATTCATCAGCTCCAGGAAAATACTGCATTTAAAAAACAATTGTGCAATATTTAAAATAAGAATTTACTTACCGATAATTCTATTTCTCGGAGTCCGTAGTGGATGCTGGGGTTCCTGAAAGGACCATGGGGAACAGCGGCTCCGCAGGAGACAGGGCACAAAAAGTAAAGCTTTAGGATCAGGTGGTGTGCACTGGCTCCTCCCCCTATGACCCTCCTCCAAGCCTCAGTTAGGATACTGTGCCCGGACGAGCGTACACAATAAGGAAGGATTTATGAATCCCGGGTAAGACTCATACCAGCCACACCAATCACACTGTACAACCTGTGATCTGAACCCAGTTAACAGTATGATAACAGCAGAGCCTCTGAAAAGATGGCTCACAACAAATAATAACCCGATTTTTGTAACTATGTACAAGTAATGCAGATAATCCGCACTTGGGATGGGCGCCCAGCATCCACTACGGACTCCGAGAAATAGAATTATCGGTAAGTAAATTCTTATTTTCTCTATCGTCCTAGTGGATGCTGGGGTTCCTGAAAGGACCATGGGGATTATACCAAAGCTCCCAAACGGGCGGGAGAGTGCGGATGACTCTGCAGCACCGAATGAGAGAACTCCAGGTCCTCCTTAGCCAGGGTATCAAATTTGTAGGATTTTACAAACGTGTTTGCCCCTGACTAAATAGCCGCTCGGCAAAGTTGTAAAGCCGAGACCCCTCGGGCAGCCGCCCAAGATGAGCCCACCTTCCTTGTGGAATGGGCATTTACATATTTTGGCTGTGGCAGGCCTGCCACAGAATGTGCAAGCTGAATTGTATTACACATCCAACTAGCAAAAGTCTGCTTAAAAGCAAGAGCACCCAGTTTGTTGGGTGCATACAGGATAACAGCAAGTCAGTTTTCCTGACTCCAGCCGTCCTGGAACCTATATTTTCAGGGCCCTGACCACATCTAGCAACTTGGAGTCCTCCAAGTCCCTAGTAGGCGCAAGACACCACAATAAGCTGGTTCAGGTGAAACACTGACACCACCTTAGGGAGAGAACTGGGGACGAGTCCGCAGCTCTGCCCTGTCCGAATGGACAAACAGATATGGGCTTTTTTGAGAAAAAAAACCACCAATTTGACACTCGCCTGGTCCAGGCCAGGTCCAAGAGCATGTTCACTTTTCATGTGAGATGCTTCAAATCCACAGATTTGACTGGTTTTAAACCAATGTGTTTTGAGGAATCCCAGAACTACGTTGAGATCCCACAGTGCCACTGGAGGCACAAAAGGGGGTTGTATATGCAATACTCCCTTGACAAACTTCTGGACTTCAGGAACTGAAGCCAATTCTTTCTGGAAGAAAAATCGACAGGGCCGAAATTTGAACCTTAATGGACCCCAATTTGAGGCCCATAGACACTCCTGTTTGCAGGAAATGCAGGAATCGACCGAGTTGAAATTTCTTCGTGGGGCCTTCCTGGCCTCACACCACGCAACATATTTTCGCCACATGTGGTGATAATGTTGTGCGGTCACCTCCTTTCTGGCTTTGACCAGGGTAGGAATGACCTCTTCCTGAATGCCTTTTCCCTTAGGATCCGGCGTTCCACCGCCATGCCGTCAAACGCAGCTGCGGTAAGTCTTGGAACAGACATGGTACTTGCTGAAACAAGTCCCTTCTTAGCGGCAGAGGCCATAAGTCCTCTGTGAGCATCTCTTGAAGTTCCGGGTACCAAGTCCTTCTTGGCCAATCCGGAGCCATGAGTATAGTTCTTACTCCTCTACGTCTTATAATTCTCAGTACCTTAGGTATGAAAAGCAGAGGATGGAACACATACACCGACTGGTACACCCACGGTGTTACCAGAACGTCCACAGCTATTGCCTGAGGGTCTCTTAACCTGGCGCAATACCTGTCCCGTTTTTTGTTCAGACGGGACGCCATCATGTCCACCTTTGGTAATTCCCAACGGTTTACAATCATGTGGAAAACTTCCCCATGAAGTTCCCACTCTGCCGGGTGGAGGTCGTGCCTACTGAGGAAGTCTGCTTCCCAGTTTCCATTCCCGGAATGAAAACACTGCTGACAGTGCTATCACATGATTTTCCGCCCAGCGAAAAGTCCTTGCAGTTTTTGCCACTGCCCCTCCTGCTTCTTGTGCCGCCCTGTCTATTTACGTGGGCGACTGCCGTGATGTTTTATCCCACTGGATCAATACCGGCTGACCTTGAAGCAGAGGTCTTGCTAAGCTTAGAGCATTATAAATTTACCCTTAGCTATATTTATGTGGAGAAAAGTCTCCAGACTTGATCACACTCCCTGGAAATTTTTTCCTTGTGTGACTGCTCCCCAGCCTCTCGGGCTGGCCTCCGTGGTCACCAACATCCAAAACTGAATGCCGAATCTGCGGCCCTCTAGAAGATGAGCACTCTGTAACCACCACAGGAGAGACACCCTTGTCCTTGGATATAGGGTTATCCGCTGATGCATCTGAAGATGCGATCCGGACCATTTGTCCAGCAGATCCCACTGAAAAGTTCTTGCATGAAATCTGCCGACTGGAATTGCTTCGAAGGAAGTCACCATTTTTTTACCAATGGCCCTTGTGCAATGATGCACTGATTTTAGGAGGTTCCTGACTAGCTCGGATAACTCCCTGGCTTTCTCTTCCGGGAGAAACACCTTTTTCTGGACTGTGTCCAGAATCATCCCTAAGCACAGGAGACTTGTTGTCGGGATCAGCTGCGATTTTGGAATATTTAGAATCCACCCCTGCTGTTGTAACAGTATCCGAGATAGTGCTACTCCGACCTCCAACTGTTTCCTGGACTTTGCCCTTATCAGGAGATCGTCCAAGTATGGGATAATTAAGACGCCTTTTCTTCGAAGAAGAACCATCATTTCGGCCATTACCTTGGTAAAGACCCGGGGTGCCGTGGACAATCCAAACGGCAGCGTCTGAAACTGATAGTGACAGTTCTGTACCACGAACCTGAGGTACCCTTAGTGATAAGGGCAAATTTGGGACATGGAGGTAAGCATCCCTGATGTCTCGGGACACCAGATAGTCCCCTTCTTCCCGGTTCGTTATCACTGCTCTGAGTGACTCCATCTTGATTTGAACCTTTGTAAGTGTTCAAATTTTTTTAGATTTAGAATAGGTCTCACCTAGCCTTCTGGCTTCAGTACCACAATATAGTGTGGAATAATACCCCTTTTCTTGTTGTAGGAGGGGTAATTTAATTATCACCTGCTGGGAATACAGCTCGTGAATTGTTTCCCATACTGCCTCCTTGTCGGAGGGAGACCTTGGTAAAGCAGACTTCAGGAGCCTGCGCAGGGGAAACGTCTCGACATTCCAATCTGTACCCCTGGGGTACTACTTGTAGGATCCAGGGGTCCTGTACGGTCTCAGCGTCATGCTGAGAGCTTGTCAGAAGCGGTGGAACGCTTCTGTTCCTGGGAATGGGCTGCCTGCTGCAGTCTTCTTCCCTTTCCTCTATCCCTGGGCAGATATGACTCTTATAGGGACGAAAGGACTGAAGCTGAAAAGACGGTGTCTTTTTCTGCAGAGATGTGACTTAGGGTAAAAACGGTGGATTTTCCAGCAGTTGCCGTGGCCACCAGGTCCGATGGACCGACCCCAAATAACTCCTCTTCCTTTATACGGCAATACACCTTTGTGCCGTTTGGAATCTGCATCACCTGACCACTGTCGTGTCCATAAACATCTTCTGGCAGATATGGACATCGCACTTACTCTTGATGCCAGAGTGCAAATATCCCTCTGTGCATCTCGCATATATAGAAATGCATCCTTTAAATGCTCTATAGTCAATAAAATACTGTCCCTGTCAAGGGTATCAATATTTTTAGTCAGGGAATCCGACCAAGCCACCCCAGCTCTGCACATCCAGGCTGAGGCGATCGCTGGTCGCAGTATAACACCAGTATGTGTGTATATACTTTTTATGATATTTTTCCAGCCTCCTGTCAGCTGGCTCCTTGAGGACGGCCCTATCTATAGACTGTACCGCCACTTGTTCTGATAAGCGTGTGAGCGCCTTATCCACCCTAAGGGGTGTTTCCCAACGCGCCCTAACTTCTGGCGGGAAAGGGTATACCGCCCTCACACACTTCATTTAATTTATCTGATTCAGGAAAAACTACGGTAGTTTTTTCACATCCCACATAATACCCTCTTTTGTGGTACTTGTAGTATCAGAAATATGTAACAACTCCTTCATTGCCCTTAACGTGTGGCCCTAATAAGGAATACGTTTGTTTATTCACCGTCGACACTGGATTCAGTGTCCCTGTCTGTGTCTGTGTCGACCGACTAAAGTAAACGGGCGTTTTAAAACCCCTGACGGTGTTTTTGAGACGTCTGGACCGGTACTAATTGTTTGTCGGCCGTCTCATGTCGTCAACCGACCTTGGCGCGTGTTGACATTATCACGTAATTCCCTAAATAAGCCATCCATTCCGGTGTCGACTCCCTAGAGAGTGACATCACCATTACAGGCAATTGCTCCGCCTCCTCACCAACATCGTCCTCATACATGTCGACACACACGTACCGACACACAGCACACACACAGGGAATGCTCTGATAGAGGACAGGACCTACTAGCCCTTTGGAGAGACAGAGGGAGAGTTTGCCAGCACACACCAAAAACGCTATAATTATATAGGGACAACCCTATATAAGTGTTTTCCCTTATAGCATCTTTTTTATATATTTCTAACGCCAAATTAGTGCCCCCCCTCTCTGTTTTAACCCTGTTTCTGTAGTGCAGTGCAGGGGAGAGCCTGGGAGCCTTCCCACCAGCATTTCTGTGAGGGAAAATGGCGCTGTGTGCTGAGGAGATAGGCCCCGCCCCTTTTCCGGCGGCCTCGTCTCCCGCTCTTAACGGATTCTGGCAGGGGTTAAATATCTCCATATAGCCTCCGGAGGCTATATGTGAGGTATTTTTAGCCAAAAATAGGTTTTCATTGCCTCCCAGGGCGCCCCCCTCCCAGCGCCCTGCACCCTCAGTGACTGCCGTGTGAAGTGTGCTGAGAGGAAATGGCGCACAGCTGCAGTGCTGTGCGCTACCTTAAGAAGACTGAGGAGTCTTCATGCCGCCGATTCTGGACCTTCTTCTTGTTTCAGCATCTGCAAGGGGGCCGGCGGCGAGGCTCCGGTGACCATCCAGGCTGTACCTGTGATCGTCCCTCTGGAGCTAATGTCCAGTAGCCAAAGAAGCCAATCCATCCTGCACGCAGGTGAGTTCACTTCTTCTCCCCTAAGTCCCTCGTTGCAGTGATCCTGTTGCCAGCAGGACTCACTGTAAAATAAAAAACCTAAGCTAAACTTTTCTAAGCAGCTCTTTAGGAGAGCCACCTAGATTGCACCCTTCTCGGCCGGGCACAAAAATCTAACTGAGGCTTGGAGGAGGGTCATAGGGGGAGGAGCCAGTGCACACCACCTGATCCTAAAGCTTTACTTTTTGTGCCCTGTCTCCTGCGGAGCCGCTGTTCCCCATGGTCCTTTCAGGAACCCCAGCATCCACTAGGACGATAGAGAAATTATAGCTACGGCATAATTAATTGATTCAGCTGAATTTAGTCTACATCCACCAACATACACACGCTAGAGTTAGTTTGTTTTTCAGCAAGTAATGAAGCTACCAGTATGTTTTAGCACTTTGGGTGGGGAAATCAGAGCACCTGCATACAACCACCAGTCAGTTAGTGCTCTGGCCAGAATGAAACCCATGGCTCCAGTGATGTGAGGCACCACTGTTTACCACCACTGGGAAATACATTACTTTCTACACATGCAAGAGATCTTAATTCCGATGGTATGATTATGGATGAGGAGGAGGGAGACCACTAATAAAACTAATGCACTTAGACTAATACGTATAAGCAAAGGATTCACAGATCAAAGGGATAGAAAGTCTAGCAGAGTAAGATAGGAGGTTAAGGTGAATCGCTTAAAGTTTTTGTCCCACCCAGATATTTTGTTAAGTGCTTTCTTATACAGGCTGAGTATCCCATATCCAAATATTCCGAAATACGGACTTTGAGTGAGATAGTGAAACCTTTGTTTTTTGATGGCTCAATGTACACAAAGTAATTAAAAATATTGTATTAAATGACCTTCAGGCTGTGTGTATAAGCTGTATATGAAACATAAATGAATTGTGTGAATGTAGATACACTTTGTTCAATGCACAAAGTTATAAAAAATATTGGCTAAAATGACCTTCAGGCTGTGTGTATAAGGTGTATATGTAACATAAATACATTCTGTGCTTAGATTTAGGTCCCATTACCACGATATCTCATTATGGTATGCAATTATTCCAAAATACGGAAAAATCCGATATCCAAAATACCTCTGGTCCCAAGCATTTTGGATAAGGGATACTCAACCTGTAATACAAGATATATAAAAAAAAAAGCGATAATGCTTGCCTGCATAAGATGCGTCATTATCTTCACAATCTCTTCCATTGAAGGTCGTTTAGATGGATCTTTTGACCAGCAGCGAGTCATTAAACTTTCAATAGGCTTAGGTAAATTTTTAATTAGAGGTGGTCGAGTACCTGGGAATTCATAAGAGAAAGTAATTATGAGGGTGGATTAAAAGCACTGATGAACGCAACTGTACTCTTAATACAAAAAAAACCCCAGTGCGGATTGAGGAAATAATACAAAGGACTACAGGGAGCGCAACTAAACATAAAACAACCTTTACATTAAGTATTGCTTTATCCAGTTTTATTATTGTGACATATTACAGCGAAAATGTTTTAGGTCATTAGGTGCGTAAAACTTTAAATTACACATGGAGATACTGCCAACAATTACATAAAATCATTTAACATAACCTATAGAAATTCTATGTGAGTGAATATGTTATTTTGAACTCAAGGTTAATTCCATGTCACTTGCAGTTGACCAAAGTATGAAAACATAATTACACATAATACCGCCTACATTTCTTGTTTTGCCTTAATAAACTACCCACACAATGCAATATACTGGCATTCAATAAAGATACATAATCTAATGCGCTTCTTAACGTATAACTCACCATTGTGAACTGCCCACATTATGCGAAAGGCAGGACCTCCAATTTCATCAAATGGTTTCCTCCTGGTTATTACTTCCCAAAGAATGATGCCCCAACTGAACACATCACATTTCTCACTGTAGTTACTACCTAAAAAGCATGAAAGTATAATTATTTATCAGTATCAATCTCTACTTTCAGTCGAGGCAAAAGGCACTGGATAGTACTCATTAGGAGGTACCAGAAAATAAATATTTAACTGTCCAATTTATCATTTGTATAATTACTACAACTCATCACTTGGTACCCCATGTTCTTATACTGTAATTTTAGATCATGGAATTAATGCAATTTCAAATTTCAGGTTTTTCACATAAATTGCAGGTGGACGCATTTACAAGAAACCATACAGATGATATAGAGGTATGGCTTGTTCAAATATATTTCAAAACCTCTATTTACTAGATATTCACATAGAAATTTAGTTTTCCTATATTTCCCAGACACCATAAACTTTTAATACAATCCATTACATGACTGGCCAACAATAGGAACCATATCACCAATAAATGTATAGCGAAAACAGTACATACAAAATCTGTACTTTCAGTGCACAGTACAATGAAAACATGTTGGAAAAATGTAATATAATAAACATAATTATACTGCGAAGGTGTTTATATCTTTTGTACCGAGTGCTCTATCATGTAGTGTAGGTGGGGTGTCATCCTGAGAGGCTACAACATTCACAATAAAACGCACCTAGAACAACTCAAACATATCGGCCCATTATGATGTAGCTCTTACGGCTCCAATAACTAGTTCATTAGTGCATGGCTTCTCTAAGGTGTTCAGGCAAAAGTTCTTTGGATGTTCCGACATTGCAATTTATAAAACATTATATACAATCTTGATATTTGCTACTTAAACCAATAACACATATTCTGTGGCAATAACCAGGTATATGTTAGAGTTCTTTTGGTGGTAATTAGCCCCCCAAGACATATACTCTCACCTATTATCCAGCTCTACTCTTTATTTTCTCATCTAATTTTTCAAAAGCAATTAAGCAGAATGACATATACCAGTACAATAATACTGCCATAATGTCTGCAATATCCAATACAGGAGTCTGTTCCTCAGGTATAAGAATACATTTAATTACTCTAATTCCCTATTTACGACCCACGCTCATACCCATAACACAAACATTGACTGCCACTTGGTCCAATTTCGCTGCTCCCACTAAATGTGTAAATTTAGATATTGAAGGCTAAACCCTAGCCATTAATGTTCATTTACTCTTCTTCAATAAGCAACCTTTTTGGCGGATGAGGGGTTTATGAAGAATATGCTGTTTTTTAATCCAATACCTACACACACATTTAGGCTTTACACACTATATAAATGTGTGTTATAATGAAAAACTATTTTTATTTAACAATTAAACAAAACTAGTCAGATTATACACTGCTCAAAAAAATAAAGGGAACACTAAAATATCTCATCCTAGACCTGAATGAATGAAATATTCTTATTAAATACTTTGTTCTTTACATAGTTGAATGTGCTGACAACAAAATCACACAAAAATTATCAATGGAAATCAAATTTATTAACCCATGGAGGTCTGGATTTGGAGTCACACTCAAAATTAAAGTGGAAAAACACACTACAGGCTGATCCAACTTTGATGTAATGTCCTTAAAACAAGTCAAAATGAGGCTCAGTAGTGTGTGTGGCCTCCACGTGCCTGGATGACCTCCCTACAATGCCTGGGCATGCTCCTGATGAGGTGGCGGATGGTCTCTTGAGGGATCTCCTCCCAGACCTGGACTAAAGCATCCGCCAACTCCTGGACAGTCTGTGGTGCAACGCCACGTTGGTGGATGGAGTGAGAAATGATGTCCCAGATGTGCTCAATTGGATTCAGGTCTGGTGAACGGGCGGGTCAGTCCATAGCATCAATGCCTTTGTCTTGCAGGAACTGCTGACACACTCCAGCCACATGAGGTCTAGCATTGTCTTGCATTAGGAGGAACCCAGGGCCAACCGCACCAGCATATGGTCTCACACAAGGGGTCTGAGGATCTCATCTAATTGCAGTCAGGCTACCTCTGATGAGCACATGGAGGGCTGTGCGGCCCCCCAAAAGAAATGCCACCCCACACCATTACTGACCCACTGCCAAACCGGTCATGCTGGAGGATGTTGCAGGCAGCAGATCGTTCTCCTTGGCGTCTCCAGACTGTCACGTCTGTCACATGTGCTCAATGAGAACCTGCTTTCATCTGTGAAGAGCACAGGGCGCCAGTGGCGAATTTGCCAATCTTGGTGTTCTCTGGCAAATGCCAAACGTCCTGTACGGTGTTGGGCTGTAAGCACAACCCCCACCTGTGGACATCGGGCCCTCATACGACCCTCATGGAGTCTGTTTCTGATAGTTTGAGTAGACACATGCACATTTGTGGCTTGCTGGAGGTCATTTTGCAGGGCTCTGGCAGTGCTTCTCCTGTTCCTCCTTGCACAAAGGCGGAGGTAGCGGTCCTGCTGCTGGGTTGTAGCCCTTCTATGGCCTCCTCCATGTCTCCTGATGTACTGGCCTGTCTCCTGGTAGCACCTCCATGCTCTGGACACTACGCTGACAGACAGCTCGCATTGATGTGCCATCCTGGATGAGCTGCACTACCTGAGCCACTTGTGTAGGTTGTAGGGAGCTCATACAGGCATGTGGAGGCCACACACACTACCGAGCCTCATTTTGACTTGTTTTAAGGACATTACATCAAAGTTGGATCAGCCTGTAGTGTGTTTTTCCACTTTAATTTTGAGTGTGACTCCAAATCCAGACCTCCATGGGTTAATAAATTTGATTTCCATTGATAATTTTTGTGTGATTTTGTTGTCAGCACATTCAACTATGTAAAGAACAAAGGGGTATATGCAATAGCGGGCGAAATCGCGGCAATTATCGCCGTTTTTTCAATTCGACCAAATTCGCCAGGTGAATTCCGGAAGGTGGCTTCCGGAATTCACCATATGCAATGAAAAACGGATTCGCCAGAGTCGCGGGCGAAAATCGGCCGATTTTGCGGATTTTACCGCGATTTTAAAAAACGGGAAAAAACCCGAAAAAAAAATGGCGTGGGGTCCCCCCTCCAAAGCATAACCAGCCTCGGGCTCATTGAGCTGGTCCTGGTTCTAAAAATGCGGGGAAAAAAATTGACAGGGGATCCCCCGTATTTTTAAAACCAGCACCGGGCTCTGCGCCTGATGCTGGTGCCAAAAATACGGGGGACAAAACGAGTAGGGGTCCCCCGTATTTTTAACACCAGCATCGGGCTCCACTAGCTGGACAGATAATGCCACAGCCGGGGGTCACTTTTATACAGTGCCCTGCGGCCGTGGCATCAAATATCCAACTAGTCACCCCTGGCCGGGGAACCCTGGGGGAATGGGGACCCCTTCAATCAAGGGGTCCCCCCCCCCCCAGCCACCCAAGGGCCAGGGGTGAAGCCCGAGGCTGTCCCCCCCCATCCAATGGGCTGCGGATGGGGGGGCTGATAGCCTTTGTGTTCAAAAAAAAAGATATTGTTTTTTCCATTAGTACTACAAGTCCCAGCAAGCCTCCCCTGCAAGCTGGTACTTGGAGAACCACAAGTACCAGCATGCGGGAGAAAAACGGGCCCGCTGGTACCTGTAGTTCTAATGGAAAAAAAATACCCAAATAAAAACAGGACACAGACACCGTCGACAGTAAAACTTTATTACACACTGCCGACACACACATACTTACCTATGTTCACACGCCGACATCGGTCCTCTTCTCCATGTAGAATCCCGGGGTACCTGAAAATAAAAGATCAATTATACTCACCTCAACAGGCTCCAGAGATAAATCCACGGACTTGGCAAAAAAAGAAAACGAACAACCGGACCTGCGGACCGAAAGGGGTCCCATGCTGACACATGGGACCCCTCTCCCCGAATGCCGGGACATCACGTGACTCCTGTCACTGATGTCCCTTCAGCCAATCAGGAAGCGCTACTGCCGTGGCGCTCATCTGATTGGCTGGACGCCGTCTGTACTCTGACAGCGCCTCGCACAGCTCCCTCCATTACTTTCAATGGTGGGAACTTAGCGGCTAGCGGTGGGGTCACCCGCCGGTCACCGCTGACCGGCGGGTGACCTCACCGCTAGCCGCTAAGTTCCCACCATTGAATATAATGGAGGGAGCTGTGCGATGCGCTGTCACAGCGATCAGCCAATCAGGTTAGCGCAACGAAGTTGCGCTTCCTGATTGGCTTAGAGACCTGTCAGTGACAACTGTCACTGACAGATCTTAATCGTGGATAGGTGTCCCATGTGTCAGCATGGGACACCTTTCAGTCCGTTTTTGGTGCGGGTAAATGCGCTTTCTTTTTTTGCCAAGTCCGTGGATTTATCTCTGGAGCCTGTTGAGGTGAGTATAATTGATCTTTTATTTTCAGGTACCCCGGGATTCTACATGGAGAAGAGGACCGATGTCGGCGTGTGAACATAGGTAAGTATGTGTGTGTCGGCAGTGTGTAATAAAGTTTTACTGTCGACGGTGTCTGTGTCCTGTTTTTATTTGGGTATTTTTTTTCCATTAGAACTACAGGTACCAGCGGGCCCGTTTTTCTCCCGCATGCTGGTACTTGTGGTTCTCCAAGTACCAGCTTGCAGGGGAGGCTTGCTGGGACTTGTAGTACTAATGGAAAAAACAATATCTTTTTTTTTGAACACAAAGGCTATCAGCCCCCCCATCCGCAGCCCATTGGATGGGGGGGGGACAGCCTCGGGCTTCACCCCTGGCCCTTGGGTGGCTGGGGGGGGGGGACCCCTTGATTGAAGGGGTCCCCATTCCCCCAGGGTTCCCCGGCCAGGGGTGACTAGTTGGATATTTGATGCCACGGCCGCAGGGCACTGTATAAAAGTGACCCCCGGCTGTGGCATTATCTGTCCAGCTAGTGGAGCCCGATGCTGGTGTTAAAAATACGGGGGACCCCTACTCGTTTTGTCCCCCGTATTTTTGGCACCAGCATCAGGCGCAGAGCCCGGTGCTGGTTTTAAAAATACGGGGGATCCCCTGTCAATTTTTTCCCCGCATTTTTAGAACCAGGACCAGCTCAATGAGCCCGAGGCTGGTTATGCTTTGGAGGGGGGACCCCACGCCATTTTTCCCCCGGATTTTACCGTTCCAGCAATAAAAAAAATAATAAAAAAAAAATATTATTTTAAAAAATATATAAATAATATTTGTGCCTCCCCCAAAAAAAAAAAAAAAACCTAATCCCTTCTAATATAAATAGATCTGCTATTCCTAAAAAAAAAAACACAAAAAAAAACATGTTTAAAATTTTTTTATTTGTTTTCACCCTCCAAAGTGTGGCGGAGTGAAAATCGCGAATTTGCTGTCTAAAAGCACTGCAGGCGAATTTCCAAACTTGAATTGAATATGCTGGAGGCGAATTGCAGCATCTGTACCATTGCAGAAAAGGCGAATTCGGAAAAAGGCGAATTGAGAAAAGGCGAATTTTGACGGGCCGTTTTTTTGCGAAAAATGACTGCACTGCATAGGCGAATTGATTTTTGGAGGCGAAAACGGCCCGGAATTCGCCTATTTTGCCAATTCGCCCGCTATTGCATATACCCCAAAGTATTTAATAAGAATATTTCATTCATTCAGATATAGGATGTGTTATTTTAGTGTTCCCTTTATTTTTTTGAGCAGTGTAGATTAAAGGATTAGAAACTAATATAAGAAAACAAAAATACATTTGAAAAAATATATAATAAATAGACACACACTCAGTACTAAAACAAACCCTCAAAACATTTTACCTTCAAAAACTTCAGGGGCCATCCAAGCAGCACTGCCCTTGTTGTTAGTCATGTGAGTCTGGATATCACAGGCTGTGCCAAAGTCGCATATCTTCAAAACTGTGCCTCCAGCTACCAGGAGCAAGCTGTAATCAAAAGGCACACAAGTCATTATAGCAGCAATTGTGTGATTAGTAACTGCGTTTCTCACGTTTATAAAAAGAACACAACACAATAATAGTGGACTAGAAACACAATGGAAATGAAATAACTAAATGTGCCAGATTTATTTACATGAATGCAATAAGGATAATTAAAAATGCCAACAAAAAGAGTACAATAACCAGAACAAACAGAAGTGCCTACTTTGGGCCGGAACATTTTCTGGCATTTGATATTGTAACCATGCTTTACTCTTCCTCCAAGATACAAAAGTCTAAAAAGGATCTAGGGCAAGGAGAGGAATAAAACTAGCATTTCTGGAGAGCACTAGTGACATTTCTAAGAATTGTATTCTTGAACATAGAAAAACAACAACAAAAACAAAACAGTATATGTAAACATACAAATAGAAACTTACTTTGGTGGCTTAAGGTCCCTGTGAATAAGAGCCTTTGGTTTCATGCTGTGTAAATATGCCACTCCTTGGGCACATTGCAAACACCAACTCATAGCATGAGCAGCTGTGTAGTAAGGCAGCGGTTCAGCACCATGCAGAACTGCAAAACAAGGATAACAAAGTGAGGACATGTACATATTATTATTATCATCATCATCCTTTACATGGCACAACAAGGGATCCGCAGCACCCAATTATAGTGAGAGGAAACACTAGGCGACGTCACTCATAGAGCACATCAAATAGTGTGTACCCACCATTACAGTTGAAGACAATATAGGACAAGTACAGGGTAAATAAACAAAGCTACATCAGCAAACTACACTGACATTAGTATCAGGGTGGCAGAAGATTGCGGGACTTGGTGTCGAAGATGGTTTAAGTAAGAGAGGGATAAACACATGAGGTTTGAGGGCCCTGCTCGTGAGAGCTTACATACTGTATTTGCCTACAAATACGCCCAGACAATATACATTTAGTTTGATTACAGCAGTGGTTTGCAAACCCCTAACCAGACTTCGGTGGAGCTCATTTAGAGTTGGATATAAGTCATTATTTTCTTCTTAAGATACGTATTTCTTTACTGTATATGCGCATAACTTTTGTATTTGCAAGACATGCTTCTCCTTATGCCTGGAGAAGCAGATGGGACGAGTAAGAATTGGCTTTAGAGTAAAGGCTCATTCATGTAATACCAACAAACTTTGATGTGGACCCATCTGCATATACTCCATTAAGGAGAATGGTTTGCTGGTGCAACAGGTTAGTACATAATGATATGCAATAATGAATACTATCAGCAGCACTATCTAGACAATTTTGACTGCCTGATGTCTGTTCGCTCATTTAGCGGAGAAAAAAAAAAAAAAAAAAGCAATAAATTAGCATTGTATATACAGTATACTATAGGAGGTTGTGGTTGTCCATGCACATTGCCCATTTAACATATCTGCAGAAAAGAAGATCTACTTGATTTTTAAAAGGGAAACGTATTTAATTAGATTTTCGTGAACATTTAACTTTTGCATTTTCTAATTCCTGAATAATATTTCATTACTGTATATTGCTAATGTGTACAAATAAGGTAATGTGACTTTGCTATTAAACTGTCTCTGTGAAATACTAAATGACAGAATTTCCCTGATTTACAGCTTGGGGCAGAACACAAAAATAAGTCTATTTACCGGGCGCACAAAAAAATAAAATAAAAAATAAAAAATTAAATACAAATACAGTTTATTGTCCTTATTCTGAAGAGAGAAAAAAAAAAAAAAAAGTTTCCAGGTGACCATACTTAGAAAGACTGTTAAGTTATTTTAGAACGTCAAACAAATAGGATACATTTGAGCATAAGTTATAACATTAGACAGTAGATGGTGATACATGCACTATATGGACATAAGTACGTGGACACCAAAACATCACACAAATCTAACATTCCAATATGGCATTAATATGGAGGTTAACCCTCCCTTTGCCACCTTTCCAATAGATTTTGGTACATAGCTGCAAGGACTTGCATCTATTCAACCTCAAGAGCATAAGTGAGGTCAAGCACAGAGGTTGGACAATAAGTCCTGGCTTGCAGACAGAGTTCCAATTCAACCCAAAAGTGTTCAATGGGTGCCAAGATCAAGGCTCTACGTACTGTAGGTCAGTCAATGTCTTCCACACCGGGGACACAAACCATTTTTTGATGGATGTCACTTTGTGTACAGGAACATTGTCCAGCAAACAGGACAGGACCTCCCCTAAACTACTGCCACAAATTCGGAAGTGCAGAATTACCTGGAATATCATTGTATGGAGTAGCACTAATATTTCCCTTCACTGGAACTAAGGGGTCCAAGATCGTAAAATAGCCTTAAACCATCTTTCCCTCTCCATCAAATTTCCAGTATGGATTAAGGTAGCAACCATTCTACGGACATTCACTAAACTGAGATTCATCCGTTATACTGCCAGTGTGATCTGTCACTCCAGAAAATGCATTTCAATTGCTCCAAAGTCTAATTATTTATTTATTATTAACAGTTTCTTATATAGCGCAGCAAATTCCGATGCGCTTTACAATTGGAAAATAAGAATTTACTTACCGATAATTCTATTTCTCGGAGTCCGTAGTGGATGCTGGGGTTCCTGAAAGGACCATGGGGAATAGCGGCTCCGCAGGAGACAGGGCACAAAAGTAAAGCTTTTACAGGTCAGGTGGTGTGTACTGGCTCCTCCCCCTATGACCCTCCTCCAGACTCCAGTTAGGTACTGTGCCCGGACGAGCGTACACAATAAGGGAGGATTTTGAATCCCGGGTAAGACTCATACCAGCCACACCAATCACACCGTACAACTTGTGATCTAAACCCAGTTAACAGTATGATAACAGAGGAGCCTCTGAAAGATGGCTTCCTAAACAATAACCCGAATTAGTTAACAATAACTATGTACAAGTATTGCAGATAATCCGCACTTGGGATGGGCGCCCAGCATCCACTACGGACTCCGAGAAATAGAATTATCGGTAAGTAAATTCTTATTTTCTCTATCGTCCTAAGTGGATGCTGGGGTTCCTGAAAGGACCATGGGGATTATACCAAAGCTCCCAAACGGGCGGGAGAGTGCGGATGACTCTGCAGCACCGAATGAGAGAACTCCAGGTCCTCCTTTGCCAGGGTATCAAATTTGTAAAAATTTACAAACGTGTTCTCCCCTGACCACGTAGCTGCTCGGCAGAGTTGTAATGCCGAGACCCCTCGGGCAGCCGCCCAAGATGAGCCCACCTTCCTTGCGGAATGGGCCTTAACAGATTTAGGCTGTGGCAGGCCTGCCACAGAATGTACAAGTTGAATTTTGTTACAAATCCAACGAGCAATCGACTGCTTAGAAGCAGGTGCACCCAACTTGTTGGGTGCATACAGTATAAACAGCGAGTCAGATTGTCTGACTCCAGCCGTCCTTTAAATGTATATTTTTAAGGCTCTGACAACGTCCAACAACTTGGAGTCCTTCAAGTCGTCTGTAGCCGCAGGCACTACAATAGGCTGGTTCAGGTGAAACGCTGATACCACCTTAGGGAGAAAATGCGGACGCGTCCGCAGCTCTGCCCTATGTCGAATGGAAAATTAAATAAGGGCTTTTATAAAACAAAGCCGCCAGTTCAGATACTCTCCCGGCCGAAGCCAGGGCCAGTAACATAGTCACTTTCCATGTGAGATATTTCAAATCCACATTCTTTAGTGGTTCAAACCAATTGGATTTGAGGAAATCTAAAACTACATTTAGATCCCACGGTGCCACCTTAGGCACCACAGGAGGCTGTATATGCAGTACTCCTTTGATAAAAATCTGGACCTCAGGGACTGAGGCCAATTCTCTTTGGAAGAATATTGATAGGGCCGAAATTTGAACCTTAATAGATCCCAATTTGAGACCCATAGACAATCCTGATTGCAGGAAATGTAGGAAACCGACCCAGTTGAAATTCCTCCATCGGAGCACTCCGCTGCTCGCACCACGCAACATATTTTCGCCAAATACGGCGATAATGCTTCGCGGTGACTTCCTTCCTTGCCTGTATCAAGGTAGGAATGACTTCTTCTGGAATGCCTTTTCCTTTTAGGATCTGGCATTCAAACGCCATGCCGTCAAACGCAGCCGCGGTAAGTCTTGAAAAAGACAAGGACCCTGCTGAAGCAGGTCCCTTCTCAGAAGTAGAGGCCACGGATCGTCCGTGACCATCTCTTGAAGTTCCGGGTACCAAGTCCTTCTTGGCCAATCCGGAGCCACTAGTCTTACTCCTCTTTGCCGTATAATCCTCAATACCTTTGGTATGAGAGGCAGAGGAGGAAACACATAAACGGACTGGTACACCCAAGGTGTTACCAACGCGTCCACAGCTATTGCCTGCGGATCTCTTGACCTGGCGCAATAACTGTCCAGTGTCTTGTTGAGGCGAGACGCCATCATGTCCACCATTGGTTTTACCCAACGGTTTAATAGCATGTGGAAAACTTCTGGATGAAGTACCCACTCTCCCGGGTGAAGGTCGTGTCTGCTGAGGAAGTCTGCTTCCCAGTTGTCCACGCCCGGGATGAATACTGCTGACAGTGCTATCACGTGATTCTCCGCCCAGCGAAGGATCCTGGCAGCTTCTGCCATTCTGTTTCTTGTGCCGCCCTGTCTGTTTACATGGGCGACTGCCGTGATGTTGTTCGACTGGATCAACACCGGTCTTCCTTGAAGCAGAGGTTCCGCCTGGCTTAGAGCATTGTAGATTGCTCTTAGTTCCAGAATGCTTATGTGAAGAGACTTTTTCAGGCTCGACCACACTCCCTGGAAATTTCTTCCCTGTGTGACTGCTCCCCAGCCTCTCAGGCTGGCATCCGTGGTCACCAGGATCCAATCCTGCATGCCGAATCTGCGGCCCTCCAATAGATGAGCCTCCTGCAACCACCACAGAAGGGATACCCTTGTCCTCGGCGACAGGGTTATCCGCAGGTGCATCTGAAGATGCAACCCTGACCATTTGTCCAACAGATCCCTTTGCATGGAATCTGCCGAAAGGGATTGCTTCGTAAGAAGCTACCATTTTTTCCCAGGACTCTTGTGCATTGATGTACAGACACCTTTCCTGGTTTTAGGAGGTTCCTGACCAGGTCAGATAACTCCTTGGCTTTTTCTTCGGGAAGAAAAACCTTTTTCTGAACTGTGTCCAGAATCATCCCCAGGAACAGCAGACGAGTTGTCGGCATTAATTGGGATTTTGGAATATTCAGAATCCATCCGTGCTGCTTTAGCACCTCTTGAGATAGTGCTAAACCCATCTCTAGCTGTTCTCTGGACCTTGTCCTTATTAGGAGATCGTCCAAGTATGGGATAATTAATACGCCTTTTCTTCGAAGAAGAAATATTATCTCGGCCATTACCTTTGTAAAGACCCGAGGTGCCGTGGACAAACCAAACGGCAGCGTCTGAAACTGATAGTGACAGTTTTGTACAACGAACCTGAGGTACCCCTGGTGTGAGGGGTAATTGGAACGTGGAGATACGCATCCTTGATGTCCAAGGATACCATAAAGTCCCCTTCTTCCAGGTTCGCTATCACTGCTCTGAGTGACTCCATCTTGAACTTGAACTTCTTTATGTACAGGTTCAAGGACTTCAGATTTAGAATAGGCCTTACCGAGCCATCCGGCTTCGGTACCACAAAAAGAGTGGAATAATACCCCTTCCCTTGTTGTAGAAGAGGTACCTTGACTATCACCTGCTGAGAATACAGCTTGTGAATGGCTTCCAAAACCGTCTCCCTTTCTGAGGGGGACGTTGGTAAAGCCGACTTCAGGAAACGGCGAGGTGGCTCTGTCTCTAATTTCAACCTGTACCCCTGAGATATTATCTGCAGGATCCAGGGATTTACCTGCGAGTGAGCCCACTGCGCGCTGTAATTTTTGAGACGACCGCCTACCGCCCCCAAGTCCGCTTGCGAAGCCCCAGCGTCATGCTGAGGCTTTTGTAGAAGCCGGGGAGGGCTTCTGTTCCTGGGAAGGAGCTGCCTGTTGCTGTCTCTTCCCTCGTCCTCTGCCTCGTGGCAGATATGAATAGCCCTTTGCTCTCTTATTTTTAAAGGAACGAAAAGGCTGCGGTTGAAAAGTCGGTGCCTTTTTCTGTTGGGGAGTGACTTGAGGTAGAAAAGTGGATTTCCCGGCCGTAGCCGTGGCCACCAAATCCGATAGACCGACCCCAAATAACTCCTCTACGCATCGCCTGTCCACTGTCGTGTCCATAAAGCTCTTCTGGCCGAAATGGACATAGCACTTACCCGTGATGCCAGTGTGCAGATATCTCTCTGTGCATCACGCATATAAAGAAATGCATCCTTTATTTGTTCTAACGACAGTAAAATATTGTCCCCGTCCAGGGTATCAATATTTTCGATCAGGGACTCTGACCAAACTACCCCAGCACTGCACATCCAGGCAGTCGCAATAGCTGGTCGTAGTATAACACCTGCATGTGTGTATATACCTTTTTGGATATTTTCCATCCTCCTATCTGATGGATCTTTAAGTGCGGCCGTCTCAGGAGAGGGTAACGCCACTTGTTTTGATAAGCGTGTTAGCGCTTTGTCCACCCTAGGAGGTGTTTCCCAGCGCTCCCTAACCTCTGGCGGGAAAGGGTATAAAGCCAATAACTTCTTTGAAATTAGCAGTTTTTTTATCGGGGCACCCCACGCTTCATCACACACGTCATTTAATTCTTCTGATTCGGTAAAAACTACTGGTAGTTTTTTCACACCCCACATAATACCCTGTTTAGTGGTACCTGTAGTATCAGCTAAATGTAACATCTCCTTTATTGCCAAAATCATATAACGTGTGGCCCTACTGGAAAATACGGTTGATTCGTCACCTTCACCACCGGAATCAGTGCCTGTGTCTGGGTCTGTGTCGACCGACTGAGGCAAGGGGCGTTTTACAGCCCCTGACGGTGTTTGAGGCGCCTGGACAGGCACTAATTGAGTGTCCGGCCGCCTCATGTCGGCAAACGACTGCTTAAGCGAGTTGACGCTATCCCGTAATTCCACAAATAAAGGCATCCATTCTGGTGTCGACCCCCTAGGAGGTGACATCCTCATATTTGGCAATTGCTCCGCCTCCACACCAATAACGTCCTCATACATGTCGACACACACGTACCGACACACAGCAGACACACAGGGAATGCTCTATACGAAGACAGGACCCACTAGCCCTTTGGGGAGACAGAGGGAGAGTCTGCCAGCACACACCAAAAAGCGCTATATATGACAGGGATAGCCTTATGATTAAGTGCTCCCTTATAGCTGCTTTTATATTGATATATTGCCATTTATTTTGCCCCCCCTCTCTGTTATACCCTGTTTCTGTAGTGCAGTGCAGGGGAGAGACCTGGGAGCCTTCCTGACCAGCGGAGCTGTGACAGAAAATGGCGCCGTGTGCTGAGGAGATAGGCCCCGCCCCTTTTCCGGCGGGCTCGTCTCCCGCTATCTAGTACATTTAGGCAGGGGTAAATATCTCCATATAGCCTCTGGGGCTATATGTGAGGTATTTTTAGCCTTTTTAAAGGTTTTCATTTGCCTCCCAGGGCGCCCCCCTCCCAGCGCCCTGCACCCTCAGTGACTGCCGTGTGAAGTGTGCTGAGAGGAAAATGGCGCACAGCTGCAGTGCTGTGCGCTACCTTAAGAAGACTGCAGGAGTCTTCAGCCGCCGATTCTGGACCTCTTCTTGCTTCAGCATCTGTGAGGGGGCCGGCGGCGTGGCTCCGGTGACCATCCAGGCTGTACCTGTGATCGTCCCTCTGGAGCTTCATGTCCAGTAGCCAAGAAGCCAATCCATCCTGCACGCAGGTGAGTTCACTTCTTCTCCCCTCTGTCCCTCGTTGCAGTGATCCTGTTGCCAGCAGGAATCACTGTAAAATAAAAAACCTAAGCTAAACTCTCTAAGCAGCTCTTTATGAGAGCCACCTAGAATTGCACCCTTCTCGGCCGGGCACAAAAATCTAACTGGAGTCTGGAGGAGGGTCATAGGGGGAGGAGCCAGTACACACCACCTGACCTGTAAAAGCTTTACTTTTGTGCCCTGTCTCCTGCGGAGCCGCTATTCCCCATGGTCCTTTCAGGAACCCCAGCATCCACTTAGGACGATAGAGAAATAACAATGATATAACAAACTGAGTGATAACAAACAATCATAGAGGTAGGAAGGCCCTGCTCGCAAGCTTACAATCTATAGGATGTTTGGAATTGTGCATGGTAATCTGAGACTTGTGCAAGCCTTTCAGCCATGAAAACCTAACCAATCAAGCTCTAGAGAAAGAGTTCAGATGTGGACCTAGCTTCCCTTTCTGTGAGCTTGTGTAACATACTGCTTGTTTTTGTCACTAGACACGCTCCACTTCAAAATATCAACCCTCAAAACTCCACCAGAGAAGACATTTTATCTTACTTGTTGTAAAGGTGGGAAAGTCATTGGGTGGTATTCAAATGTCGTTGTCCCCCCTTCAACCCATTCGCGCCTGTCGGCAGCTATTCAATTGTTTCTGCTGACAGGCGCGATATCACCATTTCAGCTTGCAACCCCCAGGGATGACGAACTGAAATGTGTGAAAAAAATTACCCATTTGGTGCCCAAACGGGACTTTTTGCAATCGCACACATTACTTTAGTTGGGTTTAGCCGCTTTACACAGCTAAACCAGACTACTATGGGTGCGATTAGCGCGATAACGGGGGTCAAATGAAGATCGACCTGCGATCTTCCGTCACTTTAGACAGAAGCTCGGACGCAATATATCAATTGAATACCGCTCAATTAGCTCTTCAGCATAAAATATTCTATTCCTAATGATCAATTAAGAAGATTGCATAGCTGTAACTTTACATGTTATGCACCTGTTAGCAATGAGTTGAAATATCCAAACCAACTACTGTAATTAGGAGACACCCAACATTTTTGGCAATATAGTGTATTTCGTACAGGGCCGGTTCAAGGGCGCTCTGCGCCCCGGGCAGGAAAAGGGGCGTGTCCTAATACAGGGGGCGTGGTCAGTTACGCCCCCTGTACATTGCTAGCGTCGCTTGAATGCTGAGCGGTGCGCGATGACGTCATCGCGCACCGCTCAGCAAAGTTACTCTCCACGAAGGGAAACTAGACGCATAGCGTCTAGTTCCCTTCACAGGAGGCGGACGGGGACGGCAGCGGGCAGCGGAGGCGGACGGCAGCGGGCAGCAGTGGCGGATCTTGCCACGGTGCGGCGCCCTCCGGATGGCGCCAGCGCCCCGGGCAAAAGTCCTGCTTGCCCGTGGCAAGATCCACTACTGATTTCGTATATAGAAGTGTCCAAATATGACATATACAATAGAGGGTCATCCTTAACAGAAAACAGCAAGAACCCCAAAAAAAAATTAAAATAAAAAAATAAAATAAAAGTTAAAACATTTAAAAAAAGTGTGCAAAACCTATTTAACGCTCGTCACCTGCAACCAGATGACAGACCAAATTCTCTGGTTAGTTTGAGGTAACACTAGTCCTCTATAACAGGTTCATTGTTTATTTTCTATTTATACCCCAGGAGGGATCTAAAGGTGGGTACACATTTTCCCCCTCCTGAGCGATATATATATGTTATGGTAAGAACTTACCGTTGATAGCGGTATTTCTCCTATGTCCACAGGTTCCACAGGATAACAATGGGATATGATGGAGCGATAGCGGATTGGCACCAAACGATCACAAGCTTTCAGTCCTCCCAGGATGCAATGGGCCCGTCCATATATCCCCGCCCACTGGCTCAGGCAAATCAGTTGGATTCCAAAGCATTTAGGCAGGAGCATCATGTAGAACCCTAATCAGGCGAGAAGAACAGACATGCATACCCTTCCGTACAAGAAGGAAGAGGTTAGTGAGTAGAAAGATCCTCAAATCAGGTGCGTCAGGGTGGGATCCCTGTGGAACCTGTGGACATAGGAGAAATACAGTTATCAACGGTAAGTTCTTACCATAACGGTATATTTCTCCGGCAGGGTCCACAGGTTATCCACAGGATAACAATGGGATTTACCAAAGCAATTTTTAGTGGTGGGGATGTTCCTGATTGGTAGGAGAACCCTTCGCCCGAATTCAGCGTCATGAGAGGCAAAAGTATCCAAGGCATAATGTCTATGAGTGTGTTAATGGAAGACAGTATATTTATTATAGTGCCTGTATTGATTTTGCTTTAATAGTAACATCAATTTTAGTTGTTAATGGAAGACCATGTGGCTGCCTTACATATCTGTTCCTGCTGAAGCATCATGCTGTGCTGCCCATGAAGGACCTACCTTACGAGTAGAGTGAACAGAGACATTAACCGGAACAGGGAGATCAGCTTGAGAGTATGCTTCTGAAATCATAATTTGAAGCCATCTTGCCAGCGTCTGTTTTGTAGCAGGCCATCCTCTCATGTGAAATTCGTAGAGAATGAAGAGAGAATCTGTCTGACAGCACCGGTACAACCCACGTAGACCCTTAATACCCGGACTACGTCCAGCGACGCATCTCCAGAAGAAAGTCCCGATACCTGAAAAAAACGGGACTACAATTTCTTCATTAAGGTGGACCTTAGACCCCACCTTATGAAGATACCCAGATCTAGTTCTGAGAACTACTTAATCTGGATAAACATCAGAAAAGGAGATTTACATAACAGTGCTCCTAAATCTGATACTCTTCTAGCTGATGCCATAGTCAGCAGAAAGAGAACTTTAGCTGTTAACCATTTAAGATCCACTTTTTAAGTGGTTCCAATGGAGCAACTTGAAGGGCTTTGAGGACTAGACTGCCATCCCAAAGCACCGCAGGCGGAACAAAGGAAGGTTGAACACAAAGCATCCCCTGGAAAAAGTGCGCCCATCCTGAAAATTGGCAATTTTCTTTCGGCACTATTCAGTCAATGCTGACACTTGCACTCTCAAAGAAGCCATCCTTAAACAGTTATCCACTCCCGCCTGAAAGAATGCTAGAACCCTGGGAATTCTGAAAGATTTTGGGTCCATAACTCTTCCATTACACCAATGATTATAGGCTTGCTATATTCGGTGGTAAATATGAGCCGAGGAAGTATTTCCTGCTCTGAACATTGTTTGATTTACCTGTGAGAATCCTCTTGACTTCAGGATATAGATTTCAAGAGCCACGCCGTAAAAGACAGTTGATCCAGATGTCTGTGATAACCAGGAACCTGCATTAGCAGATCTGGGCGTTGAGGAAGCAGAAGTGAAGTGTCCATCGACATTCTCTGCGGATCTGTGTACCAACGCCTTCTGGGCCAAGCCGAAGCTATTAGAATCACGGCACCCTTAGCTTCTTTTATCTCCCTCACTACCCTGGTAGCAGGATGATTGGAGGAAAAAGATACGGCACTTTTGTTGTATTTTCGTCACCATCCTGGGTAGCAGGATGATCAGAGGATACACATAACTGAAATGAAATTCCCATTTTATCAAAAAAAGACGTACACAAAGATCACTACCTGATCCCTTTTTCCTGACACGTATATGGGTCTTTTGCCGATAGGATGTCATGAGCTCTATCTCTGGCAAACCCCACTTGTGTACCAGAGTCTGAAAAGACTTTTGGGTGTAGAGCCCATTCGCTTAACTAAATAGCGTGTCGACTGTGAAAATCTGCCCTCCAGTTTAGGACTCCTAGAACGAATACTGCGGATAAGGCTGGAAGATAGAGCTCTGTTCACTTTAATATGTGACTTACCTTCTTCCTTGCTGTTTAGCTGCGTGTTCCTCTCTGAGGATCTAGACTGGTTTTCCTTTAGGAGTGTCCCTTACCCGAACCAGGATCCTATATATGGCACGAAGTGCTAATAGGTTTATTAGCAGGCAACTTTCTTCTGTGGTCCATAGTCCCAGAATATTAATCTTTCGGACAATGGCCTTCCCCTGCCCCGAAGACTGGCATTTGTTGTCAGGATCTCCCAACTTGATATCTAAAAAGGTTGTCCCTTTGTCTAAATGGGATGTCTGTAGCCAACAGGCTAATGACTTTCTTACCTTCTCTGACAGTACCACTTCCTCTTGAAAATAATTACGGCAGCAGTGGAATCTGAACCCACACCCCCGAAGAGACTGGAACCTTAATACAGCGCTTTAGACCACTCGGCCATGCTACCACATCGTTTACTGTCCATCTGGCCCATGTACAACACCTGTTATTCACAGGTGGTCTCCTTTCAGAGATTTTAATCGGGCACAACACTGCTTAACTTCCAACATCAGATGAGATTGGACCTATACAGTGTGGTGCGCCTGTTGATAAAATCATAAGCTGCAGAAGTCTTGAGTGGAATTGTTCATACTCCACCATGTCGAATGTTGACCCCATCATTCGCATGCTGCGTGAATTGATATTGTTTGACTGTGTAAAAACTCCTGAGCCCTTGACTGTACCTTGGATATCTTATTCCGAAGTAAATATTTTCTGCAGGCTTTGATTCAGTATAGCCTCCCCGTGAGTCATCCGTTGTGACGGAGCCAGGCATGACCTTGCCCCATTTATAAACCACTCGTACCTCTGCAGACAAATTTTTGTCTGTTCGGGATACCACAGAAGCCTTTCCTGTGATTGTTCCAGAAAAAAAAAAGTGTGGTCGAGGTATGGCAATTTTCTTATCCCCTGATTGCGGAGATAAACTGCCAAAATTATTTTGGAACATACTCTGGGGCTGTGGCTAACACAAAGGGTAAGACCTAGAACTGAATGTTGCTGAAGGATGGTAAACCTTGAAATAACACTGATGGACAGTGCTATAGAAACCTGTAGGTAAGCATCCTGACTATCCAGGGATACTATGTAATCTACTGGCTCCTTACCCAACTATGGAGCGCATCCATGTGAACCGTGGTACCCAAACCTATCTGTTTAGGATTTTAGAGATTGAGAATGGAGAAAAGAATCCTTCTGAATCAAACCCAAGTTGGAGTAAACCCCCTGTCCACATTGTGCATGGGTTACCGGGATGACTACTCCTGACAAAAGCAATTTCTGAACTGCTTCTTGCAATCCCCTTATCTTCTCCTCTGCCCGGGACGGGCTGGAGCAGAAGAATCTTCGAGGAAGATGCTCTTTAAAGGAAAGCATAAACTAGAGATACCGCTTCTTGCACCCAGGCATCTGTTACCAGATCTGTGCAACCTACAAGGTCAGCGCCCTACCCTAGGATCCTCCAGAAGAAGGCCTGTACCATCATGCTGATGGGTTATCCTCTGGTTTGGAAGCTGGCCCTCTGGTCGCTGTTACGAACCTATTGCATTTCCTTTTATGACCAATAAGGCCGAAACCAGACCCCTAACTAGGTGTTATATGTGGAAGGAAACGTGACCTTCTTGGGAGTCTGATTCTGACTCCCCACTATCTGCTTACTCAAACATAGACTTTCAGCCAAAGTCAAGTTCCCAGAACCTTCTTTGATTCTGAATCAGCTTTGCCTGTAGTAAGCAAACTGATCTGTTAGCAGCTATTGTTAAGGTTGATGCCCCAAAAGCATAACCCATATCTTTGCTGTCTGGTACATGTAAGCTACATGGGATTCTTGCTCCCCCCTGCAGGTACTGAAAGTCCGTCTTCCAGTACCTCAGCCCAGGCAGCTATTTGCTTTTATGCAAGCTGAAGTCCTGGCTGGCCTTATGACTGCCCTAGACAGAGACTATGGGGTATATGCAATTCACGGCGAATCGCGGCAAATTATCGCCGTTTTTTAATTCGACACAATTCGACAGGTGAATTCCGGCAGGTGGCTGCCGGAATTCACCATATTCAATGAAAAACGGATTCGACATTCCCGCGGGCGAAAAACGGCCAATTTGCCGGATTTTGCAGCGATTTTAAAAAACGGGAAAAAACGGGAAAAAATGGCGTGGGGTCCCCCCTCCAAAGCATAACCAGCCTCGGGCTCTTCAAGCTGGTCCTGGTTCTTAAAATGCGGGGAAAAATTTGACAGAGGATCCCCCGTATTTTTAAAACCAGCACCGGGCTCTGCGCCTGGTGTGGTGCAAAAAATACGGGGGACAAAACGAGTAGGGGTCCCCCGTATTTTTCACACCAGCATCGGGCTCCACTAGCTGGACAGATAATGCCACAGCCGGGGGTCACTTTTATACAGTGCCCTGCGGCCGTGGCATTAAATAAATATCCAACTAGTCACCCCTGGCCGGGGTACCCTGGGGGAGTGGGGACCCCTTCAATCAAGGGGTCCCCCCCCCAGCTACCCAAGGGCCAGGGGTGAAGCCCGAGGCTGTCCCCCCCATCCAAAGGCTGCGGATGGGAGGCTGATAGCCTTGAGAAAAATGACAAGAATATTGTTTTTTTCCAGTAGTACTACAAGTCCCAGCAAGCCTCCCCCGCAAGCTGGTACTTGGAGAACCACAAGTACCAGCATGCGGGAGAAAAACGGGCCTGCTGGTACCTGTAGTACTACTGGAAAAAAAATACCCAAATAAAAACAGGAGACAGACACCTTGATAGTAAAACTTTATTTCATACGTCGACACACACATACTTACCTATGTTCACACGCCGACATCGGTCCTCTTCTCCAAGTAGAATCCACGGATACCTGAAAAGAAAAGATAAATATACTCACCTCAACCAGGGTCCAGAGATAAATCCACGGACTTGTAAAAACAAACAAACCGGACACCCGACCAAACGGACTGAAAGGGGTCCCATGCTTACATATGGGACCCCTATCCCCGAATGCTGAGACCGCTCCGTGACAGCTGTCACAGAAAGGTCCCTTCAGCCAATCAGGAAGCGCTACTTCGTGGCGCTCACCTGATTGGCTGTGCGCTGTCTGAGCTGTCAGACAGCGCATCGCAAAGCCTCTCCATTATATTCAATGGTGGGAACTTTGCCGTCTGCGGGGGTTACCCGCGGTCAGCCGCTGACCGGCGGGTGACCCCACCGCTAGCCGCAAAGTTCCCACCATTGAATATAATGGAGGGCGCTGTGCGATGCGCTGTCTGCACAGCCAATCAGGTGAGCGCCACGAAGTAGCGCTTCCTGATTGGCTGAAGGGACCTCTCTGTGACAGCTGTCACGGAGCGGTCTCAGCATTCGGGGATAGGGGTCCCATGTGTAAGCATGGGACCCCTTTCAGTCCGTTTGGTCGGGTGTCCGGTTTTTTTTTTTACAAGTCCGTGGATTTATCTCTGGACCCTGGTTGAAGCGAGTATATTTATCTTTTCAGGTATCCGTGGATTCTACTTGGAGAAGAGGACCGATGTCGGCGTGTGAACATAGGTAAGTATGTGTGTGTCGACGTATGAAATAAAGTTTTACTATCAAGGTGTCTGTCTCCTGTTTTTATTTGGGTATTTTTTCCCCAGTAGAACTACAGGTACCAGCGGGCCCATTTTTCTCCCGCATGCTGGTACTTGTGGTTCTCCAAGTACCAGCTTGCGGGGGAGGCTTGCTGGGACTTGTAGTTCTTCTGGGAAAAACAATATTCTCTAATTTTACCAAGGCTATCAGCCTCCCATCCGCAGCCCTTGGATGGGGGGGGGGGGGGGGGGGACAGCCTCGGGCTTCACCCCTGGCCCTTGGGTGACTGGGGGGGGACCCCTTGATTGAAGGGGTCCCCACTCCCCCAGGGTACCCCTGCCAGGGGTGACTAGTTGGATATTTAATGCCACGGCCGCAGGGCACTGTATAAAAGTGACCCCCGGCTGTGGCATTATCTGTCCAGCTAGTGGAGCCCGATGCTGGTGTGAAAAATACGGGGGACCCCTACTCGTTTTGTCCCCCGTATTTTTTGCACCAGCACCAGGCGCAGAGCCCGGTGCTGGTTTTAAAAATACGGGGGATCCTCTGTCAAATTTTTCCCCGCATTTTTAGAACCAGGACCAGCCCGAGGCTGGTTATGCTTTGGAGGGGGGACCCCACGCCATTTTTTCCAGGGATTTTACCATTCCATCTATAAAAAATAAAATAAAAAATAAAATATTATTTTTAAAAATATATAAATAATACTTGTGCCTCCAAAAAAGACAAACCAAGTACCTAATCCCTTCTAATATAAATAGATCTGATATTACCAAGAAAAAAAAAACACAAAAAAAACATGTTTAAAATTTTTTTTATTGGTTTCACCCTCCAAAGTGTGGCGGATTGAAAATGACGAATTTGCTGTCTAAAAGCACTGCTGTCGAATTTCCAAACTTGAATTGAATACACTTTGGTCGAATTGCAGCACTTGTATCATTGCAGAAAAGTCGAATTTGCAAAAAGTCGAATTTCAAAAAGTCGAATTTTGAATGTCCGTTTTTTGTCGGAAAAGTACTGAATTGCATTGACAAATTTTTTTTTGGGGCGAAAATGTTCCGAAATTCGACAATTTCGGGAATTCGACCGCAATTGCATATACCCCATTATGGTTATTTTGAAAACCATTACTTTTTTGATGTTGACGGCAGAGGCCATATAGATTTTTCACCATCAAATGATATGCATATGCGGCACTTCCCTTTTTGTTTTTAAACAATCCCAGCTAGAAAAGGATATTGGAATGTAGCCCAAACCTTTTCCTGATTCTCAGCTGTTGGTGTGCCCCTTGAGGAGGCCCTACCTGTTTTGGAACATTAAAATACAGGTGCCTTATTTTTAACCAAGGCTCTGCTGCCTCTAAGAACAGACTAGCCTTTACTGCACTTATTGTTTCAGTTTATTTACTGAACTGATACCTTTTTACCTGTTCTTCGTGTGCCGAAGTAGAGTATATAGAGCTTTCATCGTCTGATGATCATCATGTGTAGCCTGTGAAGTGGATGATTTATTTATACTCTGGTTATCAGCTTGACTTATTTGGAGAAGCTGTTGGGGATATACCGTATGTAGGGAGCTGCATGTATGGATTCTAATGAACCCCATTCCTGGTATCGAGACTGTAGGAATTAACCTTTCAGCCAAACTGGACAAGGTCTGTGCAAACATCACCCAAGAGAGTCTATCTATACCTGGTGTCGATCAGGGACCTGAACCTCCAACCATTTACACATAAACCATCCTGTACCAGATCAGAAAGGATAATACAGTTTTTGCAAACAACATAATGAGTGGTTGTTGGTGTTACTGTAAGTGTACCCTTGTCACTTTTGCCCGCTCTTAGACATGATAAATAATCAGCACTTTCACAGTGTACTAAACAATTTGTGACTGTAACCACTTTATCTCTCTAAAGTGATATCAATCTGACCCTACCCATGCACTGGCATGGAGGATCAGGAAACCAACTGACAAACATATTTAAAGTCAGCAATCACACTAGCAGTCAGTCACGTTAATCATATGAGCACATAATCAACTACAAACACATTTCAAAGTATGTAGAAGTACATATTACTGAATTCTGTTTTATGCACACTTTAATGTATTCAGACGCAAATGCGAAGAAAACCACAGTAATGTACACAGACTCATATGCAATAGGCACTAAACTTAACTATTCATACTATCAAAAGTACTTAGAATTTTAGTGCTGTATAATCCGTACTCAGTGTGATACAGGAAAACTGGATCCAGGCGCTACTATTGTACACTGTCGCTCCAGGAACTTTAAGTGGATACAGACGCACTGTGCATACAGACACTTATATTGCGACAGGCTCTCCTCGCGGTAGCACTTAGTGAACACAGACGCAGCTGCCTATGCTGTGACCGAGACCCCTCGTGGTAGCGTCTGAGACGGAAGTGAGGAAACAGTTCATGGCAGGAGACTGACGGAAACTGGTCATGAACTGGGGGGAGGAACGACCAGGAGATCGTCTGACTCCCCACTGCTGACACCAACCCTAGGGATCGCAGCCTCATGCTATTCCTGGTGTCTTATGATCCCTAAGACCTAGCGCTGGAGCACCCGTGGTGGTGACGCGCCAGCTACTATTTGGTAGTCTCCTCCCAATACAGTGCAACTGTGTCCGTATTTCCCTTCTAAGTGGAACCGATGCCTTACCTTTTCCACGTGCCCTGCCACAGCCTGGTATAGTCTGCTGGACCTGCTAGTATATCCGACACAGACGGCCATCGAGACAACACTTGTACCGTGCGTAAGCTTTGTTGCGACCCGGCGGAGAGTTGTTGGAGCGACTCTTTCCAATATGCGTATAAGACACTGTTAGGAAAGATCACTCAGAAAACATAGTAAGACTATAAAAATAAAATAAGAAAGCTTCGGTCTGCCAAAAACAACAGCCCTGTGACCATAGTCCGGCTCCTGCCGCACCAAACAAAAAACTGATTTGCCTGAGCCAGTGGGCGGGGCTATATGGACGGACCCATTGCATCCTCGGAGGACTGAAAGCTTGTGATCATTTGGTGCCAATCCGCTATCGCTCCATCATATCCCATTATTATCCTGTGGATAACCTGTGGACCCTGCAGGAGAAAGTTTTCTATATCGCCCAGTGTGTATGCTGCTGCCAAGCGATGTGCGGCCCCACAGGTCATTAACGTCCCTCAGTCTTAGCCGTGCATGCAGCTCAATTTAGACTCCTAGTTAAAAGCTGCATGCTCCATCCGGCAGCGGCATGACGTCACTGTACGATATCATTAGTGATATTGCACATTATGTATGCCCGCAGTCGGGCAGCCTGGCCTGGAAGGGGAAACACTAGGCAATGTCACTCACACAGCACATCGCCTAGTGTGTACCTACCTTTACTTCTATACTAAAAACCAGTGCACACCTTAATAATAAGTATTTGAAATTCCTTGCTCATTTCACTGTTCACAAATATGTTTCCATGCTAAAGGTCTCCCAGTTTGTAACACTGTCATTGTTACAGAGATTTAAAAAGGCATTTAAGGAGCTTCAAGAAGAATATTCTAAAAGGGCAGCTGCACAGAATCGGAAGAGACAGTTCAACTGATGACTCATTTCATAAGCAATTTCCTTTATTAAATCCTTTGTAATAGCAATGCATCTTTTAACTTTGGCCTATCAAGACGCTGACCAAGTTGAAAGAAACTCTTCTGACTTCCAAAACACTATGAAGTGATATCTATTAAATATCTCTCTTTCATCCAATATAACTTTCATGCTAATAAAGAAAGAAATATAATATACAAACATTTTTCATTATTGAAATTTGAAGGTGCTCTGGAATCTTTATGGTCAGTAGAACATTGGTTAGTTTTAGAATATACAATAAAAAGTTACAAATTGTTCAAGCCTCTATGGGGGCGATTCAATTGTTGTACAATGTGGCTGCCACTACATGGGGAACTTTGCTGCAGATGAGGAGTGGATTAGTGATCCTCAGTTTTAAGGTTTATGTAGATGAGGAGTCCCACTTGTCCATACCTCCCAACTGTCCCGATTTTCGAGAGAGGGACAGGGGGCATGGTCAGCAGCTCACAGAGCGCTGTCCATGCCCCTTAGCGAAGAAACAGGGGTGTGAACTGTGGTCGCGGCACTTCTCCTGAGGCCACGCCCTCTACTTGCTTGCCCACGCCGCCTAAATGGGCACATGTCTCTGGCACGCAAAGAATTGTCCCTCCTAGGGACTTCAAAAAGTTAGGAGGTATGTACTCATCCTCAGCAGCGAAGGTGTTAAAACTGCGTAAATTTCAAAAGAACCTGAAAAATTGTGGCTATTCTAAACCTTTGATCAGTAGTGTAAATTTTATACCATTGGGTTAATGCTTCTGGCACTTTGGAACAGCAGTTCTGTGTCTTGCTTTTCTTCCTTGCTCTGAAGGCCTGTCATTTTCCACTCTGCTGAAAACAGTTCAGTGTGTGTTTATAGATTATATCTGTGCTGTCTTTGCCTTAAGGTAGCCTGAGCCAAGCTAATTGAGTAACAAAACAAAGATGTTGCTAAGTGAGACCAAGCTGCGACAAGACACTTGTTGTGATACAGAGGATAATTTAAGTCTGCAGCTATCTGCCAGACACTTCAAAGTCCTGTCTACTATGTCATGAAAGTTGGAGAACATTAGGACTGTTTAAAAATATAAAGGTTTATACTTGAATTAAAGATTTGTTTAGAAGAGTCATTTAGAAAGTAGAAAACATCACTTTGTGACATGTGCCTATTTCTGAGCAAATTCACCTACTACACAAAAGATGCATGGATTTTGTTTGCAGGACAAAATGGGCATCTGCCAAATTCACGCGTTTCCATCTTTAGTCAGGAAAACCAATGCTTATTGTCATGTGGCCCGTTATTCACCTTAGTGCAACATGGGACTCTTGCTTTTTGGGATGTGCTTCTTTATGAAGAAAAAATCTACAAAGAAATATAAGTAGGCGCTGGTGTACTGGCTAAAATGATCTTATTTGGATCTAGATTTAAGAGTTTTTTTGAAATACTTTAAGATTTAGAGATTATTTGGTATTAGGTTGGGTAATTTTACGGTCTATATTCATGGATTTCTACAGATCTGAATGGTCAATCTGGCATTAATATATGGTTAAAAGAGCTTCTTGGTTTTAAGGGTAATAAAAATTCCATGAGCATCATTCTCATAAGAGTAATAAAAATTAGGAGGTTTATGAAAGATTTATAAACATAATGATTGAGAGTATCGTTATTGTTTAATCGTGATTTAAAGTAACTTCAGGCTATGAGACATTGGTTTTTATATTATTGTTTTTTAATAGTTCATTTAAGTGTATTTTAAATAATTCGAGTCCACTCTCCTTTGTTTCTCTGCAAATGTGTTAATATATATATGTAGAAGAAATTTTTTGACTGCCACTGCTTGAATAGGAGTCTGCAAGTCATTAATAGATTAAATTAAATGATGGCAGCTGAGCTCCTTCTGATTACAAGTGATTACCAACAGACAGGTGTATTGCCAATTAAGGAAGCAGAGGAGTATAAAGGAGACCAGGGGCTCTAGAGGCGGTACTTCTGAGGAAACAGCCCCAGGATTGAGGCTGAGAAACGCGTCAAGCAATCCGTCTGATTACATTGCCCGACATTCTGCTTGGCATCCAGCTAACCATCACGAACAGAGACTGATTTCTGCAGCACGTCCCCGACAGCATCTGCCGCTCAGCGCCTCACCCAGCATCTGTTCGGCATTTGGCTCACCGCACCAAACGGAGATTCAGCTTATGACAGCTAGCAGTATGCTCCAGGTGAAGCTTGATGGAAAGTGGTGAGAGAGCATTATAGTCTTTGAATTTTTATGCCGATCTGAATGAGACTGAGCGTTTTATCTATTATTTCTCACAAGCCCTGCACATTCTATTGCAGTGTCCCAGAGCGGGCAGCCGGCGCCCTACGGACATAACACAATTGTTGCCCATTGCATAAGTTGGGTTAAGTATAATAACAGACTCCAAAATAGCGTCACATGCTTAATCTGTTATTGTGCAATTATAAGCTTCATAAGAAAAGCTGATCAATTCTGGACGGCATTATTGAGAAATAAGAGCTAAATAGGGATTTCACAAATAATGGAGCGGATGACATCAATGTGAATAATCCCTATATACATCACGGATGAACTTTTAAACCCTCTACCAATATATGGTTTCAAGTGTTTCAATCAGCCCACGCGTGGAGCTTACTCTAAGGAATTCCTGTTAATCACAAGAGTTACTATACATTATATAAAGGGTAGATTGATACATTGTTCCAAAGGAGACCTTAGTGAGGAATACAAATTGTTACATGTTTTGATGTGTTGCTGCTAAAAGATTTTTTAAAGTCACAGGATGTTTAGGTTTTCTCATAATTTTTATATATGAATAAGGTCATTTTTAATAAAATATATTAATACTTTAGTGACAGCGCTTCTCTCTGTGGTTTTTATTAATTTTTGTTTTTTGAGGCTCAGCACCTCAAATAAGTGAAGCTGCAGTCAGTATTAATATCATCAGTGTCTCATAGCCAGTACACCAGCGCCTACTTATATTTCTTTGTAGATTTTTTCTTCTCTTTTTGCTGTTTAGTGGGCAGCTTGGTGGTTACCATGTCAGGTCTGAAATGTATCACCGAACGTCTGGAAAGACGAAGCAAATATATTACTAATTCGAGTGATGCTACTGACAGACCTGTTTTTGAGGATAATAATGATATGTATAAATTATTCAACAAATTGGAGTCATTGTGTTTGGCGGAAACCCGTCATTGGTGGGATCAGGTCACTCTCCAGAAATATCTGGACAGGGACTTGATCCCAAGAGGTTTGAGAATCTTTAAAAACTCTTCATTTAAGGAGGATGAACTGTTTATGGAAAAATGGAATAATGCTTTAGATGATTGTTCTAAAAATCTTATGAGATTATTAATCAAATATAGAACAGAAAAGGTTGTAGAAATCCAGAAAGAAATTGAACAAGTTCATGGGGATCTGAAAAAATTCTCGCAACATCCAAGTTTTGAAATGAGAGATAATAGGATAAACTGTAGAGTAGAAGATTTCGAAAAAGAGCTGATCAATAGAAAAGATGAAAAATTGAATAGAGATAGAGAGGATTATGACAGAGACCAGATTCGCACATATAACAAAAAAATTAAAGAATACAATCATGCAGTGCCTCATAGGGATCTCTCTGGAACTAGAAATATTAGGAGAGGCCGTTACTATTCTTCCAATAGGAATTATTGGAAACAAAGTCTAAGTCCATCTAGACAACAACAATTTAGACAGAGAGACCCCTCACGAAGAGGGCGGGGTCAGTACCAAAGTTATAATAAAAGAGAACCTAAATATAGAGAAGTGTCTACACACAATCGATTTGAGCCACTTGCTGATATAGGAGCTCAGGCTCCTGGACCCTCCTCCCCACATAGAAGGGAGAATAGGAGGTCTCCATCCAATCGACAACAATCGGGTTTTTTAGAAAAGGGCCATTATACAAACCATCAAAGGTCACCACAATTTCGAAGAAGGGAGGAAAACGATATAAAATGGAATGGAAAAAGGGGAAGAGAGGAGTTAGAAGAAGAAAGAGAGGATGTAGAGGAGGGAGGAAGTTCAACAAAGATTCCAAACAAAAATTTCAGGAGGAGATAAGCCCCACGGGGGTATTTAATCTCTCAGATAAACCTATATCCGTTGATGAAATGACATTGCTTAAAAAGGGCCTTAAATTTGCCCCTTCAGCAAAACCCGATTTGTTTGGACTATTTGTTGACTTGAATAGATTTGTTAGGACCCTGAGTCGCAAGAGGTACTTTGCCATTAAGGAATTAAATAGAAAAGAGTGTATAGGAGATCCCATTGTATTAGATTCAAATGACCAAATTCCTTTAGAGATTTTAGAATCTCTCCTTTCTGAAAATATAGAAGGTCATGAAATGTCTATACCCACTAAAAAGTTATATGATGTTAATAATAAAGGATCACCTTTTAAAAGACCATCCGAATTCTATCCTCTTCAATATCAAGGACCCTTCGTAGAAAGCTTTTATTCCACCACTATGGAGGACTTTAGAAAATTATGTCAAAAAGTTGAACAAAAAGGGAATAAGAATAGGTTCTGTAAAGATAACCTTACTAAAAGGGAGAGAACAGCCCTTAAGAAGCCGACAGTGACCTTATTTTTCGACAGGCCGATAAGGGTGGTAGTCTGGTTATACAAAATAGAAAAGACTATATTCTTGAAGCACAAAGGCAGTTGAATAATACATCTTTCTATTTAAAATTAGTCACTGACCCTACCCTTCCTTATCAGAAAGAGTTAAAAACTCTTCTTGATACAGCTCTTGTGAATGGCACTATTTCTAAAGATACATGGCACTTTTTGTTTTCATTGCACCCGGTCACACCTATATATATTATCATTTACCAAAGATTCACAAACACATCACCACTCCACCCGGTCGGCCTATAATTTCTGGTGTAGGTTCACTTACCACTAATTTATCTTCTTTTGTTGATGCACATCTTCAAGGTTACGTAGCGTCTCTGCAGTCTTATTTGAGAGATACATCAGATTTTTTAAATAAAATTAATCAAATTGTCTGGAAAGAAACTTATAAGATCATAACGTGTGACGTTGAAGCACTTTATACCAATATCCCACATAAGGGGATATTGGCGGTGCAACATTATTTAAAGGAAGATAATACCATCACAGAGTCGCTACGTAACCTTCTACTTTCATCAATTGAATTTATATTATCACATAATTATTTTTTGTTTGAATCACAGTTTTATTTACAGTCACAGGGCACAGCTATGGGGACCAAGTTCGCTCCGAGTTTCGCCAACCTCTATATGGGGCGTTTTGAGGAGCGCCACATTTGGGGTGGCGGTCACGGGGCGAATTTGGTCTTCTTTGGGCGATATATTGATGATTTATTTATAATTTGGGATGGGGATTATACCACAGTCACAGATCTAATTCAGAGTTTTAATAATAATGAGTTTAATTTGAAGTTTACACATGATGTAAGCGACACCACTTTGAATTTTCTGGATATCACAGTAAAAGTGATTGATAACCAATTACATACAGTCACGTTCACTAAGGATGTAGATTGCAATAAATATCTTAATTACAATAGTTGCCATCACAGGAGCTGGAAGGCGAATATACCAAAAGGCCAATTTATGCGAATTCGTAGGAACTGTTCTAATGATGTGGATTATATTACACAAACAGAGGCTTTGGTTGTATCTTTTTTGAAACAGGGTTATCCTAAGGAACTATTAGATAAAACACGTATAGAAGTAAATTCAATGGATAGAGAAGGACTCCTTATACCTAAGAAAAATAAGATCCAAAATTCAGTAATTCATGGAGAGACTAATCCTAAACGCTCTTTGACCTTTATAACTAAATATAACACATCGGCTACTGAGATTAAACGTATCATTAATAAGAACTATAGTCTTTTAAAATTGGATAAATATTTAAAAGATGACATACAAGGAACGCAAAAAGTCGTCTTTAGGAAAGCAGATAACTTAAAATTAAAATTGGCACCCAGTATGCTTAGACCAGATTCCACTAGAACATTAAAGGTAGGGAACTGGTTGGACACCAATCCAAGACCCAAAGGCTTCTTTAAGTGTGGCAAGTCAAGGTGCCACACATGTGACCATGCAGCACATCGTTGCAATATTATCACATCGTTCAGTAATAAAGAGACTTATGAGTTAAGGTCTTTTCTCAACTGTCAGTCGTGTTATGTAATTTATGTTATCACTTGTGGGTGCGGCATTCAGTATGTAGGTCGCACCACAAGAACACTGAATGTTCGGTTCTTAGAGCATAGGAGGTTTTTGATTAAAGGGAATAGAACACACAGTTTACCATGTCATGTCGGATCATGTCCGAAGGGGATCCTTAAGGATATCAAAGTTCAAGCTATCGAACAGATCCCTCCATCAGTGAGAGGGGGAGATAGATTTAAGAAACTGTGTCGTAAGGAGGCATTTTGGATCTATAAATTGGGAACTATGGTCCCTACAGGCCTTAATGATACCATCGAACTGAACAATATCTAGAAATGGAGGGTGGGAGTTGTGGTTGTTAGTGACTCTCCCCCTCTCTTTCCTTCCCCATATAGTTTATCAACATCCCTCATCCCGTATTAATATCCCTCACCCCGTACCATCCGTTCCATCTTATATATTCCCCCTCTCCCTCTCTTATATTTATATATCTCACCCCTTTTCCAACCTTTTTTTGTTTTTTTTATAATAAATAAAGTGTTGGTCTAACTGCATCAATTGTATTCTGACTAAAATGATCTTATTTGGATCTAGATTTAAGAGTTTTTTTGAAATACTTTAAGATTTAGAGATTATTTGGTATTAGGTTGGGTAATTTTACTGTCTATATTCATGGATTTCTACAGATCTGAATGGTCAATCTGGCATTAATATATGGTTAAAAGAGCTTCTTGGTTTTAAGGGTAATAAAAATTCCATGAGCATCATTCTCATAAGAGTAATAAAAATTAGGAGGTTTATGAAAGATTTATAAACATAATGATTGAGAGTATCGTTATTGTTTAATCGTGATTTAAAGTAACTTCTGGCTATGAGACATTGGTTTTTATATTATTGTTTTTTAATAGTTAATTTAAGTGTATTTTAAATAATTCGAGTCCACTCTCCTTTGTTTCTCTGCAAATGTGTTAATATATATATGTAGAAGAAATTTTTTGACTGCCACTGCTTGAATAGGAGTCTGCAAGTCATTAATAGATTAAATTAAATGATGGCAGCTGAGCTCCTTCTGATTACAAGTGATTACCAACAGACAGGTGTATTGCCAATTAAGGAAGCAGAGGAGTATAAAGGAGACCAGGGGCTCTAGAGGCGGTACTTCTGAGGAAACAGCCCCAGGATTGAGGCTGAGAAACGCGTCAAGCAATCCGTCTGATTACATTGCCCGACATTCTGCTTGGCATCCAGCTAACCATCACGAACAGAGACTGATTTCTGCAGCACGTCCCCGACAGCATCCGCCGCTCAGCGCCTCACCCAGCATCTGTTCGGCATTTGGCTCACCGCACCAAACGGAGATTCAGCTTATGACAGCTAGCAGTATGCTCCAGGTGAAGCTTGATGGAAAGTGGTGAGAGAGCATTATAGTCTTTGAATTTTTATGCCGATCTGAATGAGACTGAGCGTTTTATCTATTATTTCTCACAAGCCCTGCACATTCTATTGCAGTGTCCCAGAGCGGGCAGCCGGCGCCCTACGGACATAACACAATTGTTGCCCATTGCATAAGTTGGGTTAAGTATAATAACAGACTCCAAAATAGCGTCACATGCTTAATCTGTTATTGTGCAATTATAAGCTTCATAAGAAAAGCTGATCAATTCTGGACGGCATTATTGAGAAATAAGAGCTAAATAGGGATTTCACAAATAATGGAGCGGATGACATCAATGTGAATAATCCCTATATACATCACGGATGAACTTTTAAACCCTCTACCAATATATGGTTTCAAGTGTTTCAATCAGCCCACGCGTGGAGCTTACTCTAAGGAATTCCTGTTAATCACAAGAGTTACTATACATTATATAAAGGGTAGATTGATACATTGTTCCAAAGGAGACCTTAGTGAGGAATACAAATTGTTACATGTTTTGATGTGTTGCTGCTAAAAGATTTTTTAAAGTCACAGGATGTTTAGGTTTTCTCATAATTTTTATATATGAATAAGGTCATTTTTAATAAAATATATTAATACTTTAGTGACAGCGCTTCTCTCTGTGGTTTTTATTAATTCTTTATGAAGAGGCTGAATAAGTCCATGTAGAGTAACTGAAACTATGTAGAGGGGTGGTGGAAAGAGGTAGACCATTTTTCTCCACACAGAAGCTTGTGTGCTGTACACAGTCTGTTAGCGGGTGGAAAACCAGGCCTTAGCTTATACTTATAATAGAATGCCTATAGCATCTTCCAGACACACATCATATAGGAATGCACCATTCATAAACAGCCAAATTATGCATACGAGACAGATTTAGGCTCCCTTAATGCAGATTTAAGACAAACTAGGCCAAAGCAATCACTAATTTTAAGGCAGAACTTTTCCAGGTGGACCTGCAATGTCATAAAATGATGTAGATGGTCTTTACCAGGGCAGTCCCATAATCAAGAATGAAAGTATTGTGTGGGCAAGTTCTGCATTACATATAGGACGGCCAAGTAGTCACACTTATGTAAAATGGAAGGCACTGCACAACTACACATTTGCAGACTGTATATAACTTTATATGTACTCATAAATCCACTTAAAGGAATTATAAATAAATGATTCATCATTAAACTAAATTACACAAAAGGAATCTTATTAAACGCAATAGCATACACCTGATAACCCAGCATCCGGATACCGGTGGGTGACAGTGAATAGGTCAACCACTACCTATGTAAGTGACTAAAGCAGCTGGCTGAGCCTATATAATCAGTGATTAGACTCATTGGAGCTTGCTCATTGTAAGGGCTTGTATTTTAAAGTGCTGCTTGGATTTGTAAGTGTATGTGAGTTGGTAACAGCAAAAGGTGAGTTCTGATTATTCTCTGTCTATCCATATAGAGATAGTAATATTGTGAGAGAAAGTTAATCTGAATCTGATTGTTTGTATCTATACTGTTTTTTTTGTTTGTATCTGTACTGGTTTTTTTTATTTTTGGAGGGGGAAAAAAAAAAGTGTGAGGAGAAAGCCAGGGGGAGGGGGTTGAATCAGGTGTAAGTAATCAGGAGGAGGAGGGGCTGACTAAAGCAGCTGGCTGAGCCTATATAATCAGTGATTAGACTTATTGGAGCTTGCTCATTATAAGGGCTTGTATTTTAAAGTGCTGCTTGGATTTGTAAGTGTATGTGAGTTGGCGACAGCAAAAGGCGAGTTAGAATACAGAAAAAGGTGAGTTTTATAATACACAATCAGGAACACACATATTTGCACTACCATTAAACTTCTGGTGAGGCTGCAAGGAGCTGACCTTGTGAGTGAGAGGGTCTCTTACTTGGAGTAGCAGAGGGGCTGTGATTGTGCGTGGGTGAGGGGCATTTTTTTTTTTTTTTTTAGCAGGAGCTGTAAGCCGAGTGAAAAGGAGGTGCAGTGAGCTGGAACAACTGCAACTGCTAAGTGGAGTATCGGTGCCGCAGGAGAGAGTACTACGGCTGCATAAAAGTGAAGGACCAAGAACCGCACAAAGATAGATAAGTATAAGCCAGCTTAATTATTGTATAAGTGAGATTGTTTGTCTTCTACTTTTTCTTTTTGCTTCATTTCTTTGAGAAGAACAGGGAGTTAGACCTTACAAACAATATGGGAGGGGCTATGATTGGGGACCTCACTCAGTGCATGTCGTGCAAGATGTATGCACACCTGGAACTACCGGCCCAGTGTGATTACATCTGCACGAGGTGTATGCGAACGCCCTGGAAGCCCAGGTAACTGATCTAGAGCAAACCGTTACGCAACTAAGGGAGATTCACAATCTCGAGCAAAGTTTAGACAGAACGGTGGAGGAGTTGCGGGAGGGGTCACTGGTATAAGAGGATGATGATCAGGTAGCCAGCTGGGTCACAGAAGGAAGAAAAAGAGGGGGAGGCTCGACATCTCCGAACTATCAAACCCGAACAAATTTGCCCGACTGGGCGAGGAATCGGAGGATGATAGTGAAGAAATGACGGTGCCGGAGGAGACTGCTACCTCTAGCATCCAGAGGAGCGGTCCCTCTGGCGCAGTTGGGATAAAAGATAGTGAGGTACCTAGTCAGATGGTGGTGGTAGGGGATTCTATCATCAGGAAGGCAGATAGGGCAATCTGCTACCGGGACCGTGATCGCCGTACAGTCTGTTGTCTCCCGGGTACGGCACATCGCGGACCAGGTAGATTGTTGGGAGGGGCTGGGAAAGACCCGGCGGTCTTGGTGCACATTGGCACCAATGACAAAGTTAGCGGAAGGTGGGATGTCCTTAAGAAAGACTATAGGGACTTAGGAAAGAAACTTAAGGCAAGGACATCTAAGGTAATATTCTCTGAAATATAACCCGTGCCACGCGCTAGTCCAGGGAGGCAGAGGGAGATTAGGGAGGTAAATGTGTGTCTTAGGGATTGGTGCAGGAAAGAGGGGTTTGTGTTCCTGGAACACTGGGCGGACTTCTCAGTCAGGCGCCATCTCTTTTGTCGTGACGGATTGCACCTGACTGAGGAGGGGGCAGCGGTGCTGGGGGGAAGGATGGTTAGAAGGTTGGAGAAGATTTTAAACTAGGAGCCTGGGGGGAGGGTTTAGCTAGAAACTACGGGTCATGCAGTGAGAATAGTGGGGATGGCGGTAGTAAACGAAATGGGGGAGAAGTTGGGGGGAGGGTAAGAGCAGGCGGTAAGGTTACTAACATGGGTACTAAAAGAGATTTTACCAAAGCACTAACCAATGACGATTACAGGTCATCATTGCTACATAAGGTGAAAGATGTCCCTAACGCAAGGGAAAAATACTTATCTTAGTTGTATGTATGTAAACGCTAGAAGCATTACTGGTAAAAAGGGCGAACTAGAAATACTTGCAGCAAGCAAACAGTATATTATTATAGGCATTACTGAAACTTGGTGGGACGAATCTCATGATTGGACAGTCAATCTAGAGGGCTATACACTGTTTAGGAGAGACAGACTAAATAAAAAGGGTGGAGGGGTGTGTCTTTACGTAAAGCCGTTTTTATAACCTGATATACGGGAAGATATTCAGGAGGGGACTGTAGACACTGTCGAGACATTATGGGTAGAAATTGCATGCGGGGAAAAAGGAATAAAAATAAGATTTTACTTACCGATAAATCTATTTCTCGGAGTCCGTAGTGGATGCTGGGGTTCCTGAAAGGACCATGGGGAATAGCGGCTCCGCAGGAGACAGGGCACAAAAAGTAAAGCTTTTTCCGATCAGGTGGTGTGCACTGGCTCCTCCCCCTATGACCCTCCTCCAGACTCCAGTTAGGTACTGTGCCCGGACGAGCGTACACAATAAGGGAGGATTTTGAATCCCGGGTAAGACTCATACCAGCCACACCAATCACACCGTACAACTTGTGATCTAAACCCAGTTAACAGTATGATAACAGCGGAGCCTCTGAAAGATGGCTTCCTACAACAATAACCCGAATTAGTTAACAATAACTATGTACAATTTATGCAGATAATCCGCACTTGGGATGGGCGCCCAGCATCCACTACGGACTCCGAGAAATAGATTTATCGGTAAGTAAAATCTTATTTTCTCTATCGTCCTAGTGGATGCTGGGGTTCCTGAAAGGACCATGGGGATTATACCAAAGCTCCCAAACGGGCGGGAGAGTGCGGATGACTCTGCAGCACCGAATGAGAGAACTCCAGGTCCTCCTTAGCCAGAGTATCAAATTTGTAAAATTTTACAAACGTGTTCTCCCCTGACCACGTAGCTGCTCGGCAAAGTTGTAATGCCGAGACCCCTCGGGCAGCCGCCCAAGATGAGCCCACCTTCCTTGTGGAGTGGGCCTTTACAGATTTAGGCTGTGGCAGGCCTGCCACAGAATGTGCCAGTTGGATTGTGCTACAGATCCAACGAGCAATCGTCTGCTTAGACGCAGGAGCACCCATCTTGTTGGGTGCATACAATATAAACAACGAGTCAGATTTTCTGACTCCAGCTGTTCTTGCAATATATATTTTTAATGCTCTGACAACGTCCAGTAACTTGGAGTCCTCCAAGTCACTTGTAGCCGCAGGCACTACAATAGGCTGGTTCAGATGAAATGCTGACACCACCTTAGGGAGAAAATGCGGACGAGTCCGCAGTTCTGCCCTGTCCGAATGGAAAATCAGATATGGGCTTTTGTAAGATAAAGCTGCCAATTCTGACACTCTCCTGGCAGAAGCCAGGGCTAGAAGCATGGTCACTTTCCAAGTGAGATATTTCAAATCCACCTTATTTAGTGGTTCAAACCAATGAGATTTTAGAAAATCCAAAACTACATTGAGATCCCACGGTGCCACTGGAGGCACCACAGGGGGCTGTATATGCAGCACTCCCTTAACAAAGGTCTGGACTTCAGGGACTGAAGCCAATTCTTTTTGAAAGAAAATCGACAGGGCCGAAATTTGAACCTTAATAGATCCCAATTTGAGACCCATAGACAATCCTGATTGCAGGAAATGTAGGAATCGACCCAGTTGAAATTCCTCCGTCGGAGCACTCCGATCTTCGCACCACGCAACATATTTTCGCCAAATTCGGTGATAATGTTGCACGGTTACTTCTTTCCTTGCTTTAATCAAAGTAGGAATGACTTCTTCCGGCATGCCTTTTTCCATTAGGATCCGGCGTTCAACCGCCATGCCGTCAAACGCAGCCGCGGTAAGTCTTGAAACAGACAGGGACCCTGCTGAAGCAAGTCCCTCCTTAGAGGTAGAGGCCACGGATCTTCCGTGATCATCTCTTGAAGTTCCGGGTACCAAGTCCTTCTTGGCCAATCCGGAACCACTAGTATCGTTCTTACGCCTCTTTGCCGTATAATTCTCAATACTTTTGGTATGAGAGGCAGAGGAGGAAACACATACACCGACTGGTACACCCAAGGCGTTACCAGCGCGTCCACAGCTATTGCCTGCGGATCTCTTGACCTGGCGCAATACCTGTCCAGTTTTTTGTTGAGGCGAGACGCCATCATGTCCACCATTGGTCTTTCCCAACGGGTTACCAGCATGTGGAAGACTTCTGGATGAAGTCCCCACTCTCCCGGGTGAAGATCGTGTCTGCTGAGGAAGTCTGCTTCCCAGTTGTCCACTCCCGGGATGAACACTGCTGACAGTGCTATCACATGATTCTCTGCCCAGCGAAGAATCCTTGCAGCTTCTGCCATTGCACTCCTGCTTCTTGTGCCGCCCTGTCTGTTCACATGGGCGACTGCCGTGATGTTGTCCGACTGGATCAACACCGGTTTTCCCTGAAGCAGAGGTTCTGCCTGGCTTAGAGCATTGTATATTGCTCTTAGTTCCAGAATGTTTATGTGAAGAGACGTTTCCAGGCTTGTCCATACTCCCTGGAAGTTTCTTCCTTGTGTGACTGCTCCCCAGCCTCTCAGGCTGGCGTCCGTGGTCACCAGGATCCAATCCTGTATGCCGAATCTGCGGCCCTCCAATAGATGAGGACTCTGCAACCACCACAGAAGAGACACCCTTGTCCTTGGAGACAGGGTTATCCGTAGGTGCATCTGAAGATGCGACCCTGACCATTTGTCCAACAGATCCCTTTGGAAAATTCTTGCGTGGAATCTGCCGAATGGAATTGCTTCGTAAGAAGCCACCATTTTTCCCAGGACTCTTGTGCATTGATGTACAGACACCTTTCCTGGTTTTAGGAGGTTCCTGACAAGCTCGGATAACTCCTTGGCTTTTTCCTCCGGGAGAAAAACCTTTTTCTGAACCGTGTCCAGAATCATCCCTAGGAACAGCAGACGAGTTGTCGGCATTAACTGGGATTTTGGAATATTCAGAATCCACCCGTGCTGTTTTAGCACTTCTTGAGACAGTGCTAATCCCATCTCTAGCTGTTCTCTGGACCTCGCCCTTATTAGGAGATCGTCCAAGTATGGGATAATTAATACGCCTTTTCTTCGAAGAAGAATCATCATCTCGGCCATTACCTTTGTAAAGATCCGAGGTGCCGTGGACAATCCGAACGGCAGCGTCTGAAACGGATAGTGACAGTTTTGTACAACGAACCTGAGGTACCCCTGGTGTGAGGGGTAAATTGGAACGTGGAGATACGCATCCTTGATGTCCAAGGATACCATAAAGTCCCCCTCTTCCAGGTTCGCTATCACTGCTCTGAGTGACTCCATTTTGAACTTGAACTTCTTTATGTACAGGTTCAAGGACTTCAGATTTAGAATAGGCCTTACCGAGCCATCCGGCTTCGGTACCACAAAAAGAGTGGAATAATACCCCTTCCCTTGTTGTAGAAGAGGTACCTTGACTATCACCTGCTGAGAGTACAGCTTGTGAATGGCTTCCAAAACCGTCTCCCTTTCGGAGGGGGACGTTGGTAAAGCAGACTTCAGGAAACGGCGAGGTGGATCCGTCTCTAATTCCAACCTGTACCCTTGAGATATTATCTGCAGGATCCAGGGATCTACCTGCGAGTGAGCCCACTGCGCGCTGTAATTTTTGAGACGACCGCCCACCGTCCCCGAGTCCGCTTGAGAAGCCCCAGCGTCATGCTGAGGCTTTTGTAGAAGCCGGGGAGGGCTTCTGTTCCTGGGAAGGAGCTGCGTGTTGCTGTCTCTTCCCTCGACCTTTGCCTCGTGGCAGATATGAATAGCCCTTTGCTCTCTTATTTTTAAAGGAACGAAAGGGCTGCGGTTGAAAAGTCGGTGCCTTTTTCTGTTGGGGAGTGACTTGAGGTAGAAAGGTGGATTTCCCGGCTGTAGCCGTGGCCACCAAATCTGATAGACCGACTCCAAATAACTCCTCCCCTTTATACGGCAAAACTTCCATATGCCGTTTTGAATCCGCATCGCCTGTCCACTGTCGCGTCCATAAAGCTCTTCTGGCCGAAATGGACATAGCACTTACCCGTGATGCCAGTGTGCAGATATCCCTCTGTGCATCACGCATATAAAGAAATGCATCCTTTATTTGTTCTAACGACAGTAAAATATTGTCCCTGTCCAGGGTATCAATATTTTCAATCAGGGACTCTGACCAAACTACCCCAGCACTGCCCATCCAGGCAGTCGCTACAGCTGGTCGTAGTATAACACCTGCATGTGTGTATATACTTTTTTGGATATTTTCCATCCTCCTATCTGATGGATCTTTAAGTGCGGCCGTCTCAGGAGAGGGTAACGCCACTTGTTTAGATAAGCGTGTTAGCGCCTTGTCCACCCTAGGAGGTGTTTCCCAGCGCTCCCTAACCTCTGGCGGGAAAGGGTATAATGCCAATAATTTCTTTGAAATTATCAGCTTTTTATCAGGGGCAACCCACGCTTCATTACACACGTCATTTAATTCTTCTGATTCAGGAAAAACTATAGGTAGTTTTTTCATACCCCACATAATACCCTGTTTAGTGGTACCTGTAGTATCAGCTAAATGTAACGCCTCCTTCATTGCCAAAATCATATAACGTGTGGCCCTACTGGAAAATACGGTTGATTCGTCACCGTCACCACTGGAGTCATCGCCTGTGTCTGGGTCTGTGTCGACCGACTGAGGCAAAGGGCGTTTCACAGCCCCTGACGGTGTTTGAGTCGCCTGGACAGGCACTAATTGATTGTCCGGCCGCCTCATGTCGTCAAACGACTGCTTTAGCGTGTTGACACTATCCCGTAGTTCCATAAATAAAGGCATCCATTCCGGTGTCGACTCCCTAGGGGGTGACATCCTCATATTTGGCAATTGCTCCGCCTCCACACCAATATCGTCCTCATACATGTCGACACACACGTACCGACACACAGCAGACACACAGGGAATGCTCCTAACGAAGACAGGACCCACTAGCCCTTTGGGGAGACAGAGGGAGAGTTTGCCAGCACACACCAAAAGCGCTATATATATATCAGGGATAGCCTTATAATAAGTGCTCCCTTATAGCTGCTTTGTTATATCAAAATATCGCCATAAATGTGCCCCCCCCTCTCTGTTTTACCCTGTTTCTGTAGTGCAGTGCAGGGGAGAGACCTGGGAGCCGTCCTGACCAGCGGAGCTGGGAGAGGAAATGGCGCCGTGTGCTGAGGAGATAGGCCCCGCCCCTTTTCTGGCGGGCTCGTCTCCCGCTATTTAGTGAATCCAGGCAGGGGTTAAATATCTCCATATAGCCTCTAGGGCTATATGTGAGGTATTTTTAGCCTTTATAGGTAATCATTTTGCCTCCCAGGGCGCCCCCCCCCAGCGCCCTGCACCCTCAGTGACTGCCGTGTGAAGTGTGCTGAGAGGAAAATGGCGCACAGCTGCAGTGCTGTGCGCTACCTTTTGAAGACTGCAGGAGTCTTCAGCCGCCGATTCTGGACCTCTTCTGACTTCAGCATCTGCAAGGGGGCCGGCGGCGTGGCTCCGGTGACCATCCAGGCTGTACCTGTGATCGTCCCTCTGGAGCTTGATGTCCAGTAGCCAAGAAGCCAATCCATCCTGCACGCAGGTGAGTTGACTCCTTCTCCCCTCAGTCCCTCGCTGCAGTGATCCTGTTGCCAGCAGGAATCACTGTAAAATAAAAAACCTAGCTAAACTTTTTCTAAGCAGCTCTTTAGGAGAGCCACCTAGATTGCACCCTTCTCGGCCGGGCACAAAAATCTAACTGGAGTCTGGAGGAGGGTCATAGGGGGAGGAGCCAGTGCACACCACCTGATCGGAAAAAGCTTTACTTTTTGTGCCCTGTCTCCTGCGGAGCCGCTATTCCCCATGGTCCTTTCAGGAACCCCAGCATCCACTAGGACGATAGAGAAAAAGTTAGTATTGGGTGTATGCTATAGGCTGCCTGGTATCAACGTATCTGATGAGGAATTGTTACTAAAGCAAATTGGAAGAGCAGCAGGAGTAGGAGACATAGTAGTGATGGGAGATTTTAACTATCCAGAGATAAACTGGAAAAACGATTCATGTGATACTGCTAAGCGCAATATGTTTTTAAACACATTTAATGATAACTACTTAGTTCAACTAATTGAGGAACCAACTAGGTACAATGCAATCTTAGACCTGGTATTAACAAACAATGGGGATTTGGTATCAGGTATTACAGTAGAGGAACCCATAGGAAGCAGCGACCACAATATGGTCACATTCAATATCAGTTTTCATAAACAGCCCTATACTGGTTCAACTAGGACTCTAAACTTTAGCAAAGCGAATTTTGAAGAGATGAGGGTATTTTTCAGGGATATTGAATGGGAAGGTTTGTTTTTAGGAAAGAATACTACGGAGAAATGGGAGGTACTAAAATTCCTGCTAGCTAAAAATACACTCAAATTTATTCCTACGAGCAGCAAAAAAAGGAATAAAAATCATAAACCGATGTGGCTTAACAAAAAGATAAAGGAACTTATGGGCAAGAAAAGGAGAGCATTTAAAAAATACAAATCTGACTGGGAATCAGAGTCATTTCAGCACTATAAGGAATGTAACAAAATACGCAAAAAGGAAATAAGAGCGGCTAAAGTAGAAACTGAAAAACTAGTAGCAAAGGAAAGCAAAGCGAATCCCCAAAAATTCTTTAAATACATTAATAGCAAGAGATTAAAGAAGGAGAGTATAGGCCCTTTAAAAGACAAGTTGGGAGTCTTAAGCAAAAATTATAATGACATAGCAGACACACTAAATGAGTTTTTTTTCAACAGTATTTACTAGAGAGGATCCAATTCAGGGACTAACACAATCTCAATAACGAGAATATCCCACCGATAGATACTTATTTAAGCGAGGAAGTAGTCTGTGACCGATTAAAACATTTAAAGATTAATAAGTCACCAGGTCCCGATGGTATTCACCCAAGGGTTCTAATGGAGCTTCACTCTGAACTTGCAAAACCGCTATTTTTGATCTTTAAGGATTCAGTAATATCAGGTATGGTTCCCAAAGACTGGCGTATAGCGGAAGTAGTGCCTATATTCAAAAAGGGAAGTAAAGCTGAACCAGGTAATTATAGACCAGTTAGTCTTACATCTATAGTGGGGAAAGTATTGGAAGGTATTCTAAGAAAGAGATAGTATTCAGAAGTTCCTTGAAGTCAATAAGGTCATTAAAAGGAATCAACATGGGTTTATGAAGGACAGATCCTGTCAAACCAATTTACTTGGCTTTTATGAAACAGTAAGCGCAAACCTAGATCAGTGTAAAGAGGTGGATTTAATCTTTTTAGGATTTTGCCAAAGCATTCGACACTGTACCACACATGAGACTTATCTACAAGCTACAAGAATCAGGGCTAGGAAGCACAATATGCACTTGGGTCAAAAACTGGTTAGATAATAGGGAGCAGCGCGTTGTGGTTAATGGATCTTTTTCAACTTGGACTAAAGTGCTAAGTGGTTTGCCGCAAGGCTCAGTATTAGGACCGCTATTGTTCAATATTTTCATTAACGACCTAACAGAAGGTCTAGAGAGCATGGTGTCAATTTTTGCAGATGATACCAAATTGTGTAAAGTTATAAATGCGGAGGGGGATGCTGAGTCGCTTCAGAATGACTTAGTTAAATTAGAAGCTTGGGCAGCGAAATGGAGAATGCGCTTCAATACAGACAAGTGTAAGGTAATGCACTGTGGTAACAAGAACAAAAATAACACCTACCTACTAAATGGGGTAAAATTAGGGGATTCTGAACTGGAAAAGGACTTGGGTGTCCTCATAGATGGCAAACTAAGCAGTAGTACCCAAAGTAGGACTGCAGCAAAGAAGGCTAATAAGATATTAGCATGCATAAAATGGGGTATTGATGCTAGGGACGAGCGTATTATACTCCCGTTATATAAATCACTTGCGAGGCCACACCTTGAATACTGTGTACAATTCTGGGCACCTTACTACAAAAAGGATATCCTGGAGCTAGAAAAGGTTCAAAGGCGGGCGACCAAACTAATTAAGGGTATGGAGACGCTAGAATACGAGGAAAGGCTTGCAAGACTAGGCATGTTTACACTGGAAAAGAGGAGATTAAGAGGGGACACGATCAGCATTTACAAATATATAAGGGGACATTATACAGATCTTGCGCAGGACCTGTTTTTGGTTAGATCAACACAGAGAACTCGTGGACACTCGCTCAGGTTAGAGGAGAGGAGATTCCGCACAATACGGCGTAAAGGCTTTTTTACGGTAAGGACGATATGTGTTTGGAATTCCCTACCTGAGGGAGTTGTAATGGCAGATTCAGTCAACACCTTTAAGAATGGGTTAGATAAATTCCTAATGGATAAGGATATCCAGGGTTACGGGGCATAGTCACGCACTATGGTTATTATAAAAAAGAGGGGTAAAACGTAACGGCAGTCATCAACTTTAGTCAAAATTTTCTACAAAATAATCGTGCATAGGAGACCACAAATAGGTTGAACTCGATGGACAATTGTCTTTTTTCAAGCTTAGATACTATGTTACCGGTCGACAGGCATTAGGTTGACATAGGAAATGGTCAACATGTGTTTTTCACAAAATTGTTTAATTTTCGACTTTTTCTTACTTTACCATCCACGTGGACTATGGGGTCTATTCAAAGCATGTCGGATCCTCTACGACGGAGAGGATCCGACAATGCAGTATTTCATTTGCGGGTAATTCAGACTGGCATTGTCGAAAACGGGCAAAACCAATCTGACTTTTTTTTATGTCGGATTTACATTGTCGAAAATGGGACTAAAACCTGTCTGACTTGGCCGCAAATCTGATAAAATACATGGATCCGCGGCTAATCCGTCGATCCACACGTTTTCAGACAAGTCAGAATTGCTAACAAGTCGGAAAAACGGCAGCCCCATTGAATAAGTCGAATCATGAGTCGACCTAAAAAAAAGTCGGTAACTGCCATCTTTCCGACTAGACGACAGTTATGACTTCAATTAAACAGACTGGGATCTATGATTGGGAATAGTAACTTGTGTTTATTTTAATATTTATTTTACAGTGGGTCTATAGATACCAGCAGATCCTTAATGCCCCGCATGCTGGTACTTGTGGTACCAGCATGCAGGGGAGGCATGCTGGGACCAGTAGTCCTTCTGTAAAAAACTATCATATTTCAGTAATAGACTATCAACTTGGCACCCACAGCCCAGGGGTACTGGGGATAGCACCAGACTTCAGTCCAGGCCTTGTGTGCCATGGAGAGGGGGACCACTTTATTGGGGCTTCGCCACTTCCCCAGGAATTCCCGGCCTGGGCTGACTAGTTAGGGGGAATTAATGTTTCAGTCACAGGACCCCGTAAAGTGTATCCCCTGGCTGTGGCACTACCCCCTGATAGTGGAACCTGATGCTGGTTCTGTAAATACAGGTGACCCCCTACTTGTTTTGTTCTCTGTATTTTTAGAACCAGGGCTGGCTCCAAGAGCCTGGTGCTGGTTCATTAAATACGGAGCACCCCTACACAAATTTGTTCCCCATATATTTTTAACCAGTGCCGGCTCAAAGAGCCTGGGGCTGGTTATGCCCTTGGGGAGACCCCACACATTTTTTTTTTTTTGGGAAGGAACATTAAAATCCTCTCCCATTCCCCCTTCACCATTATAATTTATTAAAGTCCTCCTTGATAAATCCCTATATAAATTATGTATTTTCAGCAGAAGTGTATAGCGAGGACTGGCTGTAGGATCTGCAAGCAGGTCTGCAGTAGGATTTTATAAACAGTCTGATCTGCCGAGGATTGGACAAGTGTGTACCCAGCTCAAGGATGTCTTCTTGCAGATCAATTTAGCTTTAACAGGCGTTAGTAGAGATAATAACAGAACTATAGCTCAGAAGTTTAAAAAAACCCAAAGACATATTATAACAGATGACTGCGATAATCATGTGCATTGCCCAATGACATTTATACAACTAAACGCCAGATTATAGAGTACAAATGTTTCTTCCTATAAGATATAATCACAACAGCAGACTGAATTACATTAATAAAAGATAACACATGAAAGTATAACAATCGCCTGAAATACACATTATTTTATTAAACAAAATGTGAATTTATTAGCCTATTTCTTTAGGACAAAATATCTCAAGCTAAAAAAAAGAAAGTTTGTTAAAGAGATAGCTGGTGCAAGTGGGCACCCGGAAGATAGTGACCATTCAACAAATAGGGGTCTATTCAATGCATGTCTGACGGAGAGGATCCAACAGTGCAGTATTCAATTTGCGGGTAAATCGGACTGGTTTTGCTCGTTTTCGACAATGCTACTTCAATTTTTTTAAAGTCGGATTGACATGGTCAAAAACGGTCCGAAAACCTGTCTGATTTGGCCGAAACATGTGGATCCGCGGCTAATCCACCGATCCACGTGTTTTCCGACAAGTCAGAAGAACTACAGCAGCACTGAATAGGTCGAATCCTGATTCAACCAATGAAAAAAAAAAAAAGTCGGAAACTGCCGTCTTTCCGACATGCATTAAATAGACCCCATAAACTGGTAGGAAAAAATGCATTTCCTCACCCAGTGAAGAAAACAGAAGTATAGAATGTAATAACTGACTCATATAAAGTATGCTGAAGAAATGATGATGCTATATGATGCAAAGAAGTTGAAAAGAAAATTGGCAACTTACCATTATATAATGAGCCTCCTTCAGCATATTCCATAACCAGACATACCTAAAATATAAACCATAAATACAGCTATAAAAGAGCATTCTAAAAGAACATTAAACTAATATAGCAGTAATGATACTTAAAAGATAGTGTAGGTGAGACTATTTACCTGCAGAATAGACACTGAGGTGGAATTCATTTAGCCGCGGGAGATTACCACGGACTAATTGATCCCTCTGGGCTATCCAATTATCCCTGAAGCCAGGAGTTAGAGATTTTTTTCCCACCCGACTCAGTGGGTCGAAACAAAATGCCTGATAACTTGGGGGGGGGGTGTTAATCGATGCCGCAAACCTGTTAATGCACAAAGCTGAACTTTTCAAAGATTCTGTGCGTTAACCTGTGTTAGCGCCCGTTAACAAGGCTACTGTGTTAAAGCCCAAAGCTACCTCCCGTTTTCACCCATGGTAATTTGACCAAGGTTAATGGAATTTCTCCCTAAGTAGAAATATTAATCAGTTACAAAATGTCCAACCTAACCTAAACGATGTCACATTTACTGTGTATTGCAGCGGTATAGTGTCTCTAGATTCATTTACGTCTGTATTGTTAGCCATCTTCGGGATAGATATAAATAGTAATATGCTAAACAGTGTATTGGCAGACTCATACCTCACAGACAGTGCTCTTGCTAAAGATCTAGCTGCCTACTTTCCTGCTCTGAATGGTCACATGATCAGTGTCACAGGAACTTCTGCATCAACAGCCAATTCAAATGACCCAGGCCGGCACCCATGACAGAATGTAGGGGCACAATTTTACAGCTGATTTTCTCAACTGTAATGTGTTAACAACCTTACATTACAATTAGGCTGTTATTCAACTGTATAGCAAGCAGTGTGAGAATTCTGCTCACTTTCAGATTTACAGCTTTAACTTGGCCCCCCACCCCCTTGTACACCAACTGTCTGTGCCTCAATTTAGTTTAACTAATGAAGCCTGAAAGGACAGAGGCAGCGTATAGCGAGTGATAAAAAAAAACAAAAAAAAAAACCTAAATAAGAGAGAAAGGTGCAGAGTGTTCCCCAAGGAATCCTAAAAAATAATTATACGCAAGTATAATAAAAATAAATCTACATTTTCGCCTTTGTCTTTGGGGGACCACTTGTGACATCCCAAAGCTGCCCCTAGGGTGGCAGAGCTCCAGGCATCACTGGGTGTCAAATAGTCAACAGAATTTTATGAAGCAGCCACTGATCTAGTAGAACGGGCCCCAACATTTTCTGGAACAGGCACTTGCACAGGGAGGATCAAAACGAGACGCATGCATAATGGGGGAGGGGTCCGGTGATCTAAATCAGTTAGCAGTATTTGAAATCTGTAGAAACATGCACAGCTGCCTGCACTGCCACCAATATAATGACACTTTTTTATCTTACAGAGAATAACTTTAAAGGTCTGTAAAACTTACCGGGTTTAGGCAAGCGCCGTACAGTTTCACAATATTTGGGTGATTCACACGTGACAACTGGCGTAGCTGAAATTATATAAATGGCAATTTAAGAAAAGCCAGGGAAAGCCTAAATAATAATAAGAAATATAAATAATAAAAACCACATTTAAATCATCCATTTGTTTTACTGAAACAGTTTAAAGCAGTCACATTTTGGCTAACATTTTGCATGTCTTACAGTATACAAATGTGATTTTGGTTCCAAAACATTTGTTTGTTTGCCCACAAACAATGGTTCTTACAGAAAATTGAGCTTAAAATGGAATTGCAAAATGCATTTGAAAAAGTTGCAGCTTCCCCTTCACATAGTACAGTCAGATGGAGCTTGAAAATGACTGGAGGTGTTGCTTCACCTCAATCTATACATTTAATCAGCTACGCAATTTTTTTGTGAAAGCAACTACTCCAAAATGACAACACCGATTTTAATGCTTCAGGTGTCATTCAAATGGGTATGTGATGTAGATATGCAATTAGGGCACAGAATTTTGATAAGTCATCAGGTTGTTGAAGAATAACGCATCGCAAAGGGGGGATGATTTTTATTTGCTGGATTTCGAGTACCGGTTGACTACTTCATTTTAGGACCATAGATGCTGCATCTGGTTTACTAAGTGAATCAGACACAAATATACTGTAGAGCTCAAAACATAAAAGTCAACACAGATGTTGGCATTATTAATCAGCAGAAGTGTGCTATGTTGCTATTAGAGGGAAATTATATTGATGCGTGATCTAGCGCTTTATATTAGGGTTCTTTAAACTATCAGTGTTCACTGAATGAGAACAGTACTATAGACGATTTTTATTCATTTGCATATAAAGCAATGACAATATAGGCGATTCATTATCACATAATATCTCAATGCCAGGGTTAATATAATGGAAACAAGGCAATTTAACAGCCATAAATCATTCTCTCTCCATGATACGTCCAAAATTAAAAACAAACTGTAAAGTTGATTCCGTTACCAAAAACTGGAAAAAGTTTGGTTTATTTAGATTGAGATATTCGAGTTTTACCATGCTTATTACCCACTTGGTGATTCTGTCTCCACAGTATGGCGAGTCTGTTGCTTTACTGATACCACTTTCAGACAGAAATCCAGGCTTTTACCCAGCATTTCAGTGCCTGGCAGTTTTGCCAGTCTCTGTCTGACCCCCCCCTTTCACACTGAAGCAAATTATCGGGTGAAGAAGTTTTACCCGGTAATTTGCCGATCAACACTGGTATTTTGTCTGTGGAAGGGTCAAACTAGGTAGCAATTCCCGGTCTCTGACCCTGGTAAATTCCTGGGTCGAAGTCCCAGGAATTTCAACCCAGGTTGACACTTTCACACAGAAAAAGGACCAGTGTTTATCGGCAAATTACCGGGTAGAACTTCTTCATCCGGGAATTTGCTTTTCTGTGTGACTGGGGTATAAGAAATGTGCCCAGGTTACACAAATTGTCATACTTTTACCAAATGTATGTAGAAACAGGATTTCCCAATCGTGCATTATAACGGTAAATCCAGTTATCTCTGGAAGCTGAATTTATCAATTGTGTGTGCACACACATAGTAACATGTCTCATGACGATTATTCAGTTAATGCATGAATACTTGGTGTATTTTTACTAACAGTTGGTCTGCACAGTCGCTGATTACCAGTTGCTTTGAACGATAATTTTCAAATGGCAAAAGGAATAAATGCTAAACCAGGCTTGTTAAGCATTTACTGCTATAACCAATATAAAACCATTGGTCTCAATCACCGGTGATTAGCAGATTTACCAACCCACTTAGCATATATACCCTTTTATCTTAATTTAGAAAGTTTAACTTAGGGTTTTCTATGCAATAGCTCCAGGGTTGGAGAAAACAAAATACGAAAAAACAGTAGTGTTCACGCTAGGCTGTTTTAGCAGGGTGCCACGCCCTCCTCAATTTTTTAAGGGCAAAATCCGCCCGGCCCTTTCTGTGGCGCCCTACTTAAACAGCCTGCTCGCTGCTTGCTCTCCCAGCGTGTAAAGATGCTGTGCGCATGCACACGGCATCCATTCACCCTAGGGGAGAGCGCTTGGGGGAAGACCAGCGCACGCCCCCGACAGTGATGCCGCCGGCCGCCTAGGCCCCCTACAGTAACGTCTGTGGGCCACACCGCAAACTTAAATGTCATTTTATGACCACGCCCCCTATTTTACATGACCACGTCTCATTTTCGGCCGCACGCCCAAACATATGCCCCGGCAGTCCGGCGTCCTGCCTATTATTTCTAGAGTGAACACTAAAAACGGCTTTGTTTAGCGTAAACCTTTTTTTTCTCTGCCCATTAATGTTTTAATAAATAAAAAGATGATTCATGTATTGGAAACCTTGATCAACCATGTTTCAATGCTTTCGAACATTAATAATGCTACTAGGCTTTGATTTGTTTTACATCTTTCAATAAAATCAATTTTTTACAGCTTATTATTCCTATTACATCTGAATATATCTAGATAAACATATTGATACATACAAAACCAAAGATGAAATTGAAAATAAAAACCAACAAGTTCATGTTAAGCATTAGTCCTACTTGTAATGAAATAAATCTAAATAGTAACAAAATGGAAAATGCAAAAGCACTTTTCAAAAGAAAGGAGTTAAGTATTAGCACTGGGCATGCCACTAGCATTAAACATTTTTAATACAAACACTAGTTTTTCATTATATTAGGCTATTTTTAAGTCACAGCGCTGTGCCTGTAGCCACAGCATAAACTTTTTTTTGTTTAAAAAAAGGAGAGTTATGATAGACTTAAGGCGGGTACACACTTGTGCTCGATGAGCGACGTCGCCCAGTGTTCTCTGTCCCCCCGCAAACCCGGCCCTGGACACCTTACGGCAGGCATACACACTGTGCGATATCACTAATGATATACGAGGAGTCCAAACTGAGCTGCATGCACGGCTGATACAGAGGGTCGTTAAAATCCGCAGGGCTGCGCATCACTCGGCGGTGGCGGCATACACACTTAGCAATAAAGTTAACAACGTTGCTCAAGAAGGGTCAAAATGAGCGACGTCATTTACTTCATCGCTAAGTGTGTACCCACCTTTACCTTTGTTAAAGCTTTTTTCGAAGTTCATAAGTTCCACAAGCAGACAATGGGTGTAGGTGGTGGATAGGACCGGGCACCAAACTATTAAAGCTTTACATATCCCAGGATGCCGCCGACAGCCTGAGGAAAAATAGGATTTTAATACCTACCGGTAAATCCTTTTCTCTTAGTCCGTAGAGGATGCTGGGGACTCCAAAAGGATCATGGGTTATAGACGGGATCCGCAGGAGACATGGGCACTTTAAGACTTTAAATGGGTGTGAACTGGCTCCTCCCTCTATGCCCCTCCTCCAGACCTCCGTTATAGGAACTGTGCCCAGAGGAGACGGACATTTCGAGGAAAAGGATTTTGTTAAACTAAGGGTGAGATACATACCAGCTCATACCACAACACACCGTACAACATGGCATTTAACTAAAACCAGTTAATAGCGTGAACCAAAAGAGATCAGCAACAGGCTGACCTTTACCAAAAACACAACCTTTGTGTAACATAAGCAATAACTATTTACAATTACTGCAGATAGAGTCCGCACTGGGACGGGCGCCCAGCATCCTCTTTGGACTAAGAGAAAAGGATTTACCGGTAGGTATTAAAATCCTATTTTCTCCTTCGTCCTAGAGGATGCTGGGGACTCCAAAAGGACCATGGGGTTTATACCAAAGCTCCAGACCGGGCGGGAGACTGCGGATGACTCTGCAGCACCGATTGAGCAAACATGAGGTCCTCATCAGCCAGGGTATCAAACTTGTAGAATTTTGCAAAAGTGTTTGAACCCGACCAAGTAGCTGCTCGGCAAAGCTGTAATGCCGAGACGCCTCAGGCAGCCGCCCAAGAAGAGCCCACCTTCCTAGTGGAATGGGCTTTCACCGATTTCGGTAACGGCAATCCAGCCGTAGAAAGAGCCTGCTGAATCGTATTACAGATCCAGCGTGCAATAGTCTGCTTAGAAGCAGGAGCGCCAACCTTGTTGGCCGCATACAGGACAAACAGCGCCTCTGTTTTCCTAACACGAGCCGTTCTGGCTACATAAATTTTCAAAGCTCTGACCACATCAAGAGACTTGGAATCCGCCAAGGCTTCAGTAGCCACAGGCACCACAATAGGTTGGTTCATGTGAAATGACGAAACCACCTTAGGCAGAAATTGTCGACGAGTTCTCAAATCCGCCCTATCCACATGGAAAATCAGATAGGGGCTTTTGTGAGACAAAGCCGCCAATTCGGACACCCGCCTTGTGGACGCCAAGGCCAAAAGCATGACTATTTTCCAAGTGAGAAATTTCAACTCAACCTTTTGTAAGGAACTGTAACACCACGTTAAGGTCCCACGGTGCCACCGGGGGCACAAAGGGAGGTTGGATGTGCAGCACACCCTTCACAAAAGTCTGTACTTCTGGAAGTGAGGCCCATTCCCTTTGAAAGAAAATTGATAAGGCCAAAACCTGCACTTTAAATGGAGCCTAACTTCAGGCCCGCATCCACACCTGCTTGCAAAAAGTGGAGAAAACGACCCAGCTGAAATTCTTCCATAGGAGCCTTCTTGGATTCACACCAAGACACCTATTTTCTCCAAATACGGTGATCATGCTTCGCCGTTACCTCCTTTCTAGCTTTAAGGAAAGTGGGGATGACTTCCCCAGGAATACCCTTTCTAGCTAGGAATTGGCGTTCAACCGCCATGCCGTCAAACGCAACCGCGGTAAGCCCTGGAACACGCACGGCCCCTGCTGTAACAGGTCCTCTCTTAGAGGAAGAGGCCAGGGATCTCCTGTGAGTAATTCCTGAAGATCCGGATACCAGGCCCTCCGTGGCCAATCTGGAACAAAGAGTATCGCCTGAACCCTTGTTCTTCTTATGATCCTTATCACCTTTGGGATGAGTGGAAGTGGAGGGAACACATAGACTGACTGAAACACCCAGTGCGTCCACTGCTATTGCTTGAGGGTCCCTCGACCTGGAGCAATATGTCTGAAGCTTCTTGCTGAGGCGAGACGCCATCATGTCTGTTTGAGGAAGTCCCCAACGACTTGTCACTTCGGCAAAGACCTCTTGATGATGACCCCACTCTCCTGGATGGAGATCGTGTCTGCTGAGGAAGTCTGCTTCCCAGTTGTAGATGGCCCTTAACTCCAGCACGTTTAAGTGCAGACAAGCTTCCTGGCTTGACCATTTTCCCTAGAAATTTTGTCCCCGTGTGACTGCTCCCCAACCTCGGAGACTTGCGTCTGTGGTCACCAGAACCCAATCCTGGATCCCGAACCTGCGACCCTCTAGAAGGTGAGAACTTTGGAGCCACCACAGGAGAGAAACCCTGGCCCTGGGGGACAGGCTTATCTTCCGGTGCATGTGCAAATGGGACCCGGACCATTTGTCCAGCAGGTCCCACTGAAAAGTTCTTGCATGGAATCTGCCACACTGAATGGCCTCGTAGGCCGCCACCATTTTCCCCAGCACTCGAGTGCAGTGATGAATCGACACTCTTGGCGGGTTCAGAAGTTCCTTGACCATGTTCTGGAGTTCCTGAGCCTTTTCCAACGGGAGAAAGATCCTGTGCAGTTCCGTGCCCAGAATCATGCCCAAAAACGACAGCCGAGTTGTCGGAATCAACTGCGACTTTGGTAAATTTAGGAGCCAGCCATGTTGTTGCAGTACCTTCAGGGAGAGCGCCACGCTTTTTAGTAACTGCGCCCTTGATCTCGCCTTTATCAGGAGATCGTCCAAGTATGGGATAATTGTGACCCCTTGCTTGCGCAGGAGCACCATCATTTCCGCCATTACTTTGGTGAAAATCCTCGGGGCCGTGGAAAGACCAAACGGCAACGTCTGAAATTGGTAGTGACAATCCTGAACAGCGAACCTCAGGAACGTCTGATGAGGAGGATATATGGGGACATGTAGGTATGCATCCTTTATGTCGACTGACACCATAAAATCCCCCCCCCCTCCAGACTGGAGATCACTGCTCGGAGAGACTCCGTCTTGAATTTGAAACTTTTCAAATACAAATTGAGGGATTTTAAGCTCAGAATCGGTCTGACCGAGCCATCCGGCTTCGGGACCACAAACAAGCCTGAATAAAACCCTTCTCCCCGTTGTGACGGGGGTACCGGGACAATGACTCGCTGCTGACACAGCTTTTGTATTGCCGCACACACTACCTCTCTTTCCGGAAGAGATGCTGGCAAGGCCGATTTGAAAAATCGGTGTGGAGGCACGTCTTGAAACTCCCCTTTGTATCCTTGGGACACAATTTCCAGCACCCAAGGATCCAGCCCGAGAGAACCCAGACCTGACTGAAGAGTTGAAGACGTGCCCCCACCGGTGCGGACTCCCGAAGTGGAGCCCCAGCGTCATGCGGTGGATTTGGCAGAAGCCGGGGAGGACTTCTGCTCCTGGGAGCCTGCCACAGCCGGCGATCTTTTTCCTTTTCCCTTACCTCTTGCCGCAAGGAAGGATGACCCACGTCCTTTCCGGAATTTTTGCGACCGAAAGGACTGCATCTGGTACTGAGGCGTTATCTGTTGCTGTGGAGGGACAAAAGGCAGAAAAGAGGACTTACCCGCGGTAGCTGTGGAAACCAGGTCCGCGAAGCCTTCACCAAACAAAACTCCACCCTTATAGGGCAGAGCCTCCATAGCCTTCTTAGAATCAGCATCACCATTCCATTGATGAGTCCACAACGCCCTCCTAGCTGAGATCGCCATGGCATTGGCCCTTGATCCCAAGATGCCAATATCTCTCGCAGTCTCCTTTAGATAGACTGCAGCGTCCCTGATATGACCCAGTGTCAACAGCACTCTCTCTCTATCCAGGGTGTCCATTTCAGCTGACAGGGTATCTGCCCACTTTTCAATAGCGATACTCACCTATGCCGCTGCCACGGCCGGCCTGAGCAGCGTACCTGTCGTGACATAAATAGATTTCAGGGTAGCTTCCTGCCTACGATCAGCAGGATCCTTATGGGCCGCTATCTCAGGGGACGGTAGCGCCACCTTCTTGGACAAGCATGCTAGAGCTTTGTCCACCATGGGTGTTGACTCCCACCTAACCCTATCCTGAGAAGGAAACGGGTATGCCATAGCAATTCTCCTGGGAATCTGCCACCGTTTGTCCGGAGTTTCCCAGGCCCTTTCAAAGAGAGCATTCAGTTCATGCGAGGGAGGAAACATTACCTCCGGCTTCTTTCCCTTAAACATAGAGACCCTTGTCTCAGGGACAGCGGGGTCTTCCGTGATATGTAACACGTCTTTTATTGCCACAATCATGTATTGAATACTCTTAGCCACCTTAGGATGTAACTTTGCATCATTATAGTCGACACTGGAGTCGGAATCCGTGTCGGTATCAGTGTCTGATATCTGGGTAAATGAACGTTTTTGGGACCCCGAAGGGGTCTGAGTGTGTGGCACTAACTCTCACATGGATTGCCTCCATGCTTGGTTCTGAGAGTCGGATTTGTCCAACCTCTTATGTAACAAAGCCACACTTATTTAAAACACTCCACATCTCAGCCCAATCAGCAGTCGGCGGTGCCGATGGAGTCACTCCATCATTCTGTTCAGCCCCCACACGAGCCTCCTCCTGGGCAGAGCATTCAGCCTCAGACACGCCGACACACGCGTACCGACACCCCCAAACACATTGGGCTAAAGGGGACAGACCCACAGTAAGGCCTTTCAGAGAGACAGAGAGGGAGATTGCCAGCTCACACCCAGCGCCCCACCGGTCTGAAGAATGAAACAATGCCCCAGACCTATAAGCGCCGTTATAGATTAATGATAATAATAACCAACACCAATTTTAGTGCCCCCCTCGTTTTTAGCACCCTGTTACTTGTGCCAGCAGCGAAGGGCCAGGAGCAGCATCTCTGCAGCAAGCTGAGGAGAGAAAATGGCGCTGGTTAGAGCTGGAGGACGAAGCCCCGCCTCCTACATGGCGCGCTTTCGTCCCGCAATTTTTTACACTGGCGGGGGTCCAGATAGTGTCTCCGCACTCCACATACATGCCAGTCACAAATTATGAGGTTTTTATTGCTGCCCAGGGCGCCCCCCCTGCGCCCTGCACCCATGTAGTGCCTGTGTGTGTGGGAGCAATGGCGCGCAGCGCGACCGCTGCGCAGTACCTCAGGAAGACTCAAGTCTTCTGCCGCCTTTACTGAAGTCTTCTTTGCTACGGTTACTCACCTGTCTTCTTACTTCTGGCTCTGTGAGGGGGACGGCGGCGCGGCTCCGGGAACGAGCAGCTAGGTGACCCAAGTGATCAGATCCTCTGGAGCTAATGGGGTCCAGTAGTCTAAGAAACAGAGCCTTTCAACTCATAGAAGTAGGTCTGCGTCTCTCCCCTCAGTACCACGAAGCAGGGATCCTGTTGCCAGCAGTGCTCCCTGAAAATAAAAAACCTAACAAAAGTCTTTTTAGAGAATCTCTGTAGAGCTCCCCTAGTGTGTGACCAGTCTCCTCTGGGCACAGAATCTAACTGAGGTCTGGAGGAGGGGCATAGAGGGAGGAGCCAGTTCACACCCATTTAAAGTCTTAAAGTGCCCATGTCTCCTGAGGATCCCGTCTATACCCCATGGTCCTTTTGGAGTCCCCAGCATCCTCTAGGACGAAGGAGAAATACGTTTTGGTCAACAAGCCCAAGGCAGGAGCAGGATAGGAGAGAAGGCACACACAAGAATCACACTCTCACACAACAGAGAAGGGAACCGATGACCAAGGGAAAAACCGCACAGAAGTCAGGTGCTTCAGGATGCACCTGTGTCCCCTATGGACTTCGAAGAAAGAAAGTTAACAAAAGTAAGTCTACCATAACTCTCTTTTCTTCTTCAGGATCCATAGGGCTGCACAAAGTAGAGAATGGGGATGTCTCAAAGCAGTTGTACAAGGGAGGGGATGCTCCTGAGCTGAAAGGAGAATCCTGCATTCAAATTAAGCATCCTGAGGGGCAAATGTATCAAAGGCATAGAACCTAAGAAAGGTGTGGACAGAAGACTACGTTGCCGTCTTGCAGAGTTGTTCAGCAGATGCGCCACGGCGGGCTGCCCACGTAGGACCCACAGAGCGAGTAGAATGAGCAGAGACTGTATACAGCACAGGGAGGAAAGCCTACATGTAAGCCTTTGAGATAGTCATGCAAAGCCATATGGCCAGAGTCTGTATGTTAGCTGGCCAGCGCCTCTTATGGAATCCGTAGAGGACAAAGAGGGAATCCGTTTTCCAGATGGAAGTGGTACGATCCACGTAGATTCGCAGGGCACGGACCATATCCAAGGAGGCCTACCCCCACCGAGAGGTCCGGGTAGTGGAAGGCCGGTCCCACTAGCTCTTCATTAAGGTGGAAACATGAGAACCACCTTGGGAAGGTATCCAGGATAGGTTCGAAATACAGCCCTGTTCTGATGAAAGATCAAAAAGGTGAAGCGACAGGAGAGCACCCCCAAATCGGACACCCAAAAGAAAAAAAAAAAAAAAAAAAGAGAGAGAGAGTCTTTGCCATTAGTCATGAGGTCCACAGATTCCAGGGGTTCTAACAGAGGCTCCTGAAGTGCTTGGAGAACTAATGACAAATCCCACGGAGCCACTAGAGGGAAGAAGGGATGCTGAATACAGAGAACACCCTGAAGAAAGGTGCGAACATCCGGCAGAGATGTGCACCTTGAGAGAGGTCAGGCGGAGGCAGAGATCAAATCCAGCTTGAAGGAAGGCAAGGATCCGGGAAAAACTAAACACCAGAGGGTCGTAGTGTTGGGCAGCACACTGGAAATAAGGGAAACCGCCTAATCAGCCCCCCGCAGTCCCAGTGCCACGCCGGAAGCACCTGGCCTGCGGACGGACATTTGGTGCCGGCGGGGGTGGGGGTGATAGAGTAGCACCGCTGGTGTCTCCAGGACAGCCTTGCGCTGCTGCTCAGAAGTTGTAAAAATAGGATTTTAATTACCTAATGTTAAATCCTTTTCTCGTAGTCCGTAGAGGATGCTGGGGTCCACATTAGTACCATGGGGTTTAGACGGGTCCACTAGGAGCCATGGACACTTTAAGAGATTAATAGTGTGGGCTGACTCCTCCCTATATGCCCCTCCTACCAGACTCAGTCTACTGTACCCGAGGAGACGGACATACTTCGAGAGAAGGAAATACACAGATAGTGGTGAGATTCACACCAGCTCACACATACAACAAAAGGAAAGCCAAGCTAACCAACCCGGAACGGATCAGCAATGGCTGAACTAACAAATGGACCCAAGTAACAATGCAGGAATATGAAGCACTGGACGGGCACCTAGCATCCACTACGGACTACGAGAGAAGGATTTACCAGTAGGTAATTAAAATCCTATTTTCTCTTGCATCCTAGAAGATGCTGGGTTCCACATTAGTACCATGGGGATATACCAAAGCTCCCAGTACAGGAGGGAGAGTGCGGAGGTTCCTGCAGAACTGATTGGCCTCTGAGGACCTAAAATTTGGTCAAAGTATCGAACTTAGCAAACGTGTTCGACCCAGACCAAGTAGCCGCTCGGCAAAGCTGAAGACCCGAGCCACCCTCGGCAGCCGCCCAGGAAGAACCCACTTTATGAGTACAGTGGGCCTTAACAGATTTTGGACACGGCAAACCTGCCGTAGAATAAGCATGCTGGATAGTGAACCTAATCCAGCGAGAAATTGTCTGCTTAGAAGCAGGACATCCAACCTTGTTGGGATCATAAAAGGACAGACAGAGTGTCCGACTTCCTGTGACGAGAAGTTCTCTTCACATATATATTAAAATCCCTCACAACATCCAAGGACTTTGAGGTAATTGAGGAGTCAGTAGCCACTGGCACCACAATAGGTTGGTTGATATGAAAAGCTGACAACCTTTGGAAGAAATTGCTGACACGTTCTGAGCTCAGCTCTATCCTCATGGAAAATCAAGTAGGGACTCTTGCATGACAATGCCCCCAATTCCGACACGCGTCGAGCAGACGCCAATGCCAACAGTGTAAGAAACTTGACGTCCACGTCCTGTAAAGGCTCGAACCAAACCGACTGCAGATACTGCAGCACCACATTAAGATCCCAAGGTGCCGTAGGAGGCACAAAGGGTGGTGGAATATGCAGAACCCCTTTCAAGAACTTCTGAACCTCAGGAAGAGCCGCCAATTGTTTCTGGAAGAAAATGGGCAAGGCCGAAATCTGGACCTTGGTGGAGCCCAAGCGTAGGCCTACATCCACACCTGCTTGCAGAAAGAGGAGAAACCATCCAAGTTGAAACCACCGCAGGAAACTTCTTGGATTCACACCAAGACACATACTTTTTCCAAATCCGATGGTTAGGTTTTGACGTTACTCCCTTCCTAGCCTGTATCAGAGTAGGAATGACCTTTTCCAGAATGCCTTTCCGAACTAAGATCTGGCGTCCAACCTCCATGCCGTCAAACGTAGCCGCGGTAAGTCTTGATATCCGAATGGCCTCTGTTGGAGACGGTCCTCGCAAAGAGGCCTCGGATCCTCCAGCAGTAATTCCAGAAAATCCAAGTACCAAGCCCTTCTTGGCCAGTCCAGAGCAATGAGGATCGCCTGAACGCTTTTTCTTTTTATTAGTTTGAGAACCCTTGGGATGAATGGAAGTGGAGGGAACACATACACTGACTGGAACACCCACGGAGTTACCAGGGCGTCCACCACCACTGCTGGTGGGTCCCTTGACCTGGAACAGTACCTCCGAAGCCTCTTGTTGAGGTGAGAGGCCATCATGTCTATCTGAGGTACACCCCATCGGCTTGTTACCTCTGCGAATACCTCCGGGTGGAGGCCCCATTCTGGATGGAGATCGTGTCTGCTGAGGAAGTCCGCTTCCCAGTTGTCCACTCCCAGAATGAAGATTGCTGACAGCGCCACCGCGTGCCTTTCAGCCCAGAGGAGGATTCTTGTTACCTCTAACATTGCCACTCTGCTCTTCGTTCCGCCCTGTCGGTTTATGTAGGACACTGCTGTTACATTGTCCGACTGAACCTGAATGGACTGATCTTGCAGAAGATGAGCCGCTTGTAGAAGCCCGTTGTATATGGCCCTTAGTTCCAGAATGTTTATCTGAATGATGGATTCCAGACTTGACCACTTTCCCTGGAAGTTTTCCCCTTGGGTGACTGCTCCCCAACCTCTGAGACTTGCATCCGTGGTTAGAAGGATCCAATTCTGAATCCCGAAACCTGCGGCCCTCGGGTAGGTGAGAAGTTTGCAGCCACCAGAGGAGTGAAATCCTGGCTTTAGGCGACAGGCGTATTTGCTGGTGCATGTTGAGATGTGATCCCGACCATTTGTCTAGGAGATCTAGTTTTAAGAACCTCGCATGAAAACTTCGGTACTGTAGAGCCTCATAGGAGTCAACCATCTTCCCCAGAAGGCGAATGCACTGATGAACCGATACCCAAGCTGGCTTCAGGACATCCCGGACCATTGATTTGATCACCAACGCTTTCTCCACCGGTAGAAACACCCTCTGCACTTCCGCGTCGAGTATCATCCCCAGGAAGGGCAGTCTCTTCGTCGGCTCCAAATGTGACTTTGGAAGGTTCAGGATCCACCCATGATCCTGTAGTCGAGTTGAGAGAGCAATACTCTGCAACAACTTCTCCTTGGAAGATGCTTTTATCAGCAGATAGTCCAAATATGGAATTATGTTCACACCTTGTTTTCGGATCTCCGCCATGACCTTGGTGAATACCCTCAGTGCTGTGGAAAGGCCAAATAGCAGTGCCTGGAACTGATTGTGACAGTCCAGCAGCGCAAATCTGAGATAAGCCTGGTGAGACGTCCAGATCGGAATGTGAAGGTATGCATCCTTGATATCCAGGGATACCAGGAATTCCCCCTCCTCCAGACTTGAGATCACGGTTCTCAGAGACTCAATCTTGAATTTGAATTCCCTCAAGTAGGGGTTCAATGACTTTAGGTTTACAGGTTTGAGTAATAATCCTTGTGTTGTAAGTGGAGTGGAACAGGAACAATGACGTTTGCTTGAACCAATTTTTGAATGGCTTCCTGTAGAATACCGCTGTCTGTCAACAAAACTGGTAAGCCTGATTTGAAGAATCTGTGAGGTGGGAGTTCTGGAAACTCCAGTCTGTATCCCTGGGCCACAATATCCTTTACCTAGGGGTCTAGGCATGATGATGCCCAAACGTGACTGAAACCTTTCAGTCTTGCTCCCACCTGCCCGACCTCCAGGCTGGGAGGTCCACCGTCATGCTGAAGATTTTGAGGAAGCAGAACCTGGTTTCTGTTCCTGGGAATCTGATGGTGCAGGTTTTCTGGACTTTCCCCGACCTCCTCTAAAGAAGGTGGGAGAGGGTATGGATTTCTTAAATTTTGCGGTCCGAAAGGACTGCAGTGTAGGCGAAGGATAAGATTTTCTAGCCGTTGGCACTGCTGAGGGAAGAAAGGTTGACTTGGAGATCCATGCATCCCCAAACAGAGCCTGACCTGTGAAGGGTAGGTTCTCCACACTTGGATTCCGCATCAGCAGTCCATTGGCGTAGCCAGAGAAGTAGCCTGTGCATTCAGCATGCCATGGTCTTTCATGGCCTCCACCATGAACCCTGCAGAATCCTGAATGTGACATAAGAACAAATCAATGTCACTTCTATCCATAGTATCCAAGTCCTCTAGCAATGTGCAGGACCACTTTACTATGGCTTTAGAAATCCGCACACAAGCAATAGTGGGCCGTAAAGCGACGCCATTAGATGTATAGTGATTTGAGAGTAGTCTCAATCTTGCGGTCAGCCGGTTCTTTTAAAGCGGTTGAACCAGGAACAAGTAAAACCACCTTTTCTGACAACCTATATACAGATGCGTCAACTATAGGTGGGTTTTCCCACTTTCTCCTTTCCTCTTCAGGAAAAGGAAAAAGCAATGAGAACCCTTTTTGGGATCTGGAATTTTTTCTCGGGGTTTTCCCAGGTTTTTTCAAACAAAGAGTTTAACTCCTTGGAAGCCGGAAAGGTAAGTGAGGATTTCTTACTTTCTGTAAAATAAGATTCCTTCACCTGTTCAGGTACTTCTCAGAAATGTGTATAACATCCTTAATAGCTTCAATCATTAGTTGCACCCCTTTAGCAAGGGATGCATCCCCCCTGCATATTCCCATCACCGTCTACTGTACTAGAGTCAGTATCAGTGTCAGCTTGCATTATCTGGGAAAGCATACGCTTTTGTGGGTATGTAGGTGGGGTTTTTGATGAAGTAGTGGGGGACAAATATTGTAACCCCACCACAGATTTCCTCAAAAACTGCATCTCTTTCTCAGTATGTAACATCCTTTTAGAAATCTGGGATATCTTTCCCCATAGAGAATCCACCCATGGTGGTTCGGATTACAAAGGCTGAGACAGTATATTGCAGTCCTGAGTACATAGAATAGACTCCTAAGGAGAAGATAAACACTCTGCAGCACAGGACACAGAGTCCTTAGACATGGTAATGTGGGATATACACACATAGGAAAATGTCAGATACAGTTTCCCCTTCAGAGTACCTTCAGAGAGTCACAGAGTCTAAGGAGCCAGCCACACAGTGCCCTTGTGAGCAGTTATGATAAAAGCCCGGCGCTGAGTAACCAACCTTAATAGGTTAATTATTACACCCTGGTACCGCAGTAACTGGAGTTGTTATCTGGAGGGTCAGCGCTCCCTGTCAGCGTCCTCTTGTATGTCTGCAGGGAGGAAAATGGCGCTGGTGAATGCTGGATCCGCTCTGAGGAGAAGCCCCCGCCCCCTGTAACGGCGCGCGGCCTCCAGCACAAATTTGATTATACTGGCCGGGGGTATCTATGCTAACGGCGGGATTAGCCTCTGTTAGTGTTTGTGACCAGTTTAGGGTGACTGCGCTGGCCCAGGACACCCCTCCAAGCGCCTACACTAAGTGTTGCTGAGCCTTACTGGAGCGCTGCCTGTCAGAGCTGCGCTCCCACCCTTGTGCCTCCATACCCGCCGGCGACCCACTAACCGGGACGCCGGCGCTGTAATCACCACCTTCTATCTCCTGGCTGTGTTAGAGGGTGGCGGCCATGCTGCGGGAGCGAGCGGTCGCCTTGTGGGCTTGCGATCATCACCCTCAGGAGCTCAGTGTCCTGTCAGCGGAGATAGAGAACCATTAACTTCTAGAGTTGGTTTCTACTCCCCCCTAAGTCCCACGAAGCAGGAAGGCTCTTGCCAGCAGCCTTCCTGTACCTAATGTTCTAATAAAATTTAAAAAACTAAGAAAACTCCTAAGAGCTCCCCTAGCTGTGACCGACTCCTCCGGGCACATTATCTAAACTGAGTCTGGTAGGAGGGGCATAGAGGGAGGAGCCAGCCCACACTATTAAACTCTTAAAGTGCCCATGGCTCCTAGCGGACCAGTGTATACCCCATGGTACTAATGTGGACCCCAGCATCCTCTTGGACGTAAGAGAAAACAGAAAAGAAATAAAATCATAAAATAAAAGCTTAGGGTTGCTTAGAAGCAGCCCCACTGTTTAAACATTGAATCTGCTCCTGCCGGCTCCAAACTAAAACTGAGGAGCCTGAGCACGGAGGCAGGGTATAAGGGGGAAAGTACCGGAGCATCTTGGGATACTTAAAAGCTTACCTGTTTGGTGCCCGGTCCTCTACCACCACCTACACCCTACTGTCTACCCTGTGGAGCCCTATGGAACCTGAAGAAGAAAGTAGGAATACACTACTGGCCAGTGTCAGCCTCTATCATTTTGTTGGGGTGACAAGAAGAAAATGTTCCCCTACACTAGAATGATTATCGAGCAACTAGTTAGGTAAAATCAAACATGATTGTCATTTGCTTCCATACATTACCAGATTTTTATTTCAACCAACCAAATAGTTGGCTAGTTGGAAAGATAATCTATAGGTGTGTGGCCAGCTTTAGAGTAAGTATTATAAAACTTGTCCAGGTACAACCAATGACCATCCAGATTACACAACAGGCTAATTGGCCACCACTTGACATCAACTGCACTGGCTTTTATTACTTCAGATTAAATCCAGATATTCCACTAATAGTAGTGCATGGTAATCCAAAGAATTCACCATGGTTGGAAAGATCGCAATGGCCATATGACAAGGTCTCATGGGCTTTAGTGGGGCACACAGAGGTCTCATGGGATTTGAAGCTGCATGTGTGGTGGCCTGATGGCATGTTAGTGCCCACAAATCATACTACATCACACAGCTGTAGTGACATTAAAATGTGCCCTCCTCAGTGGTAAGCATCTGCCTGAAAAAGTTCTATATAGTATTACCAGGGTTATTACTTTCTGAGCACAACATTTGCAGTTTGCGGGTATCAAATACCAGCTTATTGGAAGTACCTTATATTTTCAAGTTATACTCACAAGTTAAATCATGCATTACTAAAAACAGTGATAAACTCATGTAAATAATGAAATAACCATTCCTACAGCAGAATATAAAACTAAACAAACGTGTTATTTTGCTTAAAAGATAACAACTCATAACCAATGTAGCTGCTCAAGTTTGTTTTTAAAGTTAATGAAAGCAAACAAACAAAAACAAATACATGGAGATATACCTCAACAATAAAGGCCTTCCTTTCAGATTCACTTTCAATTTGCTTGATAGCCACGTCTTTTTCACGCCATTTTGCTTTGCATACAACACCAAAAGTCCCTCTTCCAACTACCTGTTGAGTGAGAGAAAAGGAAACGTTTAAAAAAAATTATAAAAGAAAAACCCCCACAGTTACAATGCAACACAAGTGTATAATAAAGTAAATCTGGAGAGATTTATGGACCAAAGTACAGAAAAACTGGACAACAGAAGCCAAATAAAAATTCTGTAGCCCCTATTACGCAAATCAAAACTTTCACTTTCATGGTGTTAAACAAATCTAACAAAGCCACAGCTGCGAAATTCCATGGTAAATGCAGATATGGAACGCTGCACATTCTCACTGCTCAAGAGAAAAGGGCATTTGCAAATAACTCATGGTGTAGAAGACCTAATAACATGACAGATCATAAAATAAATAGACAGTTGTGTTTTTTTCTCAACAAAACAAAAAATGCACACCATAAATCTGCACGATGTCCCACAGAGACCCGCACAACTAGATCATGCAGAAAGCCTGTGCAACTCCAATAGTTATGTGTCCTAAGCTGACAATCCATCTTCCACCTGACCGTTCTCGCATTTTCTCCCCAGATGTTAACTTTGTCTCCATGTCTCTGCATGGAAAAGTGTCAGAGGATTTACTGAAAGCGAAATAAACCACATCAATTGCACCTCCCAGATGAACTGTTCTGGTAACCCTGTCAAAGAAATCTGACATTCCGTTGACATAATCACTCCTCAGGGAAACCGTATAGCCTTGTTTTATGCAGATTACTGGATACAAGATAATCAATTCTTCTCCCCTGCAGCATTACCATATATTTCGTTACTAGGGAAATAGTCCTTTCCCATACCCCTCTAAAATCAGAAAGCAGAATTAAGATCCAAGACCATATGTATTCTATTCTGCTGCATATATACAGTATATATGCTCAACATGTTGACAAAGTGAATGGCTACATGGTGAAAGTAGACAGATGGATTACTTTAATGATTTAGGGTTAGACTTAAGATGCAATTGCGGTTAGGTATACGATCAGACACACTCCCCTCCGGAACAGACAGCCGCAAGCTTGACATGCCTCCTATTGTCATTTAGAACATGTTAACAAATTCTACACCACTTCAATCTACATTTCGGACTAAACCCAACTGTACATAAATATAGATGGTAAGACAGACAGCATGGAGTCAAACTACAACAAAACAGTCATATTTACTATGTAAGGCGCCACATTGCTCCATAGAGCTGGACAGTGTTGAAGTGAGAACACGCACAAAACAGGGACACACTAGATACAAAATAATCAGTGCAGAAATAAAAACAAAGAAGAAACCTGTTTGTGGTAGCATACAATCTACTGGGAAATCTTCTATTACCAAATATGTATAACATAACAACATTGTCATATTTTAATATTGTCAAGTAACGTTTTACTCACACAGGATGCAATCACAGGTATAGGGGCTTTCCCCGATGAGGCTGCGATTTCTGCGACCATAAGCTCTGCTCTTGCCACTGCAATTTTTGCTTACTCACTTGAGTCATAGGAAAGTATTACCTTTTCTTGAATGGACATCACGTCCTTTGTGCATCCTAGAATGCCTTTTGATTGGCTTTCTGGAATGTTGGACAAGTACCAACTTCAAAAGTAATTCGGCAACTTTCTTCTGAGAGAGGACTGATAGAGCCTGTGACCAGATGACCTTGCTCCACCAAGTGATCACAGAGGGTGGTTACTCATCCCTGAGTAACCTGGATGGGCTTACACCAATACTCCTAAGGTTACCTTCACCCAATCAGTAACCACACAGTACTGGCTCCTCCCACTGCATAGCTGCCACTACCAGGCTTCTACACTGGCATCTGGAACTGCCTGTTACAACACCTCCTGAGTAGTTTTGGCTAATTCACAGTAGTACCACACTATGGATAAGTTTGCACCGAGCAGCTGGCAGAGTGTTCCAGCTTGGAGACAATGGCGCTACTCTGATAGTCACAGGCATCTTAAGGCAAGACGTTTATTGCTCAGATGCCTTTAAAATGATGCAGTTGGTGTTTAGGACAACCACAGCATACAGAAATGCACTCCTCTCTGGATGTTCAGAGGATACACTCACAGAGCGACACTAGCCCTTTATATACGGTAGGCTGTAATCCTGTTCATATACCTCTAAGACTAGGACACAAATCAGACAACCATCTCCCAAAAATCTGCATCCAACTTACATTTCACAGGGACTGGAAAATTGCATTCCTCCTTTACTATATCTACCACACAGAATCAAATAATCTATGTGGTTTAAACAGTAACAGAATTAGCACGAGTTCCACAAACGTACAGGAAATTCTTGAAAACAAACTGTTTTTCCTTAAATACATTTATGAAAAAAAAAAATGTATGTACAAGTGTGTATATATGTACACAATAGTGTTCACTAATGTTACACACACAGACATACAGTAGGAGAAACTGCACTAGTAGCAGAAAAAAATAAATACGTAGGTGCTATAAACAAGCACCAAATGTAATATCAAATTGCAATACACATATCACAACATAAAAATAAGATTTTACACTTACCGGTAAATCTATTTCTCGTAGTCCGTAGAGGATGCTGGGGACTCCGTAAGGACCATGGGGAATAGACGGGCTCCGCAGGAGACATGGGCACTTTAAGACTTTTGATTCTGGGTGTGCACTGGCTCCTCCCTCTATGCCCCTCTTCCAGACCTCAGTTAGGGAAACTGTGCCCAGAGGAGATGGACAGTACGAGGAAAGGATTTTGTTAATCCAAGGGCAAGATTCATACCAGCCACACCAATAACACCGTATAACTTGTGATAAACTACCCAGTTAACAAATATGAACAACAACATAGCCTCGGTTCAACCGATTAACCAACACATAACCCTTTAGTTAAGCAATAACTATATACAAGTCTTGCAGAAGTAGTTCGCACTTGGGACGGGCGACCAGCATCCTCTACGGACTACGAGAAATAGATTTACCGGTAAGTGTAAAATCTTATTTTCTCTAACGTCCTAGAGGATGCTGGGGACTCCGTAAGGACCATGGGGATTATACCAAAGCTCCCAAACGGGCGGGAGAGTGCGGATGACTCTGCAGCACCGATTGAGCAAACAGGAGGTCCTCCTCAGCCAGGTTATCAAATTTATAGAACTTTGCAAAGGTGTTTGACCAGGACCAAGTAGCTGCTCGGCACAACTGTAATGCCGAGACCCCTCGGGCAGCCGCCCAAGAAGAGCCCACCTTCCTAGTGGAATGGGCCTTAACTGATTTAGGCAATGGCAATCCTGCTGAGAATGTGCCTGCTGAATCGTGTTACAGATCCAGCGAGCAATAGTCTGCTTTGAAGCAGGGGCGCCAACCTTGTTGGCTGCATACAGGACAAATAGTGCTTCTGTTTTTCTGACTCTAGCCGTTCTGGCCACGTAAATTTTCAAAGCCCTGACCACATCAAGGGACTCTGAATCCTCCAAGTCACGCGTAGCCACAAGCACAACAATAGGTTGATTCATATGAAAGGATGAAACCACTTCATGTAGGAATTGAGGACGAGTCCGCAATTCCGCCCTATCCACATGAAAAACTAGATATGGGCTTTTATGTGATAAAGCCGCCAATTCCGAGACTCGCCTAGCCGAACCCAAGGCTAGCAACATGACTACCTTCCAAGTGAGATATTTTAACTCCGTTTTGAGTGGTTCAAACCAATGTGACTTAAGGAAACTTAACACCACGTTAAGATCCCAAGGTGCCACCGGAGGTACAAAAGGAGGCTGAATATGCAGCACTCCCTTCACAAAATGTCTGTACTTCAGGAAGAGAAGCCAATTCTTTTTGAAAGAAAATGGATAAGGCCGAAATTTGAACCTTTATGGACCCTAATTTTAGGCCCAAATTCACTCCTGTTTGAAGGAAGTGAAGGAGACGGCCCAAATGAAACTCCTCCGTAGGAGCAGTCCTGGCCTCACACCAAGAAACATATTTTCGCCATATACGGTGATAATGTTTCAAGGTCACATCCTTCCTAGCCTTGATCAGGGTAGGAATGACTTCCTCCGGAATACCTTTTTCTGCTAGGATCCGGCGTTCAACCGCCATGCCGTCAAACACAGCCGCGGTAAGTCTTGGAACAGACAGGGCCCCTGCTGCAGCAGGTCCTGCCTTAGAGGAAGAGGCCACGGATCTTCTGTGAGCAACTCTTGCAGATCCGGATACCAAGTCCTTCGTGGCCAATCTGGAACAATGAGGATTGTTTTCACCCTTCTTTGTCTTATTATTCACAACACCTTGGGTATGAGAGGCAGAGGAGGGAACACATAAACCGATCTGAACACCCATGGTGTCACCAAAGCGTCTACCGCTACCGCCTGAGGGTCTCCTGACCTGGCGCAATACCTCTTTAGCTTCTTGTTGAGCCGGGACGCCATCATGTCTATCTGAGGCAGTCCCCACCGACCCGCGATCTGTGCGAAGACTTCCTGATGAAGTCCCCACTCTCCCAGATGCAGGTCGTGTCTGCTGAGGAAGTCCGCTTCCCAGTTGTCCACCCCTGGGATGAACACTGCTGACAGTTGCGCTTACATGACCTTCCGCCCAGCGAAGAATCCTGGTGGCCTCTGTCATGGCCACTCTGCTCCTTGTGCCGCCTTGGCGGTTTACATGAGCCACTGCCGTGACATTGTCCGACTGAATCAGAACAGGTTTGTCCCGAAGTAATGCCTCCGCTTGACGTAGGGCGTTGTATATGGCCCTCAACTCCAGGACATTGATGTGGAGACAAGTCTCTAGACTTGACCAGAGACCTTGAAAATTTCTTCCCAGAGTGACTGCACCCTAACCTCGGAGGCTTGCGTCCGTGGTCACCAGGATCCAATCCTGAATGCCGAATCTGCGACCCTCTAAGAGGTGAGCACTGTGTAGCCACCACAGGAGACACACCCTGGCTCTGGGAGACAAGGTGATCTTTTGATACATCTGTAGATGAGACCCGGACCACTTGTCCAGTAGGTCCCATTGAAAAGTCCTCACATGGAACCTGCCGAAGGGAATGGCCTCGTAAGATGCCACCATCTTCCCCAGGACTCGAGTACAGTGATGCACTGAAACCTTTTTTGCCTTCAACAGGTCCTTGACCAGAGTCATGAGCTCCTGAGCCTTTTCCATCGGAAGAAAAACCTTTTTCTGTTCTGTGTCCAGAATCAGGCCCAAAAAGGTCAGATGCGTTGTAGGAACCAGCTGGGACTTCGGAATATTGAGAATCCAGCCGTGCTGCTGCAACGTTCTCACAGACAGTGACACGCTGTTCAGTAACTTCTCTCGGGATCTCGCCTTTATGAGGAGATCGTCCAAGTATGGGATAATTGTGACACCCTGCTTGCGCAGGAGTACCATCATTTCCGCCATTATCTTGGTGAAAATTCTCGGGGCCGTGGAAAGCCCAAACGGCAACGTCTGAAATTGGTAATGACAGTCCTATACCGCAAATCTCAGAAACGCCTGGTGAGGAGGAAAAATCGGAACATGAAGGTATGCATCCTTTATGTCCAGGGAAACCATCCAATCCCCCCCCCCTCCAGGCTGGCGATGACCGCTCTGAGCGATTCCATCTTGAACTTTAACTTTTTTAAATACAGGTTCAGGGATTTTAGATTCAAAATGAGTCTGACCGAACCGTCCTGTTTCGGGACCACAAACAGGGTTGAGTAATACCTCTTTCCTTGCTGGAGAAGAGGAACCTTGACTATCACCTGCTGAAGATACAATTTTTGAATTGCAGATAACACCAACTCCCTCTCTGACGGAGAAGCCGGCAGAGCAGATTTGAAAAACCGGCGAGGAGGCATCTCTTCGAATTCCAGCCTGTATCCCTGAGAAACAATCTCTATTGCCCATGGTTCCACCTGTGAGCGAACCCAGACGTGGGTGAAAATTCGAAGACGTGCCCCCACCTGAGCCGACTCCCCCAGGGGAGCCCCAGCGTCATGCGGTGGATTTTGCAGATGGAGGGGAGGACTTCTGGTCCTGGGAACTAGCTGTGTGCAGCTTTTTTCCCTTGCCTTTACCTCTGGTAAGAAAGGACGATCCCCGTACCTTCTTGCTTTTATTTGAACTAAAGGACTGCATTTGATAATGAGGCGCCTTCTTAGTATGTTGCGGGGGAACATAAGGTAAAAAATTCGATTTACCAGCTGTAGCAGTAGAGACCAGGTCCGAGAGGCCTTCTCCAAACAACTCCTCCCCCTTGTACGGCAACGACTCCATATGCCGCTTTGAGTCGGCATCCCCCGTCCACTGTTGGGTCCACAAGAGTCGCCTAGCAGAAACAGACATAGCATTTATTCTGGAGCTCAGTAAACAAATGTCTCTTTGTGCATCCCTCATATATAATGCCGCATCCTTGATATGCGCTAGGGTCATTAGAATGGTATCCTTATCTAGGGCATCAATCTCATTAGATAAGGAATCGGTACATGCTACGACAGCACTACAAACCCAGGTCGATGCCATCGCCGGTCTAACAATAGTACCGGAATGTGTGTAAATGTACTTCATGGTAACTTCCTGCTTACGATCAGCAGGATCTTTGAGGGTAGCCGTATCCTGGAAAGGCAGTGCCACCTTCTTGGATAAGCGTGTCAACGCCTTGTCTACTGTAGGCGAAGATTCCCATCGTATCCTATCCTTTTGTGGGAAGGGATATGCCATAAGAATCCTTTTAGGAACTTGTAATCTCCTGTCTGGAGATTCCCAAGCCTTTTCGCACAATTCGCTTAGCTCAAATGAGGACGGAAAAGTGACCTCAGGTTTTTTCTCTTTATACATGTGCACCCTCTTTTCTGGGACAGGGGGTTCCTCAGTGATATGCAAAACCTCTTTAATCGCAACAGTCATGCAACGAATACCTTTAGCCACTTTTGGCTGTAAATTTGCATCCTCATAGTCGACACTAGAATCTGAATCTGTGTAGGCATCTGTGTCAGTGATCTGGGATAATGTGCGTTTCTGAGACCCAGAAGGTCCCGGTGCCACTGGGATCTGACAACCTGACTGATACCTAGCCTCAGTCTTGTCTAATCTCTTATGCAATAAATTTACATTAGCATTCAAGACATTCCACATATCCACCCAGTCTGGTGTCGGCGGTGCCGACTGCGACCCGACATTCATGCACTCCCCCTCCTCCTTAGGCGAGCCTTCATCGTCAAACATGTCGACACACGCGTACCGACACACTCCCACACACACACAGGGAAACTCTTTTCTGAAGACAGGATCCCCCTTAGGCCCTTTGGAGAGACAGAGAGAGAGTATGCCAGCACACACCCCAGCGCTATATGATCCAGGAGAAAAACACAGAATGTTTACCCAGTAGCGCTGTAGTATATATATTTGCCAATTATGTGCCCCCCCTCTACTTTAAAACCCTTCTGTCACCGTGTGTCAAGCAGGGGAGAGTCCGGGGAGCTTCCTCTCAGCGGTGCTGTGAAGAAAAAATGGTCGCTGGTAAGTGCTGAGGGAGAAGCCCCGCCCCCTCGGCGGCGGGCTTCTGTCCCGCTCAAAGTTTGTAAAATACGGCGGGGGCTCTCTTATATACATGTACAGCGCCCACCTGTACATGTATATAGGTTATTTTGCCATAGGAGAGGTATTTATTGCTGCCCAGGGCGCCCCCCCTGCGGCCTGCACCCTTACAGTGACCGGAGTGTGTGAGGTGTAATGGAGCAATGGCGCACAGCTGCCGTGCTGTGCGTTACCTCAGTGAAGCACCCGAAGGCTTCTGCCGCCTTAGACGTCTTCTTTCTTCGTTTCTTCCGGCTCTGTGAGAACGGCAGCGCGGCTCTGGGATGAACGCCCAGGACGAACCTGTGTTCCACTCCCTCTGGAGCGAATGGTGTCCAGTAGCCGAGAAGCAGAGCCTATCATTTAAGTAGGTCTGCTCCTCAGTCCCTCGATGCAGGGAGCCTGTTGCCAGCAGTGCTCCCTGATAATAAGAAAAAAATCCTAACAAAAATGCTTTCTTAGCAGGGAACTCCGGAGAGCTCCCTGCAGTGCACCCATCTTCCTCTGGGCACAGTCTAAAACTGAGGTCTGGAGGAGGGGCATAGAGGGAGGAGCCAGTGCACACACAGAATCAAAAGTCTTTCTTAAAGTGCCCATGTCTCCTGCGGAGCCCGTCTATTCCCCATGGTCCTTACGGAGTCCCCAGCATCGAAGGGTGCACACTAGGGGCTCTCCTGAGCTTCTTAGTGAAAGTTTTAGATTAGGTTTTTTATTTTCAGCGAGACCTGCTGGCAACAGGCTCACTGCATCGAGGGACTAAGGGGAGAAGAAGCGAACTCACCTGCGTGCAGAGTGGATTGGGCTTCTTAGGCTACTGGACATTAGCTCCAGAGGGACGATCACAGGCCCAGCTTGGATGGGTCCCAGAGCCGCGCCGCCGGCCCCCTTACAGAGCCAGAAGGCAGAAGAGGTCCGGAAAATCGGCGGCAGAAGACGTCCTGTCTTCAACAAGGTAGCGCACAGCACTGCAGCTGTGCGCCATTGCTCTCAGCACACTTCACACTTCGGTCACTGAGGGTGCAGGGCGCTGGGGGGCGCCCTGAGACGCAATAAAAACACCTTGGATGGCAAAAAAAAATGCATCACATATAGCTCCTGGGCTATATGGATGCATTTAACCCCTGCCAGAATCCATAAAAAAGCAGGAGAAAAGTCCGCGAAAAAGGGGCGGAGCCTATCTCCTCAGCACACTGGCGCCATTTTCCCTCACAGCTCCGTTGGAGGGAAGCTCCCTGTCTCTCCCCTGCAGTCACTACACTACAGAAAGGGTTAAAAAAAGAGAGGGGGGGCACTAATTAGGCGCAGTATTAACTATACAGCAGCTATAAAGGGGAAAAACACTTATATAAGGTTATCCCTGTATATATATAGCGCTCTGGTGTGTGCTGGCAAACTCTCCCTCTGTCTCCCCAAAGGGCTAGTGGGGTCCTGTCCTCTATCAGAGCATTCCCTGTGTGTGTGCTGTATGTCGGTACTTTTGTGTCGACATGTATGAGGAGAAAAATGATGTGGAGACGGAGCAGATTGCCTGTAATAGTGATGTCACCCCCTAGGGGGTCGACACCTGAGTGGATGAACTGTTGGAAGGAATTACGTGACAGTGTCAGCTCTGTATAAAAGACAGTGGTTGACATGAGACAGCCGGCTACTCAGCTTGTGCCTGTCCAGACGTCTCATAGGCCGTCAGGGGCTCTAAAGCGCCCGTTACCTCAGATGGCAGATATAGACGCCGACACGGCTACTGACTCCAGTGTCGACGGTGAAGAGACGAATGTGACTTCCAGTAGGGCCACACGTTACATGATTGAGGCAATGAAAAATGTTTTACACATTTCTGATAATACGAGTACCACCAAAAAAGGGGTATTATGTTCGGTGAGGAAAAAGTACCTGTAGTTTTCCTGAATCTGAGAAATTAAATGAGGTGTGTGATGATGCGTGGGTTTCCCCCGATAACAACGGATAATTTCTAAAATGTTATTGGCATTATATCCTTTCCCGCCAGAGGTTAGGGTGCGTTGGGAAACACCCCCTAGGGGGGATAAAGCGCTCACACGCTTGTAAGGGCTCTACCTTCGCCTGAGATGGCCGCCCTTAAGGATCCTGCTGATAGAAAGCAGGAGGGTATCCTAAAAGGTATTTACACACATACTGGTGTTATACTGCGACCAGCAATCGCCTCAGCCTGGATGTGCAGTGCTGGGTTGGCGTGGTCGGATTCCCTGACTGAAAATATTGATACCCTAGATAGGGACAGTATATTTTTGCCTATAGAGCATTTAAAAGATGCATTTTTATATATGCGTGATGCACAGCGGAATATTTGCCGACTGGCATCAAGTCTAAGCGCGTTGTCCATTTCTACCAGTAGAGGGTTATGGACACGTCAGTGGTCAGGTGATGCGTATTCCAAACAGCATTTGGAAGTATTGCTTTATTAAGGGAGGAGTTATTTGGGGTCGGTCTTTCAGACCTCGTGGCCACGGCAACAGCTGGGAATTCCACGTTTGTACCCCAGGTCGCCTCTCAACATGAGAAGACGCCGTATTATCAGGCGCAGTCTTTTCGTGGACAAGCGGGCAAAAGGTTCCTCATTTCTGCCCCGTGACAGAGGGAGAGGAAAAAGGCTGCAGAAATCAGCCAGTTCCCAGGAACAGAAACCCTCTCCCGCCTCTGCCAAGCCCTCAGTATACGCTGGGGCTTTACAAGCAGAATCAGGCACGGTGGGGGGCCCGTCTCAATGAATTTCAGCGCGCAGTGGGCTCACTCGCAAGTAGACCCCTGGATCCTTCAGGTGATATCTCAGGGGTACAAATTAGAATTCGAGACGTCTCCCCCTCGCCGCTTCCTAAAGTCGGCTTTACCGATGTCTCTTTCTGACAGGGAGACAGTTTTGGAAGCCATTCACAAGCTGTATTCCCAGCAGGTGATAATCAAGATTCCCCTCCTGCAACAGGGAACGGGGTATTATTCCACACTGTTGTGGTACCGAAGCCGGACGGCTCGGTGAGACCGATTCTAAATCTAAAATCTTTGAACACTTACGTACAGAGGTTCAAATTCAAGATTGAGTCACTCAGAGCAGTGATTGCGAACCTGGAAGAAGGGGACTACATGATGTCTCGGGACATCAAGGATGCTTACCTTCATGTCAAAATTTACCCTTCTCACCAAGGGTACCTCAGGTTTATGGTACAGAACTGTCACTATCAGTTCAGACGCTGCCGTATGGATGGTACACGGCACCCCGGGTCTTTACCAAGGTAATGGCCGAAATGATGATATTCCTTCGAAGGAAGTGAATTTTAGATATCCCTTCCTTGGACAATTCCCTGATAAGGGTAAGATCCAGGGAACAGTTGGAGGTCGGTGTAGCACTATCTCAGGTAGTGTTGCGGCAGCACGATTGGATTCTCAATATTCCAAAATCGCACCTGGTTCCGACGACGTGTCTTCTGTTCCTAGGGATGATCCTGGACACAGTCCAGAAAAAGGTGTTTCTCCCGGAGGAGAAAGCCTGGGAGTTATCCGAGCTAGTCAGGAACCTCCTAAAACCGAGCCAAGTCTCAGTGCATCAATGCACAAGGGTTCTGGGTAAAATGGTGGCTTCCTACGAAGCAATCCCATTCGGCAGATTCCACGCAAGAACTTTCCAGTGGGACCTGCTGGACAAATGGTCCGGATCGCATCTTCAGATGCATCAGCGGATAACCCTGTCACCAAGGACAAGGGTGTCCCTCCTGTGGTGGTTGCAGAGTGCTCATCTTCTAGAGGGCCGCAGATTAGGCATTCAGGACTGGGTCCTGGTGACCACGGATGCCAGCCTGCGAGGCTGGGGAGCAGTCACACAGGGAAGGAATATCCAGGGCTTATGGTCAAGCCTGGAGACATCGCTTCACATAAATATCCTGAAGCTAAGGGACATTTACAATGCTCTAAGCTTAGCAAGACCTCTGCTTCAAGGTCAGCCGGTGTTGATCCAGTCGGACAACATCACGGCAGTCACCCACGTAAACAGACAGGGTGGCACAAGAAGCAGGAGGGCAATGGCAGAAGCTGCAAGGATTCTTCGCTGGGCGGAAAATCATGTGATAGCACTGTCAGCAGTATTCATTCCGGGAGTGGACAACTGGGAAGCAGACTTCCTCAGCACGACCTCCACCCGGGAGAGTGGGGACTTCACCCAGAAGTCTTCCACATGATTAAAAACTCGACAGGTATTGCGCCAGGTCCAGGGACCCTCAGGCAATAAGCTGTAGACGCTCTGGTAACACCGTGGGTGTACCAGTCAGGGTATGTGTTCCCTCCTCTGCCTCTCATACCCAAGGTACTGAGATTGATAAGATGGAGAGGAGTAAGCACTATATTCGTGGTTCCGGATTGGCCAAGAAGGACTTGGTAACCGGAACTTCAAGAGATGCTCACGGAGGATCCGTGGCCTCTACCTCTAAGAAGGGACCTGCTCCAGCAAGGACCCTGTCTGTTCCAAGACTTACCGCGGCTGCGTTTGACGGCATGGCGGTTGAACGCCGGATCCTGAAGGAAAAAAGGCATTCCGGATGAAGTCATCCCTATCCTGATCAAAGCCAGGAAGGATGTAACCGCAAAAACATTATCACCGCAATTGGCGTAAATATGTTGCGTGGTGCGAGGCCAGTAAGGCCCGACGGAGGAAATTCAACTGGGTCGATTCCTACATTTCCTGCAAACAGGAGTGTCTATGGGCCTGAAATTGGGGTCCATTAAGGTTCAAATTTCGGCCCTGTCAATTTTCTTCCAAAAAGAACTAGCTTCAGTCCCTGAAGTTCAGACGTTGTAAAAGGGGTACTGCATATACAGCCTCCTTTTGTGCCTCCAGTGGCACTTTGGGATCTCAATGTAGTTTTGGGTTCCAAAAGTCACATTGGTTTGAACCACTTAAATCTGTGGAGTTAAAATATCTCACATGGAAAGTGGTCATGCTGTTGGCCCTGGCCTGGGCCAGGCGCGTGTCAGAATTGGCGGCTTTATCCTGAAAAAGCCCTTATCTGATTTTCCATTCGGACAGGGCGGAATTGAGGACTCGTCCTCAGTTTCTCCCCAAGGTGGTTTCAGCGTCTCACCTGAACCAACCTATTGGTGGTGCCTGCGGCTACTAGGGACTTGGAGGCCTCCAAGTTACTAGACGTTGTCAGTGCCCTGAAAATATATGTTTCCAGGACGGCTGGAGTCAGGAAATCTGACTCGCTGTTTATCCTGTATGCACCCAACAAGCTGGGTGCTCCTGCTTCTAAGCAGACTATTGCTCGTTGGATTTGTAGTACAATTCAGCTTGCACATTCTGTGGCAGGCCTGCCACAGCCAAAAATCTGTAAATGCCCACTCCACAAGGAAGGTGGGCTCATCTTGGGCGGCTGCCCGAGGGGTCTCGGCTTTACAACTTTGCCGAGCAGCTACTTGGTCAGGAGCAAATACGTTTGTAAAATTCTACAAAATTGATATCCTGACTGAGGAGGACCTGGAGTTCTCTCATTTGGTGCTGCAGAGTCATCCGCACTCTCCCGCCCGTTTGGGAGCTTTGGTATAATCCCCATGGTCCTTACGGAGTCCCCAGCATCCACTTAGGACGTTAGAGAAAATAATAAGAATTTACTTACCGATAATTCTATTTCTCGTAGTCCGTAGTGGATGCTGGGGACTCCGTCAGGACCATGGGGAATAGCGGCTCCGCAGGAGACAGGGCACAAAAGTAAAAGCTTTAGGATCAGGTGGTGTGCACTGGCTCCTCCCCCTATGACCCTCCTCCAAGCCTCAGTTAGGATACTGTGCCCGGACGAGCGTACACAATAAGGAAGGATTTTGAATCCCGGGTAAGACTCATACCAGCCACACCAATCACACTGTACAACCTGTGATCTGAACCCAGTTAACAGCATGATAACAGCGGAGCCTCTGAAAAGATGGCTCACAACAATAATAACCCGATTTTTGTAACAATAACTATGTACAAGTATTGCAGACAATCCGCACTTGGGATGGGCGCCCAGCATCCACTACGGACTACGAGAAATAGAATTATCGGTAAGTAAATTCTTATTTTCTCTGACGTCCTAAGTGGATGCTGGGGACTCCGTCAGGACCATGGGGATTATACCAAAGCTCCCAAACGGGCGGGAGAGTGCGGATGACTCTGCAGCACCGAGTGAGAGAACTCCAGGTCCTCCTCAGCCAGGGTGTGCCCCTGACCAAGTAGCAGCTCGGCAAAGTTGTAAAGCCGAGACCCCTCGGGCAGCCGCCCAAGATGAGCCCACCTTCCTTGTGGAATGGGCATTTACATATTTTGGCTGTGGCAGGCCTGCCACAGAATGTGCAAGCTGAATTGTACTACACATCCAACTAGCAATCGTCTGCTTAGAAGCAAGAGCACCCAGTTTGTTGGGTGCATACAGGATAACAGCAAGTCAGTTTTCCTGACTCCAGCCGTCCTGGAAACCTATATTTTCAGGGCCCTGACAACATCTAGCAACTTGGAGTCCTCCAAGTCCCTAGTAGCCGCAGGTACCACAATAAGCTGGTTCAGGTGAAACGCTGACACCACCTTAGGGAGAAACTGGGGACGAGTCCGCAGCTCTGCCCTGTCCGAATGGACAATCAGATATGGGCTTTTGTGAGACAAAGCCGCCAATTCTGACACTCGCCTGGCCGAGGCCAGGGCCAACATCATGGTCACTTTCCATGTGAGATATTTCAAATCCACAGATTTGAGCGGTTTAAACCAATGTGATTTGAGGAATCCCAGAACTACGTTGAGATCCCACAGTGCCACTGGAGGCACAAAAGGGGGTTGTATATGCAGTACTCCCTTGACAAACTTCTGGACTTCAGGAACTGAAGCCAATTCTTTCTGGAAGAAAATCGACAGGGCCGAAATTTGAACCTTAAATGGATCCCAATTTGAGGCCCATAGACACTCCTGTTTGCAGGAAATGCAGGAATCGACAGAGTTGAAATTTCTTCGTGGGGCCTTCCTGGCCTCACACCACGCAACATATTTTCGCCACATGTGGTGATAATGTTGTGCGGTCACCTCCTTCCTGGCTTTGACCAGGGTAGGAGTGACCTCTTCCGGAATGCCTTTTTCCCTTAGGATCCGGCGTTCAACCGCCATGCCGTCAAACGCAGCCGCGGTAAGTCTTGGAACAGACATGGTACTTGCTGAAGCAAGTCCCTTCTTAGCGGCAGAGGCCATGAGTCCTCTGTGAGCATCTCTTGAAGTTCCGGGTACCAAGTCCTTCTTGGCCAATCCGGAGCCACGAGTATAGTTCTTACTCCTCTACGTCTTATAATTCTCAGTACCTTAGGTATGAGAAGCAGAGGAGGGAACACATACACCGACTGGTACACCCATGGTGTTACCAGAACGTCCACAGCTATTGCCTGAGGGTCTCTTGACCTGGCGCAATACCTGTCCAGTTTTTTGTTCAGGCGGGACGCCATCATGTCCACCTTTGGTTTTTCCCAATGGTTCACAATCATGTGGAAGACTTCCGTGTGAAGTCCCCACTCTCCCGGGTGGAGGTCGTGCTTGCTGAGGAAGTCTGCTTCCCAGTTGTCCACTCCCGGAATGAACACTGCTGACAGTGCTATCACATGATTTTCCGCCCAGCGAAGAATCCTTGCAGCTTCTGCCATTGCCCTCCTGCTTCTTGTGTCGCCCTGTCTGTTTACGTGGGCGACTGCCGTGATGTTGTCCGACTGGATCAGCACCGGTTGACTTTGAAGCAGAGGTCTTCCTAGGCTCAGAGCATTGTAAATTGCCCTTAGCTCCAGTATATTTATGTGGAGAGAAGTCTCCAGACTTGACCACACTCCTTGGAAATTTCTTCCCTGTGTGACTGCTCCCCAGCCTCTCAGGCTGGCATCCGTGGTCACCAGGACCCAGTCCTGAATGCCGAATCTGCTGCCCTCTAGTAGATGAGCACTCTGCAGCCACCACAGAAGAGACACCCTTGTCCTTGGAGACAGGATTATCCGCTGATGCATCTGAAGATGCGATCCGGACCATTCGTCCAGCAGATCCCACTGAAAAATTATTTCGTGAAATCTGCCGAATGGAATCGCTTCGTAAGAAGCCACCATTTTTCCCAGGACTCTTGTGCATTGATGCACTGACACTTGGCCTGGTTCTAGGAGGTTCCTAACTAGCTCGGATAACTCCCAGGCTTTCTCCTCCGGGAGAAACACCTTTTTCTGGACTGTGTCCAGAATCATCCCTAGTAACAGCAGACGTGTCGTCGGAATCAGCTGCGATTTTGGAATATTTAGAATCCACCCGTGCTGTCGTAGAACTACTTGAGATAGTGCTACTCCGACCTCCAACTGTTCTCTGGACCTTGCCCTTATCAGGAGATCGTCCAAGTAAGGGATAATTAAGACGCCTTTTCTTTGAAGAAGAATCATCATTTCGGCCATTACCTTGGTAAAGACCCGGGGTGCCGTGGACAATCCAAACGGCAGCGTCTGAAACTGATAGTGACAGTTCTGTACCACGAACCTGAGGTACCCTTGGTGAGAAGGGCAATTTGGGACATGGAGGTAAGCATCCTTGATGTCCAGGGACACCATATAGTCCCCTTCTTCCTGGTTCGCTATCACTGCTCTGAGTGACTCCATCTTGATTTGAACCTTTGTATGTAAGTGTTCAAAGATTTCAGATTTAGAATAAATCTCACTGAGCCGTCTGGCTTCAGTACCACAAATAGTGTGGAATAATACCCCTTTCCTTGTTGTAGGAGGGGTACTTTGATTATCACCTGCTGGGAATACAGCTTGTGAATTGTTTCCAATACTGCCTCCCTGTCGGAGGGAGACATTGGTAAAGCAGATTTCAGGAACCTGCGAGGGGGAGACGTCTCGAATTTCCAATCTGTACCCCTGGGATACTACTTGTAGGATCCAGGGGTCTACTTGCGAGTGAGCCCACTGCGCGCTGAAACTCTTGAGACGACCCCCCCCACCGCACCCGAGTCCGCTTGTACGGCCCCAGCGTCATGCTGAGGACTTGGCAGAAGCGGTGGAGGGCTTCTGTTCCTGGGAAGGGGCTGCCTGCTGCAGTCTTCTTCCGTTCCTCTACCCCTGGGCAGATATGACTGGCCTTTTGCCCGCTTGCCCTTATGGGGACGAAAGGACTGAGGCTGAAAAGAAGGTGTCTTTTTCTGCTGAGATGTGACTTGGGGTAAAAAGGTGGATTTTCCAGCTGTTGCCGTGGCCACCAGGTCCGATGGACCGATCCCAAATAACTCCTCCCCTTTATACGGCAATACTGCCGTTTGGAATCTGCATCACCTGACCACTGTCGTGTCCATAAACATCTTCTGGCAGACATGGACATCGCACTTACTCTTGATGCCAGAGTGCAAATATCCCTCTGTGCATCTCGCATATATAGAAATGCATCCTTTAAATGCTCTATAGTCAATAAAATACTGTCCCTGTCAAGGGTATCAATATTTTCAGTCAGGGAATCCGACCAAGCCACCCCAGCGCTGCACATCCAGGCTGAGGCGATCGCTGGTCGCAGTATAACACCAGTATGTGTGTATATACTTTTTAGGATATTTTCCAGCCTCCTATTAGCTGGCTCCTTGAGGGCGGCCGTATCTGGAGACGGTAACGCCACTTGTTTTGATAAGCGTGTGAGCGCCTTTAATTTTCTATCGGGGGAGACCCACGCATCATCACACACTTCATTTAATTTATCTGATTCAGGAAAAACTACAGGTAGTTTTTTCACACCCCACATAATACCCTTTTTTGTGGTACTTGTAGTATCAGAAATATGTAACACCTCCTTCATTGCCCTTAACATGTAACGTGTGGCCCTAATGGAAAATACGTTTGTTTCTTCACCGTCGACACTGGAGTCAGTGTCCGTGTCTGTGTCGACCGACTGAGGTAATGGGCGTTTTAAAGCCCCTGACGGTGTTTGAGACGCCTGGACAGGTACTAATTGGTTTGCCGGCCGTCTCATGTCGTCAACCGACCTTGCAGCGTGTTGACATTATCACGTAATTCCCTAAATAAGCCATCCATTCCGGTGTCGACTCCCTAGAGAGTGACATCACCATTACAGGCAATTGCTCCGCCTCCTCACCAACATCGTCCTCATACATGTCGACACAAAAGTACCGACACACAGCACACACACAGGGAATGCTCTGATAGAGGACAGGACCCCACTAGCCCTTTGGGGAGACAGAGGGAGAGTTTGCCAGCACACACCAAAACGCTATAATTTTACAGGGACAACCTTATATAAGTGTTTTCCCTTATAGCATCTTAATATGTAATAATATCGCCACAAAAATGCCCCCCCCTCTCTGTTTTAACCCTGTTTCTGTAGTGCAGTGCAGGGGAGAGCCTGGGAGCCTTCCCACCAGCAGTTCTGTGAGGGAAAATGGCGCTGTGTGCTGAGGAGAATAGGCCCCGCCCCCTTTTCGGCGGGCTTCTTCTCCCGTTTTTCTGACAACCTGGCAGGGGTTAAATACATCCATATAGCCCCAGGGGCTATATGTGATGTATTTTTAGCCAGCATAGGTACTTTCATTGCTGCTCAGGGCGCCCCCCCCAGCGCCCTGCACCCTCAGTGACCGTTGGTGTGAAGTGTGCTGAGAGCAATGGCGCACAGCTGCAGTGCTGTGCGCTACCTTAAGAAGACTGGGAAGTCTTCAGCCGCCGATTTCTGGACCTCTTCTCTCTTCAGCATCTGCAAGGGGGTCGGCGGCGCGGCTCCGGTGACCCATCCAGGCTGTACCTGTGATCGTCCCTCTGGAGCTAGTGTCCAGTAGCCTAAGAAGCCAATCCATCCTGCACGCAGGTGAGTTCACTTCTTCTCCCCTAAGTCCCTCGATGCAGTGAGCCTGTTGCCAGCAGGACTCACTGAAAATAAAAAAACCTAACAAAACTTTTACTCTAAGCAGCTCCTTAGGAGAGCCACCTAGATTGCACCCTTCTCGGCCGGGCACAAAGATCTAACTGAGGCTTGGAGGAGGGTCATAGGGGGAGGAGCCAGTGCACACCACCTGATCCTAAAGCTTTTACTTTTGTGCCCTGTCTCCTGCGGAGCCGCTATTCCCCATGGTCCTGACGGAGTCCCCAGCATCCACTTAGGACGTCAGAGAAAAGAATTTACTTACCGATAATTCTATTTCTCATAGTCCGTAGTGGATGCTGGGCGCCCATCCCAAGTGCGGATTGTCTGCAATACTTGTACATAGTTATTGTTACAAAAATCGGGTTATTATTGTTGTGAGCCATCTTTCAGAGGCTCCTCTGTTATCATGCTGTTAACTGGGTTCAGATCACAGGTTATACGGTGTGATTGGTGTGGCTGGTATGAGTCTTACCCGGGATTCAAAATCCTTCCTTATTGTGTACGCTCGTCCGGGCACAGTATCCTGAGGCTTGGAGGAGGGTCATAGGGGGAGGAGCCAGTGCACACCAGATAGTCCTAAAGCTTTCTTTAGATGTGCCCAGTCTCCTGCGGAGCCGCTATTCCCCATGGTCCTTACGGAGTCCCCAGCATCCACTACGGACTATGAGAAATAGAATTATCGGTAAGTAAATTCTTATTTTTCACTGTGACCTCTTCTTGATCAAAGGTTTTGTGTTTCCTACTTGAAACAGTATCCCTTCTTCTTGGAAGTTTAGTAACCCATAATGCACCCCACCCCCCTGTTTTATTTATTTGGAAGTAGTGTTTCTTATATTAGTGTTTAACATTGTTAATAAGTATACTGAGCAAATTGCCAAATCGTCTAGAGATTGTTTTTGTTATAATGTGATAATCCTACTACTGGCTAGCAAGGAGCCTTGACAAATTTGGAGTTTTAAACCTAAGCCGCTTGATATACGCCTTATGTCAGGGATTATGCAGATATGTTACACACATAAATATAGTCAAAGTATCAGTGAAAAGGGCATTGGAAGGCATTGAATGAAGGGTATATGCAATTGAAATGCTTATGCTTTGCAGTTTTGACCACTTCATGACTGACTTGAACAGGTATACTTTTTTTTTATTTTTTCTTAAGTTTTGTAGGGTATCCGGATGATAGGTCTACAATGTCTGGGTAGACAGTCAAAATGACGACACCTTATAGTTAACAGGTTTAAAAAGTGGATGTGGTCGACGTATTTGCAGGAACTACATTTGCAGTAATCCAAAATTGGGCATGAGGTTTTTGGGGTTTTTTTTTTTACTTTTTTTACCCTCGTTCCCAGTTGAATTCCCACTATATGATCAAGTCTGCTAATTTATCCACATATTTATGTATATTTTTAAGGCTTATGATACAGGATATTAGAAGGATATTGAATTGGTCAGTTTTTTCTTGTGGAGTGAATCAACAATAAAGGATCAACTCCTAAGGGACCATAACATCCCAAAAGTTTTAGATACATATATTATACATTGACACGCAGCAAAAGGTTTTATACTCAATATTTAACAAGGCTTAATGCTTTCCACAATATTTTTACTTATACCTCTTTGGCCAAGAAAATTAAATGGCCAGGTCAAGTATTTGGACCTGATACAGTAATTTGCTGGATCAACTTGGGACCTTTTCTGTATGAAAGGGTCAACCTTGGTAAAAAATCCCAGGACTTCAACCCTGGCTCTTACCAGGGTCGAAGTCCCAGGAATTGCAACTCAGGTTGACCCATAATACAAAAGAAGAACCTGGATTGAGCCACGAATTACCGGGTCCATATGCCTGACCTGGCAATTTGGTTTTCTGTGTGGAAGGGGCACAGGCTGTGACCCCCCCCCCCCCCCCCCCAAAAAAAAAACAAAAAAAAAAACCTGTCCTGCAAATGCCAGGTAAAAGCTAGTACTTTCACCACTTTGTCTGAAAGTGGTATTACAGATGATGTTATTGTGGTTTTCTCTAACGTCCTAGAGGACGAACGTCCTCTAGGACGTCCGTTCGGGCACAGAGATCTAACTGAGGCTTGGAGGAGGGTCATAGGGGGAGGAGCCAGTGCACACCAGATAGTCCTAAAGCTTTCTTTAGATGTGCCCAGTCTCCTGCGGAGCCGCTATTCCCCATGGTCCTTACGGAGTCCCCAGCATCCACTTAGGACGTTAGAGAAATATGGCTTACATAAAGCCATTGTCAAATAAATTACAATGTACATAGATATGACAGAACGGTTTCACTTATCCACGAGTGCCAAGTACAGTTGCAAGTGTGACACTGCTAAATGTCATCAATGCTAACATGAGAATACGTACACAGGGTTTTATAGTAATGTTTCTCAGAATTGAGTAGACTATTTTGAAGCAGAACAATCTGGCTGATGTCTGGGCCCTTGGTAACTACTAGCAAATACACAACAGGCCTGGAGGGAATTCAATTGTTATTTTTGCGTCCGCCACTAGATGACGCCTGACAGCAGCAATTCAGTTGTTCTGCCGTTGGGTTCCCAGTAGCCACGGAAGACACATTTTCTTCTCGCAGCCTCCTGAGGCGCAAAAGAGTGCGCCAAGTCGGCACTTTGGGTGTCCAATAGCAGGACTTTAGATGGGTTTAGCTAAACCCTGTCTGGGCCCAACATGCATAGGCATCCAAACACAATTGAATTGTGACAATTACATGGACGTCTAAACAGTCCTGTCCTGTTTAGACGGGATTATTAGACACAAAATAATTGAATCCCCCCTTCCAGGGTGTGGTCAGGAGGCTGTCCCTCACTTTGTTGACAAAGAGTATGATGACCTGACAATGCCAGCGGAGAGTGTAATGCTATTTACTGCATTTTAACCGTACCAGTGTTGTATCTTAAACATGCTGTTAAGCGACATGTTTGAAGTGCTCTAAGTAGCCTTACACAGTCGTCCGCGTCCAGGAACTGGCATTGTCAAGGTGACCTACTCACTGTCCACATAGCAAGTGAAGGCCTTCCGTAGTGAACCACAAAACACAACTAGAAGAGATGCCCCATTGTCCTGCAGAACCACAGGTCATAATGCAGCTTTGTTTTCAGATCAAGTGCAAACCATTATATAATTCAAACACATCTTAAATTCATGTTTAGGATTGGCTACCTACAACAACAGTAGGCGAGTGCAATTTTCTAAACGGTTATGCAAAAATACTCCCTTCATTCTGGATTGGCCCTCAAAAAGTTGTCAATTTTACCAAGGGAATTTGGCCTTGTGTTTCTTACTCTATCCCAACCACGCAGCAAAACGAAATAACAGTCACCCCCAGCTCTACTCCAAGACTATTATTGCTGATGAATGCAAATTTACAGTTGGGAACAGCATGATCAGCAACAGCAAAACACAAGTGGATAACTATCACCAAAACCTCAGATCTCTGGGTACCGGCGTCTTCCTTCATGAACTTGTGCAAACTTTTGCACAACTTTGCTCATCTGCAGTGATTACAAAAACACTGGACAAGTGCTGTTATAGTTACTCATCTCTTGGGCGTATACAGTATTCAAGAGCATTAGGGGCCCATTTAGCATTAAATATTTGCAGATTATTCCCAGAAGTAATGGCAAATATTTAGTATCACCCCCATGTATTACAGAGGGAAAGCAGCTATAGCCCCCATAGCTTTCCATGGGGAATACAATGCTGTCATATTTACCACGCTCCGGAATGGAAAGCCCCCACGGCTAACTATCTGAAGGTGGCTTTAGCCCGTTGGCTACAGATTGCCTTGGAACCCTCTCCAACAACTGCAGCAGTGCTCTGCAGTCACCGGGGACCGTATATGCACAGGAATCCAGCTACCACTCATTCGAACATCTGTCTGGTGTAATCGTATACTGCAATGCGATTCTGGTGCTAATATTGCAGCCAGATCGAGTATATGATCATTAATAAATAGACCACTTAAAGGTGTGTTATCACCCCATGAAACAGCAGGAGCGAAAAGGTCTTGGGAAATAGTGACATTTAACAATAGAAAGCCTGCCAGCTTGCAGAATATTGGCTCTGAATGGTCATTTAACACTAATGTAACAGCATCTTCATCTGTCCATTCAGTAATCCCTGACATTTCAGAGCTCAAAGGAATACTTGAAAATCATGTCTGGGGGTATAACAAAATGATTGAACACTTGCAATACCTTAAGCTTTTACTTTCTGGAAAATTCTGTATAACAGGTTTGCAGAATCCTTTTAGCAGAGCTGCAGTGAAATACCATTTTATCACTGAACAACTGGGGTGATTCAATTGTTTATTCTGCCCAATCATCAGTCTCCAGTGATGGGAAATCAGGGGGGTGATATTCAATAGTTATAGTTTTTTTACTGTGCACATTGCACTGAGACAAGCTGGGTTTAGCCGCGTAAAATGGCTAAACCCAAAGTGCTGGGCGCGATACGAAAAATTGTTGCTTGGGCGCCCAAACAGGTCACTTTTTGCACATTTCAGTTGGCCAGCATGGGGGGCTGCAAGCTGCCATGCCATGAGATGACTCTGTAGCTCTGAGTGTTTTTACGTGCGACCCTTTTACGTTAAAATGCATCTTATTTGCAAAACAATGAGAAAAGGACACACAAGCAGCTTATGCTGATTAAAACGATATGCGGAATGCCTATATTCTGTGTTCCACTGTTGCTGTATCTGCATATGAAATGCTACGTTACAGTGATAAGACATTTCTGACACAAAAAAAAAAAAAACACCCCAGCTTAGTCACGGCAGGCATCTCCCGCTGCGTGGCGTATTGAGGCAAGATGTATGAGGACACAACTGTATATATTGGGATTTAGAAGTACTTCACATTTTATTTCTGCATTGTACTGTGAACTCCAAAATGTATCTTTTTGGAAAACTAAACTTTCAAAGTTTATATATTTTTTTAAATCACTCAGTTGGAATAAAGCTAACAAAACAGATTGCTCTGGTAAAGTTAATTACTGTAAAAAGTCAATAAGAGGCCAACTTAAATTGCCAGCAGAAGGTAACATTTTAGCTCTTAACTATATCATTGTGTTCTGATATTTTCCCAACAGCAATTAACAAAGACAGTAAAGCTTATACTCACTGCAGATTACCATTATATAGTGGCTTATACTACAGGTTGAGTATCCCATATCCAAATATTCCGAAATACGGAATATTCCGAAATACGGACTTTTTTTTAGTGAGAGTGAGATAGTGAAACCTTTGTTTTTTGATGATTCAATGTACACAAACTTGGTTTAATACACAAAGTTATTAAAAATATTGTATTAAATGACCTTCAGGCTGTGTGTATAAGGTGTATATGAAACATAAATGAATTGCGTGAATGTACACACACTTTGTTTAATGCACAAAGTTACAAAAAATATTGGCTAAAATTACCTGCAGGCTGTGTGTATAAGGTGTATATGAAACATAAATGCATTCTGTGCTTAGATTTAGGTCCCAACACCATGATATCTCATTATGGTATGCAATTATTCCAAAATACGGAAAAATCAGATATCCAAAATACCTCTGGTCCCAAGCATTTTGGATAAGGGATACTCAACCTGTAATACATGTAAAAATTCTGTATATTTTTATTAACTGAAAAATTATTTCTGATAAGTAGTTACATATCCAGCATGTCATCCACCTGATCTATGTATAACATTCTCACAGGAAGAGACTTCCTGATTCTTATAAACCGGCTGACAGCAGTAGAAGTAATACCCCTTTCACACTGCAAATATATCCCGGGATATTGCCGGGTTGATCCAGCTCAACTCGGGTCAGGGTTCAGTCTAAAAGCACCACTTTTGAATATCCCGGGTCGAGTAACCCTGCATTTCAACTCGGTATAAAAGCAGTGTAATGCCCCTTTCACACCGCACAAGTAACCTGGTATCGACCCGGCATATTGCCGGGTCGGCGTGCGGTGTGAAAGGGGCATTGCCGAAATTGCGGGTCGCCTGACCCAGCAATTCAACCCGGATATAAAGCAGTGTTATACACGGGTTGAATACCAGGTCAGTGGCTGCGTAAAAAGGCTCACGGGTCGACCCGGGACCCGTTTACTAGATAGGGAGAGGCGGCGGGAAGAGAGGTATGTAACTGGAACAGTTAGAGAGGCAATTGTGTATAAAAACATAGCTCTGTCAGCCATGATTCCTGCAATGCTGTGAGCTGTCCCCACCCTCTCCTTTTGTCCCCTTCTGATACCTCATCTTTCTGAGCCAAAAAGGTCCATTTAAAATGACATCCATGGTGTTTTTATTGCTGACCCGGGTTGAGTTAAAAGGAGCCAACCCTGCAATAACCCAGGTTGAAAGTGTAGTGTGAAAGGGTCGGACCCGGATTCAAAATACCAGGTCGGACCCGGGTTTGCGGTTTCAAAGGGGTATAAGACATAAGATTCCCATAATAGTGGGGCAAGGACTGACTTCAACCTGCATGTGGGAGGGGAGGTTTCAGTACGATAAAATAAAAATTAAAGTTTTCAAATGTATGCATAGTAAATAATGTGTAGTCTTATCAGGATCTTCAGTAATGTAAAATCATTGCATGTTGCTTGTACCCATAGTACAAGAGAGCAATAAATATTTTGTAAACAGGCATTTTTCAGAACCATGCTGCATAAATGAAATGCACACCATATTACTAACATGTTGAGTCTCCCTTACCAGCTATCCTAAAAATCGGACTATTGTAATTATTAAATAATAAACCTAATGTGCTTAGGTTGATTATTTATTTATTTTGAATGTGGTTCGAGTGGTGGTGTTCCTCTATTTAGACCCTAATGGACGGTATGCGACCAGCATACCGCTCGTCGGGATCCCGGCTGTCACAATACCGACACCGGGATCCCATCTGGGTTACCATACCGTCATCGGTATCCCAGTGAGGTAGGTGATTCCCCCTCTATGAGTGTCCACGAATAGAACCTGTGAGTCCACAGCGTGGCTTCATTGCGCTCGCCCCCCCTGCCGGCATTCCACCGCTCGGGATCCCGATGTCGGTATACTGACATTGGGCATCCTGAGCGGCGGTATAACATACCGATCCCTAATGGACACCACTTAGGCCCCACACACTTAAAGATTATCTGTCCAATCTGGTTGATTGGAAAGAAAATCTGGCAATGTCTGGGAGCAAATGACATTCAGCCATTTGCTTCCAAAATCCAGAAAATGGACAAAAACGTTTTTTCAAATAAATTGAAGGAAACCAAATTGACCAATTTGTCTGAAAGTCCATTTTTGTCTGTTTTCCAGTGTTTGAGATGGTTAATGGTCATTTGCTCCCATACATTACCAGAATTTAGTTCCAAACAAAAAGATTGGAGAGATAATCTTTAAGTGTGTAGAGCCCTTAGACTGCGCATGTTCCAGAATTTTTTTTTTTTTTTTTAATATTACTACAATTATTAAGCAGCACACACTAATGCCCCTACACATTCAGCGACCCGACGGCGAGGGGGGAGGTGACGGGGAGAGCGAAATTTCTTCACTCCCTTCGTCACCCGGCTCCATAGCAGTGCATGCTAATATGGACGAGATTGTCCATATGGGCTTGCATGCATAAGCGACCTGGCACCAACGATGAATGAGCGCGGGGCCGCGCATCGTTCATCGCTGGTGCCTCCACACTGCACGATATGTACGAGTTCTCATTCATTAATGACGAGAACGTTCATATTGTTCACTTATATCTTTAAGTGTGTAGGGCCCTTAAGATTTTGTGGATTTGAAGTAGAACCATGGTAGCTTGCTACCTTACAGCACTGAGGCCTTGAGTTTTATTTCCACCAAGGTCCCAACTGTGTAAAATTGTTTGAGTGGGTTTCTGTACACAATCAAAAACACACAGGTATTACAATACAACTGGATTCTGACAACTACCCCTAGGGCTTAAATAAGAGGTGTTTGGAGGTGCTATTTAAATAGAAGCAGCAGCGATAGCATTAATATGGTAATGCAGCAGAAGGCGTCACGCCTTCTGCATGCACTACTAATCTGAGCTATGTCCAAGGACGCAGTATCAGATCTGCGATACCATCAGCCGGCTGCATCACTAATGGGGTCGCATAAGGTGGCCACAGAAGGAGCTGCCAAGAGGCTAGGAAATCTCTGCTCTCGGACGCAGATCCTGGCCACTTCCCACTCCCGCAACACAAAAACTGAGACAGTCGTCTCCCCCTCTCCTCCCACAGATGGCATCAGTCAATCACTGACAGTCTGATGCCGTCTAGCCTTCGCTGTCGTAGACCTGTACTACACATGCGCAGTATGTGTCCAGTGCTTATGCAAAATACTGAACAACAGTACTGTGTGGCATGAAACGCTTATGCGTCGGGACCTGAATAATGCCCCTAGTGTATGTGTACACGTGATAGGGAACATCAGGAGTGATTCAATTAGCACCACAGGAATGTATCTCCCAGGTTAAATGCCTGGATCTATTCACTCTGATGGTAAACCAGCGACCAGCCATTAACGCTGATTTCTGCAGAAATCCACCTTAACTAGTGCCTCAGGCTTACTACATGCGGTATCTGTATCACACCTGTGAGACGCTGCTTACAGTGATTGCCGGGTCGACGCAGGTCGCTGTGTAAAAGGGGTCACTCCCAAATTCCAGGGTCGCCTGACCTGGTATTTCAACCTGGGAATAAAGAAGTGTTGTTCCCGGGTTATTAGCAGGTGAGGTGTGAATGGGTTGCCGGGTCGATGCGACCCGGGACCCATTCACAGTACAGGCAGAGGTGGGGTGGAGATGATCTCATCTCCCAGTGCCGTCTCCGCACCCAACGGTAATCCGACCCAGCATACTGCCGGGTTGGGAAGCCAGTCTGAAAGGGTCACTCAACATACCTAAATAGGGGTGCAACACTAATGGTGGGCACACACTGATAGATATATCTGCAGATCTATGGACTGATCGGGCAGTGTGCTGTGCATACACACTGCACGATACGTCGGGGACTGATATCATGAACTGGCCCGCCCAGTGCACACGCCTCTCCAGTTCAGCTGTCAATCACCGCCAGCTACCGCAGCACGTGTACGGGCGGTTGGCTGGTCGCCCATACACACAGCGATGCACCAATATATCAGTAGATATATTGGCCGTCGGCTGTGCTGCAGGGCCGACGCGATATGTCTGTGAACGACGGAGTTCACAGACGTATTGCCCGTACACACTGGCCGACGGACCCGCGATATATCGGCTGTTCAATAGGACGGCCGATATATTGGCCAGTGTGTACGGGCCATAAGTTACATACATGAACATCTAGAACGCGATAGTCTTGTAACACTTGCAAGCAAACGTTACACTAGCAAATATTACAGCAAGCAGTGACGCCTTTGAGGTGTGGGGTGATGAGCTCAATCAACAGGGGTCCCTGCCCTTTCATGACCCCTATGTCTGTAACCATACAATTAGGCAGACAAATTCTCAGCATAGCTGCACATGAGAGGTTTTAAGGAAAAAGAAAATGCACAAGTGACAGCACAAACAAGACGTACAGTCGTACACAGAAGAGCACAATAGGGACATGTCTGTCAGCACACAGGAAGCAGTATGTATATATGTATGTACGCAGCAGTGAGGACAGGCTGGCAGCGGTACCTGCTGCATCCACCGACCACCACCATCCTCATCCCCCAGCTCACCTCTTCCACCTCTATCTCCTTGTAGTCGATCTCCTCGAAGTTCAGCACTGGAGGCGTCTCTATCATGTCAGCGGAAGAGGCAGACATGCCGTGCATTCACTAATCGAATGGGGGCCTCGAGCAGCAGCCGAGGGGACAGGACGCTGCTGCACCGGCGGTTACCGGACTCGGAGAGACAGAGAGGTCCGGGGCCACCGTACACTCGGGCTTCACGGGCGGCCCCGGCCCTGCGGTTTCCAGGTGAACCCCAGTGGGCCGGATAAGTGTCGGGACTGGGGGGACAATGGAAGGGTAGCTGCGGCCGGCGCTGCACTGGAGCCCCCCCGATCCGACCATACGGGTAACGCCGGAGGCTGCAGCAGAGGCCGGGAGCGGAGTAGCGGTGAAGGGGGCGTGGCTAGCACGGACGTCACTCCCGTACAGAAGCAGAAACAGATCTAAGAGGAAAGAGTTTTTTTTTTTTTTTTTTTTTTACAAGCTTTATTGATATCATAAATAAGAAAGAAACACAGAGGAAAGAACTGAACAATTTAGGTATTGCTACTGGTTGGGAAATGGACAGTGCAGATTTGTTGTAGGAAGAGTCCATATTTGCCAACTTAACTAATCTAGTTTCTAAACATTTGAAAGCTTTGTCCCAGATTTTCCATATTTACCAGATTTAGGGGGAGATGTACTAAGCCTGAAAAGTGATAAATATCACTGTGATAAAGTACCAGCCAATCGGCTCCTAACTGCCATGTCACAGGCTGTGTTTGAAAAATGACAGTTAGGAGCCGATTGGCTGGTACTTTATCACAGTGATATTTATCACTTTTCAAGCTTAGTACATCTGGTCCATAATACGGCTGAATGGTGAATGCAACTCTTGCAGGTTTGGTATGTAATATACCGCTCATCCGTATGTTGGTGGTCACATGGCCGACATCGGCATCCCAACACTGAAGATCCCGACGTTGGAGGGGATAAATATTTTTAACTTCCCTACCCTAACCCACTGGGGGTGGCAGCTGAGGCTGACCTCCCTTCCCACAGTGCCTAACCTTGGGGGTCATTCCAAGTTGATTGCACGTAGCAACTTCTTACTGCTCGTGCGATAAACTTGACGCCGCCTATGGGGGAGTGTATTTTAGCATAGCAGGGCTGCGATCGCTTGTTCAGCCCTGCTATGCTAAAAAGTTTACTGCAAAACAAGACCAGGGTCAGACCTACTCACCCTGTGCGATGGATCTAGCGTCGAAGGTCCCGGGATTGACGTCAGACATCCGCCCTCCAAACGCCTGGATCCGCCTGCGTTCGCCTCACCACACCTTGAAAACGGTGAGTTGACGCCCCGGAACACCTCCCGCCTGTCAGTCTTCATGCGATCGCCGCTGCGATCATTTTTTCCGCTGGCGGCGTCACTGCCCAGCACAATGATAGCAGCCACAGTCCTGACCCGTTCGCACCGCTGCGTACGAACGGGTCGGAATGACCCCCCTTGTGCCTAACCTTCCCCCCAAACGGTCCCTAACCCTAACAGTTACCCCGATACTTACCTTAGGGATGATGGCTGTCGGTGTTCTGGCGCCGGTCTGCCGATTGGTGTCGGTATTCTGGCATCTGTCACATAACCGACAGCATCCCATCCATCGGGATGCTGAACGCATTCCACTCTTGTTTATTATGTCCTATTGGTGTAGAACTATAGACACCAATGGAATGTGAAATGCATACCTCCCTACTGTCCCGATTTTTGCAGGACAATCCTGTTTTTTTAGAGTCTATTCACTTAGACAAAAGGGACTGGTTGCATGGCCAGCAGCTTACAGGGAATGGGGGCGTGGCTCGCAATCGCGACATTACCGCAAAGCCACACTCCCTTTACTGAGGCCACACCCCCTTTTTCCAGGCTGCCGCCGCACTGGAGTCCTGCTTCCATCCTCCTAAAAGTTGGGAAGTATGGAAATGGAATTGATGCCAAACAGTTCATGCTTAAGGAGATTTGGTGGTTTATTCAGTATGACAGAGATTGTCAGCGGTAACAGTAAGAGCACGGGCGTTTCTATCATGGGTGCAATGTGTACGGTGCACACGGGCCCCTGGGTCCAGGGGGGGCACACAACGCACATATTGCACCCATATTTTCATACCTGTCCAAAGTCCACTGCCAGGCGCTGCAGACGTCGTGGCCAAAAAACACATAAAAAATGGCTGCCGCGAATGCGCAGTTCAATTTTTGTCTACAAAACATGGCAGGCGCCATGTTTCGGGAGACCTGCGCATGCGCAGTAAACTCCGGCATATTGCCAGAGCCTACGGCACCGTGGAGAGGAGGGGGCCCACCTGGAGTGTGCACACGGGCCCCCTCCTCTCTTAAGACGCCCCTGAGTAAGAGGTCTATTAACGAAGAAAGTGAAAAGAGAATTTGTGATTTTCCCTATATACAGTATCACATCATTTTGATGCGATATATAGTTTTAAGTAGCAATTCACATACCCTCCAACTTTACCGCTTTGGCTGGTACAGTACCGTTTTCTAACAGCCTGTACCGGCAAGCGGATTTGTACCGATTTGTATTAGATACCTATCAGCGCTGCAGAAGGGTTCGGTATGTAATACCACCGCCTGGGATGCCGAATGTTACTATCCTGTCATGGGCATCCCTAGCGTTGGGATGCCAGCAGGGTGGTGAGGGTAACTAAGCCCATTGCGGGCTGGCTGCACATCCACTGCACTGCACAGAACTGTCACCTTTTACATTGATTCAGAGTCCAGACATTACCCTCCGCGATCTTACCCACTCTATCCGTTACATTAGCCATCTTGGGGCTTCCAGGCCGGCAGCCCGGGTCCTGTGTTGCGGAGTCAGGGCCCCTGGGGATCTGGGCGCGGCTGTGGCGGGGAGGCACTTCTGTGAAATCACGTGCAGAGGAGGCTCCAGGGCTCAGAGAGTATGCTGCACAGGGAGGGCTATGAAAGCCTTTCCGCTGCGCCGCTTCCATACACATATATGCCGGTGGCCACAGCAGCTTTTGTTCCACCTGCACCACGGCTAGGGAGTCAGGATTGTTGATGCCGGAGGGGGTAGGCGGACTGGCAGCAGGACATAGGGGGTCATTCTGACCCGTTCGCTCGCTGCTTTTTATCGCAGTCGAACAAACGGGTCCCTACTGCGCATGCCAGATGACCGAAGGCCGTAGCAGGGCTGCGATCGCCTCTGCCTGATTGACAGGCAGAGGCGGGAGGGGGCGGAACGGTGGCATTTGGCCGCCATTTCGTGGGCGCGGTCCGGCCAACGCAGGCATGGCCGAACCATGCAGGGGTCGAGCGGGCTGCAGCCGCTGCGTGACGTCACACGCAGCCGCTGCAGGCTGGGGAGCGATGAGTAGCTCTCGGCCAGCACGCTAAAGCTGCGCTGACCGGGAGCTACTCTTGAAGTGCAAAGGCATTGCCGCTGTGCGATGCCTTTGCACTTCTGCGGGAGGGGGAGCGGCACTGACATGCGGGGCAGGATAGCCCTGTGCTGGGCGTCCCCCCACATGTCAGTGTGAATGATCGTAGCTGTGCTAATTTTAGCACAGCTACGATCATCTCGGAATGACCCCCATAGGACGCTGCAGTAAAAGGATTTCCCCCCCCCCCCTATCTACAGTGCAGAGATTTGCTGCAGGTGCAGTGGCATACCCTCCAACTGTACCTTTCTCTGGCTGGGTCCACAGGATTATCCACAGGATAACATTGGGATATTGTCGAGCGACAGCGAAAATGGCACCAACACGGTAACGAGCTTTCTGGCCTCCCAGGATGCATTGGGGCCTCCACTTTATAGTCCCGCCCACTGATTCAGTCAGATCAGTTTTTTGCTTGGTGCGGCAGGAAGCCGCATGGTCACAGGGCTGCTGTGAAAGCAGCCTCAAGTTTTCATTACTTTATTTTTATAGACTTACTGTTTTTGTTTGAGCGACTTCTCTTAACAGCGTCTTAAACGTGTATTAGAAAGAGTCGCTCCAACAACTCCCCACCGGGTCGCAACAACGCTTACCTTCGCGGTACAGTGCTGTCTCAACGGGCGTCTGTGTCGGATGTTCTAGCAGGTCCAGCAGACGTTACCAGGCTGTGGCCGGAGCATGGGGAGACAGTGAGTATATGGACTTCCTCTTACTAGAGGGGTCAGGACACAGCTACGCTGATTTGGTGGAGACTACAAACAGCGTGTTGATGCGCCGAACATCTCGAGTGTGACAGCGCTACGCTCCGGGGATCATAGGCGCCAGGACTAGGTGAGGCCGCGATCCTGGGAGTTTAAGTCAACAGGGGGTTTCAGACGCTCTCCTGGCCGTCCCTCCTCCGAGTTCATGGCCAGTTCCCGCTGGTCTCTCGTTTCATGAACTGAATAACCTCACTTCCGGCTCAGACGCTACCACGAGGGTACTCGGTCGCAGCTTAGACACTGCGGTTGTGTACACTGGATATAAACCCGCCCAGACCGAGTCGCAGGCCTTTAGTGTCTGCATGCACGTGGAATCGCTCAGCGTCCGTGTCCGTTGGTGAGCGTCCGTGTCCGTTATCAGTTACCAAGAGCGGCAGTGTACACCAGTAGCGTCTGAATCCACTCAGCGTCTTTCGAGCGTCTTTGCTTGGATATGGAAGTGTGGTGAGTCTCCCTGTATCCCGCTCCCTGGAGGCAGGGTATACAGTACTAAAAATTCCTTCTACCTCTTAGTGTGCACTGTTAATTTTTAGTACCTATTGCATATGAGACCTGTATATTACTGTGTTTTCTGCATGTTATGTTGAAAAAGAACCAGTTAAACAGAAGTACAAATTTCCTACTTATGTATAAGTTATTATGGAGGTTGTATTCTCATATGACAATGTCTAATGCTTTAACATGTGACTGACTGCTAGTATGTGTGCTGACTTTTCTGTGTAATGTCAGTCCTGTTCTGACCCTCAAATCAGGTGCACTGTGGTCAGATTGATTTCACCTCTATATACTGATTATAGGGTGTGGTTCAGTCACAAAATTGTGTAGTCAATATCAGAAAAAATGTCTGTGAGCGGCAAAAGTGATGAGGAGAATTTGTCAAGCACTCCTACAGCCCTAACATGCTTATCTTGTAAGTCAGGGGTAATTGATATGATTCAATTGGTCACTTATGAGGGTTTGTGTGCAAACTGTTTCGCTTTTCAGCGAAGTAAAAAACAGGAGTTAGTTCAACCTCCAGTAGAGCCACCATGGAATATGTTCGCAAAGACTCTGTCTTCAATAGCGGACAGGTTAGCTCCAGTAGCACCACCTCAGGGGTTAGGTTACACTATGAACCCATACATGCAGCTCCCTTCCTATGGTTTGGTTCCAGTAGCCTCTACAAGCAACCAAGGGGTAGGTAAGACTAAGACAGATACGTCTGTATGGCAGACTACACAAGAGGATACATCGGATGATGATGCGGAAACAATAGATTCAACTCCGTATGATGATCAGTCGCAGAGCTTTAGTTCAGATGATGTAGCTGAACTCATTAATGCAGTAAAGGCTGTGCTTTCTCTGGAAGAACCAGCCAAGACAGCGTTAAAAGCAAAAGCACCTGTATTCAAACGAACAAAGTCAGTGAAAGCTGAATTTCCAGCGTCAGAGGAGTTGACGGAAATGATGGATGAGTCTTGGGCAGCGCCCGGTAAAAAGTATAAGATTCCTAGGAGAAATGGGATTCTTATTATCTATTTCCTGCTGGAGATTGTTCGAAGAGAGAAGTTCCTCCAAAAGTAGATGCACATGTTCTGCGACTCGTGCACAAATCTGCTTTGCCACTGTCATCTACCTCTTTGAATGATGTCACAGACAGGAGGGTAGAGAGCCTGTTGAAAAATATTTTTTCTCTTGTGGGTGCAGTGGTAAGACCTGCTATGGCTTCGGCCTGGGTAGCAAAGGCAATGGGCGAATGGATAGAGGAACTAGAGAATGACATCCCCTCTCCTACTAGGGAGCAAGAGGATCGTCTTTGCCGTTTAAGACAATCTGCCCAGTATTTAGAAGAAGCAGCCATTGATGTAGGCACTGTTGCTTCTAAAGCTTCAGCCCTGGCAGTAGTCGCTCGCAGAGCAGTCTGGCTACGGACCTGGAAGGCAGATGCGGAGTCCAAGAAGGAATTGGAAGCATTGCCTTTCATGGGTAATATATTATTTGGAAAACCTTTATCGGATATCCTAGAGTCAGAGGCTGAATCGAAGAAGGTCAGATTTCCGGCTACCTACAACCCTGAGTCCAAGGGTTTAAAATTTCGCTCATTTCGCTGGCAAAGCAAAGCGAAAGGTAAAGAGGAGCCTAAACAACCCCAGTTTAAATCCAGGGGTAAGAAGCAGTGGGCTAGCAAAAAGCCAGCTTCCAAACCTGAACAAAAGCCCTCAGCCTGAAGAGACGGGCCTCCGCCTGGAGGATTCCAGCGTTGGGGGCCGACTCCTGCAATTTGCACACACATGGCAACAGTCAACAACAGATGCCTGGGTGCAGAAGGTAGTATCTCAGGGGTATGGGTTCCCATTCAGGAGGCAGCCTACTCAAAGATTTTTTTGCACCAGCCCGTCTCGTCACCATGCCCTGCAAGAAGCAGTCCAAAAATTACTGCAGTCAGGTGTGATTGTCCCAGTACCTCCATCACAAAAGGGACAGGGGTATTACTCCAATCTGTTTCTAATCCAGAAACCAAATGGGTCATATCGACCAATTCTAAATCTGAAGATGTTGAACAATTACATATGGATCCCGAAGTTCCACATGGAGACGTTACGCTCCATAATGTTGGCTATGGAACCGGGAGACTATATGGTATCTCTGGATGTGCGGGATGCCTACCTACATGTGCCTATAGCACTATCACATCAGTGTTACCTCAGGTTTGCCATCCTCAAGGAACACTTCCAGTTCCAAGCTCTGCCCTTCGGGCTAGCTACAGCACCCAGGGTGTTTACCAAGATCATGGTGGTTATGGCAGCTTGTCTGCGCAAACAAGGGATAAGGATATTACCATACCTAGACGACCTATTAATCTTAGCACAGTCGCAAGATTTACTGTTGAGCCATCTCCAACAGACGATAGTTTGTTTACAGAGACACGGGTGGCTCATAAATTGGGAGAAGTCGTCCCTGAATCCATCACAGCGGATGGTTCATTTGGGAGCCATATTGGATTCAGACCTACAGAGAGTTCTCTTACCAGAGAAGAAAATAGTCAAGGTGCAGGTCATGGCTCAGGAAGCGTTGCAAGCCCAGACAATGTCAGTCCATGCAGCAATGCGGCTGTTGGGTCTGATGGTATCAACGTTCGACATGGTGGAATATGCGCAATTCCACTCCAGACCATTGCAGCATCTCATTTTGACAAAATGGAACGGAAATCATCAAACAATAAAGAAGCAGATGATAAAGATTCCAGTAAATGTAAAAAGGTCTCTAGCATGGTGGCTACAGACAGACCATTTAAACAAGGGGAGACCCTTTTGGATAAAAGAGTGGCAAGTCCTGACGACAGATGCCAGCCTGCAAGGTTGGTGGGCGGTACTCGGAAGCCTATGGTTCCAGGGAAAGTGGACCGCAAGGGAAAGTCGCCTGCCGATAAATCTGTTAGAAATAAGAGCCATTTACTTGGCCCTAGTTCAGGCAAAGGACAATCTACAAGGAAGACCAGTCCAGATCCGCTCAGACAATGCGACGGCAGTAGCATACCTAAATCATCAAGGAGGGACTCACAGCAAGAGTCTGATGGAGGAAGTAACTCCCATTCTAAAGTGGGCAGAACTCCATCTCCCAGCATTGTCAGCAGTATTTGTCCCGGGTGTACTAAATTGGGAAGCGGATTTTCTCAGTCGGCACACCATTCAGGAAACCGAATGGGCACTACACCCAGAAGTGTTTCAAACACTGGTGAACAGATGGGGTCTACCGGAGATAGACCTTATGGCGTCTCGTCTAAACAACAAAGTTCCGAGGTACGGATCAAGAACAAGGGACCCAGGAGCAGTCCTGGTAGACGCACTGTCAGTAGAATGGAGGTTTCAGCTGGCATATCTGTTCCCTCCAATATCTCTGTTACCCAGAGTAGTGAGAAAGATAAAACAGGCAAAAGGAGCAATCATTCTAATAGCTCCAGCTTGGCCAAGAAGGCATTGGTACACAGATCTGTGGAGAATGTCCGTGGAAGCACCGATACTGCTCCCTCAACGTTCAGATCTGTTAATGCAGGGTCCTTGTTGTCACAGTCATCTGGATCGCCTGTCTTTGACGGCGTGGCTGTTGAAACCTCTATCTTAGAGGCTAAAGGATTTTCAAAGCAAGTAATCCAAACCATGCTTAGAGCAAGAAAGCCTTCTTCGGCCCGTGTATATCATAGAATATGGCAAGCCTATATTCATTGGTGTTCTGGAAAAAATTACAATCCAAGAGCCTTTAAAGTAGCTAGAATTTTGGATTTTCTGCAGGCAGGATTGGATAAGGGGTTGAAGGTTGCTTCCTTGAGGGTGCAAGTCTCAGCGTTGACTGTATGGTTTCAGCAGAAGATTGCTGACCTACAGGATGTACGTACTTTTTTCCAAGGAGTAGTACATATTCAACCTCCATTTGTTCCTCCTGCAGCTCCCTGGGATTTGAATTTAGTTCTTAAATTTCTCCAGGGTCCTTTGTTTGAACCACTTGAGAGAGCAGATCTTAAGTGGTTAACGGTTAAAGTTCTTTTTTTACTGGCAATGGCGTCAGCCAGAAGAGTGTCAGATTTAGGAGCATTATCATGTAAGTCTCCTTTCCTAAGTTTTTTTCCAGACAGAGCAGTTCTCAGAACGAGATCTAGTTATCTTCCAAAGGTGGTGTCAAAAGTTTCACCTGAATGAAGAGATTGTAGTCCCAGCTTTTCAGGTATCGGGACTATCTGCGGGAGAAGCGTCACTGGACGTGGTCCGGTCTTTAAAAATCTACATAGATCGTACTAGTGCCATCAGGAAAACAGATTCCCTCTTCATCCTCTACGGATTCCATAGGAGAGGTTGGCCTGCTAGTAAACAGACGCTGGCGAGATGGCTCCGAATGGTAATATCTGAAGCTTATTCTCATGCAGATCTCCCTATTCCGGCTAATGTCTCTGCACACTCTACACGTAAGGTAGGTCCTTCTTGGGCAGCACAACAGGGTGCATCAGCAGAACAGATATGTAAGGCAGCCACATGGTCTTCCATAAACACATTCATCAGACATTATGCCTTGGATACTTTTGCCTCTCATGACGCAGACTTCGGGCGAAAGGTCCTCCTGTGCAATCAGGAGCGTCCCCACCACTAAAATGGCTTTGGGAATCCCAATGTTATCCTGTGGATAATCCTGTGGACCCAGCCAGAGAAATGAACGTTATGGTAAGAACTTACCGTTGATAACGTGATTTCTCTTATGTCCACAGGTATCCACAGGGATCTCACCCGGACGCATCTGATTTGAGGATCTAGACAAACACTAAAAACCTCTTCCTTCTTGTATGGAAGGGTGTGCATGTGTGTTCTTATCGCCTGTACAGGTCTCTACCTAATGTTCCTGCCTATAATCGCTGTGGAAAGAACTGATCTGACTGAATCAGTGGGCGGGACTATATAGTGGAGGCCCCAATGCATCCTGGGAGGCCAGAAAGCTCGTGACCGTGTTGGTGCCATTTTCGCTGTCGCTCGACAATATCCCAATGTTATCCTGTGGATACCTGTGGACATAAGAGAAATCACGTTATCAATGGTAAGTTCTTACCATAACGTTCATTTTTGGCAGGTACAGTACCTTTTTTTTATGGTCTGTACCGATTTTTGGCTCTCCAAACTTCCATTGAAAGTATAGGAAAAGGGGCGTGGCCACACCATTTTACCCGTGACCACGCCCCCTTTTCAAATTTGTACCGATGTTTATGTGTAAACTGTTTGAGGGTATGTTGCTGCAGATGCAGTGGGCCTATTTTGGGGTGTGGACCTGGAGCTGTAGCTCCATCAGCCCCATTGTTAATCCTGCTCTGGGAACACACAGCAGCCAAAGGGCAGAGCCTCCCATTGGATGAAACCTGTGTGTGTGTGTGTGTGGGAGGGGGGGGGGGGGCGTTTCTCGCCCAATCAGCTGTGGACTGGGTGTGATAGACCTGCTGCTAACCCAATGAGAGCTCGTAGCCACGCCCAGCGTTATACACACAGTCATTCTGGGCTATTATATACAGTAGGAGATGCTATCTTTTGCTGCATAGCTGAACTATGGACCTAATTCAGACCTGATCGCTCGCTAGCAGTTTTTTGCAGCGCTGCGAGCAGATAGTCGCCGCTTACAGGGGAGTGTATTTTAGCTGTGCAAGTGTGCGATCGCATGTGCAGCCGAGCGGTACAAAAATATCTTTTGCATTTTCTGAGTAGCCCAGGACTTACTCAGCCTCTGCGATCACTTCAGCCTGCCCAGGACCGGAATTGACGTCAGACACCCACCCTGCAAACGCTTGGACACGCCTGCGTTTTTCCAACCACTCCCTGAAAACGGTCAGTTGCCACACACAAAAGCCCTCTTCCTGTCAATCTCCTTGCGACTGGGTGTGCGAATGGATTCTTCGTAAAACCCATCGCACAGCAACGATCCGCTTTGTACCCGAGCGTCGCGCCTGCGCATTGCGGTGCACACGCATCCGCAGTTCTGACCTGATCACAGCGCAGTGAAAAAAGCTGCCATGCGATCAGGTCTGAATGACCCCCTATGTGCACACAGCCTCTTTGCTACTAACTGTGCTTCACACCCCCTGCACTACTTAGCTGGATCCATTAAAGGAACAGTTGATTTAACATGTGTGTTACATTACTGTGTAGGAACTTTGCAAGGTCATTCAACTAACTTTTGAACCTTTGGCATTGACTCTAATGTAAAGGGTTCACGCAGGGACTGAGTTAAGTGACCTTTAAGTGGCCACCTGGGGGTCAGTGTATATATTGCAAGTAGTTTTGTGGAACTATTAAACATAAAAAATGTGTTTTTGAGGAACTATTAACCTGAAAAATGTACAATCATTTAATTTGTGTAACTGAATATTATGCAGTTACACAAAATTGCTGTTATCTTATTGCAATGTGATTGTATATGCTGTCAAAGTCGAAAAATATTACAGAACACGCAGCACGTATAAAATACACACACATGCCCACTGCGCGTGCACTTGTTCCGCCGTGCGTGCACATATCCGCAATTTGCGTATGGTCGCTCCCGCGGTCTTGCGCGTGGTATGGGTATTTACGGCGGAGTTTGTGAACGCATGGAGGGCTATCAAAACATTCCATATTAAATCCAAATAGTGCACATTGTACACATAGTCCCCCTGCACCACATCAGCAAGAATCAACAGTTTAAATGATTCCAGAACAAAGGGATTCACCTTTGCATGATAGGAAGGGACAGACTAAGGTTATAAGGTGGTCTCTGGTATCCAGCTGTAGGGTATTTTAAGGGTAACATTCCTGCGTTGGTTTGCGGAAGATCGCATGTTCCTGTGGATAGTTATGTGCATAAGCAGAATATAGATATAAACTGTATTTACTGTATATTATGTATGCGGCGGGAATCCAGAGGAGACCACCCACAAGAGCAGTTGAGAAAGACATCGCCCACCTTTTCAAATCAACCTATGACCTCTCCTGTACTGTAAAGATGCATCCCTGTGTCCAATGGACAAAGGGATTACAGTATCCATTGTATTGCTTTTGGAAAGCCTGCTGCAGCCCGGCCAGTGACAAGACTCTCAACGCTATCTACCTGATTAGCGGAGGACTGGACCAGGAAGCGCATGCAAATATTCTCACATATGTACATTGACTGTAGCCATTTACTCTGTTGTATTGTAGAGCATCATTTGTATTGTTAAACCCCCTTTCAGATATATTACTCTGTGGTGTCGGAACCCAGTGATTAACTACAAATCGGTGTTGTGTCCTCTTTTCCCTGCTAGGGTTTAAAGTGTATTACATTGCCTAACTGTATAAGGTTTTAAAGTGTATTAATTAAGTGTGTACGTGCTGCGTGTACTTAGTACCCCCAGCGCTGCGTTTGTACGCAGAGTCCGTACACGGTACGGGACTCGTTACGCAAATAGCGTAAAAGGTACATAGAGTGCATATTAAGTTTAGCGGCCGTAGCGGCTCCATGGTAAAGGTGTGTTTAAAGGTATAGCTTTATGGTTTAAGATAATATCGACATTATCAATTGGGGGCATCGTCCGGTTTTTCCACATACCCGCAGCCTAGCAGGTTAAAGCAGACTTTAAGCAGCAAAGGGCGGACAGGTATCCTACGTAAACCTTTTTCTGGCCGCAGGATACACGGGGAAACCCTATTTTATTGCTGATTAGATGGCGTCTGCTCTGCATGGTTTGTAGGGATGCTGGTGGGACCCGTAAAGTAAATACGCAAAGCTATTTAAAAAGTCTGTGAATTTCTGTTTGGCGCCAAATGCGCCCACAACACAAGCGTACACCTGTACTTTGTATACCTGCTCATATTGTTGCCATAAATACTGATTACTAGATTCATTTAGACCTGTGCAGAGAAATTTGTTGCTATTTAGTTAAAAATATAGAATAAATATTAAGGAAGTAAACGTAAAACACAAATACAGTCTGGCCTAGTTAAACAGGTTTATACAGAAAGAAACTGTGTTGTGTTAAGTAAACGATTATAGGTAATATAGCTTACATTTATAGAAGTGTGGGATTTGTACTATTGCGGACGTACGGTTTTTGTACACGTGTCTCGGACAAAGTATGGGACTGCGTACGCAACGTAAAGACATACACACGGTCGCGTGTTTACGCAACGTGCGTAAGGGTACGACCGCTTAGTACAAATTACACAATAGCATTGTTTAGTTTAGGGGCGGGACAGTAGCCACGCTACATTAGCACAAATTGCTCGGTTTCCAAGATTTAGTTTAAATAAAACCTTTTTAATTGCATTGCCTCTGGTACTAAGGCTGTTTATCTGAATGAAAGATAATTTTCTGTACAGAAAAACCAAAGTGTATTTGAGTGAACGAACGTGAGTGAGCAAACATAATAAAGGTTTTGTGGACCCAGGGAATTCGGGATCCCGTCGAGTGGTACACCAAGTGAGTGGAGACTTGGTGGCGTGAGATAGCTGACTCACGTTAATATAGATTGAAGTGCAAAGGAGCAAGGTAGCAGAGTACCGCGGCCCAGGAGGTCAGCGAGGTTTAGAGTACCGCAGCCCAGGGGGTTAGCGAAGGTTTACCCATTTAGTTTTTTTTTATACGCTCCGGCTGAGGTTTCACAGCCTGAAAATCGATTCCAGTGGTCGTACGGCGGATAAGTAACAAGTACCTATACGCTGTGCGATTGGACCGCTCATTCGTGGGTGCAATATTTAGCGCAACGTGATACCCTTTTTACGAGCTTTGCGTAAAATCGCTGTATCATTAGCGCTGTATATAGCATACGCAAGCGTGATTTGTGTATAATAAAGGTTTAGGGAGTTGTCGCTGGTCTCTCTCAGGAAATCTCCAACAATTTATATTTACTGAAAAGGGTAAGTTATTCCCAGAAACTTCCAGTAAATAGAGGTTACATAGGCCCCTAAGTTGGGTACATTGCCTTCGCTATCGACAGTGTATGGTAGTACTGGCCAACGTGGGCGGTGAGCGGGTGAAGAGCGCTCAGAGAACTTTCACCGTTGCCTTATATTGAGTATTTTGGTTTTTTTTGTGGGATTAGCCGAAAGGACAATACCTGCAAAAATATGGGGGCCAGTTGCTCAAGTAAGGGACGTTCAACCAGGGTTCAGGTTGACATGCCGTGGCCCAGGGGGTCAGCGAGGTACACAGAAGTTTTGTGCAATGAATGGGAACGTATGACTGCGGAAGATAGGGAACCATTCCCTAAGGTAGGCAGTTTTGAACCAGAGGTATTGCAGAATTTAAGGAGTAGGATATGTCTAATAAAATCCAGAAAACAAAGGATTAGACATACAGATTGTTTAAATTTATGGCAGCAAGAGGGCGATATGCAAGGAAAATTAACATATGCAGCAGGTTCCAAACCTAGCGGGAATGAGAACACAAACACACCATTGTCGACACAGGTCGAAGGGGAACAGAAGGCTACAGTCAATGATACATCCGTAAATGATAGTAATATGAAAGAGCAATGTATTAACCCTAACTTTTGCAAAATGTATCCTGTTTTGAAGTCTCTCCAAGGTTTTAGGTCACAGGGAGATGAAGGATTCAGCCAAATCTCAGCTCTCCTCCAAGCAGTCATGTTGAAGGAAACTCAGGTGGGACCTGTCCAACCAGGTAGAGCAGTAACAGTATTCCCCAATGAAAGAACTGGTGAGGTCACAGCTACCGGTAAGTATGAGACAGTTCATTGCACAGAAACAACAACCCCACACAGTAAACAGATTAGGAACGGAACAGTAGGATTACACCCTGTCTTGGAAATAGTAACTCCCAATGGGGGAACCGATAGTCAGGAAGTAGTCCTCACCAGGAATAATGCAATGTATTGCCCGTGGCCCAGAGATGAGCTGCGATCAATCATTTCAGAATTCCCCGACCCTCGGAAGCATTTAGCCAGATGTCAGAAATTTATCAGAGATCTGGGTAATGCGTATGAACCGACAAACCAACATTGGCGGACATTTTTGAAAGCATGCCTACCCCCTAATATTGACACCCAAAAATTTACCACTGATTGTAGGCTAGAGTCGGATAGTCCTATGACTGACAGAAACAATCAGGAAAATATAGAACAAATTAATAGGCAACTAGAGTTGTGTTTCCCCACTGAGTGGAGAAGAATTTTCTCCATAAAACAGAGGGAAAATGAAATGACATCTGAATATTTCCATCGGGCCCTGCAAATAATGGATAGATACATGGGGGTATCAGATACAGGGAACGATACGAATTACAGGAAGGTAACTGTGTCTGTGCTAATGGACGGACTCGATAAGACAGTAAGGGACAGAGTACAAACATCTTTGCCTAATTGGAGAGGGGTCACAGTAGCATGCCTTAGAGAGTGCGCAATTGTACACCACAAAAATATTGTTAGGCGTAGAAAACAACAAGAGGAGAGGCTGAGGATTGAAAGCATGCAGGCTCTTATACCAAAGTCTCATCAGCCCAAACCCCAAAACCCTAGTAGTAACAAAAGACCGAGAATATGTTACATTTGTAAAAATAAAGGACATTTTGCTAGAGATTGTAAGAGTAGTACAGCACATAGCCAATATAGACCCCTAGACAGAATAAACAAGCCACGTTATTAAACACATAGACGGGATCAAGGGACATATAGTAAGGAATCACGATACAGTATAGAAAAACACAGATTCGGTTAATGGGAAGAACAGAATAAATGCAACTTTACCCTTTTTGACAGAATTTACTGGGATTAGGAGGAGGCCCCTAAACTTCTGCTTCTCTCTCTAGCAGAAGTGACCTCTAAGTAACTTAACAGGAGTTTTGTTAGAGATGGTATACATATAGAGTGCTCCCACCCAGGAAGCACAAAATATGTTAAATACCAACGAAGACTAATATTGCATTTAACTGTTTTAGATGCATGTCCATCACAGGTAGAGGAAATTATCTCAAGGATACCGGGTTCCCTATGAACTTAGAATGGACAAGACACTGGATTGATGGCTGGGATAGTCCCAGTAGAGATATAACACACATACATTTTTTTTAAGGGGAACAGACCGATTAGGGAATCATTCCCCGTAGTGCCCAATCCAGATGTCAAACTTTGTAAAATCTTCTTTGCCTTCACAAACTTACCTGTTACTAAACTCTGTGATTTGTCTTCAAAGTTTCCTCTTCATTTCTTACGTTCACTGACAGGATTATAGTTCAAACGCCACATGCCTACTCGGTCTTTCAGAGCTCTGCCTAAATCCAGTATATCTCACTAGCATAGGGACACCAGTATCAGTGTGCCTGGTTATGCACAAAGGGTGGAGAATGGGAATACTGGTGAAGGTAGACTGTGCATAGATACCGATATACATGATGGTGTGACAGCCTGATGGTGAACGCAAATCTGACAAATTTTCTTTTTATTATTTCCCCTCTCTTTTCACTTTCCAAAGATGGTTTACTTCACACAACTGATAATACACAACAGTTAAACACATTGAAATGCAAGATTTATGTTCCCTACAGAAAGGTCGCTGACCCAGAGAGAACCCGTGACAAAGAGCCGAGTGTAGAGAACATCGTATCACTGGAGTGTCTGTTCCGGGAAGGCTGAGAGGCAGTACTGTTGAGACGGCACCTGAGCGCGGAGAACAACAAGACCAGAGGCGGTAGTCGCACCAGTTTTTTTCTCTTACGTCCTAGAGGATGTTGGGGACTCCGTAAGGACCATGGGGTATAGACGGGCTCCGCAGGAGATAGGGCACCTAAAAAGAACTTTGACTATGGGTGTGCACTGGCTCCTCCCTCTATGCCCCTCCTCCAGACCTCAGTTAGATTCTGTGCCCAGAGGTGAAAGGGTACACTGCACAGAGCTCTCCAGAGTTTTCTGTTTTAAAAGAATTTTGTTAGGTTTTTTATTTTCAGGGAGTCCTGTTGGCAACAGGCTCCCTGCATCGTGGGACTGAGGAGAGAGAAGCAGGGCTGGCTTTATGGTTGGGCACTGCTTCTAGGCTACTGGACACCATTAGCTTCAGAGGGTGTCGGAACACAGGTCTCACCTGGGGTTCGTCCCGGAGCCGCGCCGCCGTCCTCCTCACAGATGCCGAAGATAGAAGCCGGGTGAGTATGAGAAGGCAGAAGACATCAAGCGGCAGAAGTCATCAGATCTACATGAGGTAAGGCGCGCAGCGGTAAGCTGCGCGCCATTGCTCCCACTATACACACACAGAGCAGCACTGAAGGGTGCAGGGCGCTGGGGGGGGGGGGCGCCCTGGGCAGCTATATTCCTCACTTCTGGGCATGTTAAAATGGATTAGGCTGCGGAGGCAGTAAATCCAAGAATCCCCCGCCATTTTAATAAAAAAAGCACTGGGACCGAAGCCCGCCATCGGGTGGGCGGGGCTTGATCCTCAGCACTAACCAGCGCCATTTTCTCCACAGAAGCTGCATGCTGAACGCTGGCTCCCTGGTCTCTCCCCTGCTGAACTTCACAGGCTGGAAAAAAGAGGAGGGAGGCACATTGGCGACGCAGTGAGTGGGAATTGGAATATTATTATATAAAAAAGCGCTATCTGGTCATATTTTTCCACAGTGTTATTAAGCGCTGGGTGTGTGCTGGCATACTCTCTCTCTGTCTCTCCTAAGGGCCTGGTTGGGGTTTTGTCCCCTTGTAGGTTAATCCCTGTGTGTGTGGGGTGTTGGTACGTGGTGTCGACATGTCTGAAGCGGAAGGCTTCTCCAAGGAGGAGGTGGAGCAAATGAGTGGTGTGTCCCCGTCGGTTGTGCCGACTCCGGAATGGATGGACATGTGGCATATGTTGAATGCAAGTGTGGCATCTTTACATAAAAGGCTTGATAAGGCTGAATTATGGGGGACATCAGGGGGTCAATCCTCGGATTGTACCGACTCACAGGGCCCGTCGGGGTCTCAAAAGCGTCCCTTAACACAAGACACTACTACCGACACGGATTCTAATTCCAGTGTCGACTATGACGAAGTAAAATTGCACCCTAGGGTGACTAAAACCATTCAGTGTATGATTGTGGCAATAAGGGATGTGTTGCATATTGAGGATGAACCCTCGGTCCCCGACACAAGGGTACACATGTTTAAGGGAAAGAAACAGATTATTAATTTTCCCACATCTCATGAATTAAATGAATTCTTTGGAAAAGCTTGGGAGACTCCGGAAAAGAGACCGCAGATCCCCAAAAGAATTTATATGGCACACCCCTTCCCTAAGCAGGACAGGGAGATTTGGGAATCATCCCCCACTGTGGACAAGGCCCTGACGCGCTTGTCCAAGAAAGTGGCGCTACCGTCTCCTGACACAGCGGCCCTTAAGGACCCTGCAGATCGCAGGCAAGAAACTACCTTAAAGTGTATTTATTCTCATACGGGTGCTGTGCTAAGACCGACAATTGCGTCGGCATGGGTGTGTAGCGCAATTGCAGCTTTTACAGATGAGCTGACAGATCAATTTGATAATATGGATAAGGATTCTATATTCTTAACTCTAGCCCATATTAAAGACGCAGTCTTATTTATGAGGGATGCTCAAAGGGACATTGGACTGCTAGCTTCTAGGGCCAATGCCATGTCTATCTCGGCGAGAAGATCCTTATGGACTCGCCAATGGACAGGTGATGCGGATTCCAAAAAACATGGAAGTACTACCCTATAAGGGTGAGGTATTGTTTGGGGATGGGCTGATGGACCTGGATTCCACAGCTACAGCAGGTAAATCAAATTTTTTACCATATATTCCCCAACAGCAAAAGAAAGTAACACCCTATCAGATGCAGTCCTTTCGGTCGCACAAGTCCAGAAGAGGTCGGGGATCCTCCTTCCTCACCAGAGGTAAGGGCAGAGCCAAAAGAGCACCTGCTTCGGCAGGTGCCCAGGACCAAAAGTCCTCCCCGGCTGCTCCAAAACCCACAGCATGACTCTGGGGCTCACCTGAGGGAGTCCGCACCATTGGGGGCACGTCTTCGACTTTTCAGTCAGACCTGGGTCAGATCAGACCTGAATCCCTTGGTGTTGAAAATAGTTTCCCAGGGTTACAAACTGGAATTCGAGGAGGTGCCCCCGCGCCGATTTTTCAAATCGGCTCTACTAGCTTCCACATCGGAAAGGGATGTAGTGTTAGCTGCAATTCAAACGCTGTGTAAACAGCAAGTGATAATCAAGGTTCCCCTGCACCAGCAGGGAAGAGGTTACTACTCAACCCTATTTGTGGTCCCGAAACCGGAAGGTTCGGTCAGACCTATTTTGAATCTGAAATTCCTAAACCTGTACATAAAAAGATTCAAGTTCAAAATGGAATCACTCAGAGCGATAATAGCCAACATGGAGGAGGGGGAGTTTATGGTGTCTCTGGACATAAAGGATGCGTACCTTCATGTCCCCATATATGCCCCCCATCAGGAATACCTGAGATTCGCTGTACAGGATTGTCATTACCAATTTCAGACGTTGCCGTTTGGACTTTCCACGGCCCCGAGGATTTTCACCAAGATAATGGCGGAGATGATGGTGGTCCTGCGCAAGCATGGAGTCACAATTATCCCATACTTGGACGATCTCCTGATAAAAGCGAGATCAAGAGAGAAATTGCTGAGCAGTGTGGCGCTCTCTCTGAGAGTGCTCCAGGAACACGGTTGGATTCTAAATCTACCGAAGTCACAGTTGATTCCGACAACTCGACTACCGTTCCTAGGTATGATACTGGAACTGGATACGGAACAAATGAAGGTCTTCCTCCCAATAGAGAAAGCCCAGGACATCCAGAACATGGTCAGAGACCTGCTAAAACCGAAAAGGGTGTCAGTTCACCAATGCACTCGAGTTCTGAGAAAAATGGTGGCGGCCTACGAGTCCATTCCCTTCGAAAGGTTCCATGCAAGGACTTTTCAATGGGACCTTCTGGACAAGTGGTCCGGGTCCCATCTGCACTTACATCGGAAAATAACTCTGTCCCCAGGGGCCAGAGTGTCTCTCCTGTGGTGGTTGCAAAGTGCTCACCTGCTGGAGGGTCGCCGGTTCGGAATTCAGGACTGGATCCTGGTTTCCACGGACGCGAGCCTCCGAGGATGGGGAGCGGTCACACAGGGAAAAATTTTTCAGGGACTTTGGTCAGACCAGGAGTCCTGTCTACACATCATTGTGTTGGAACTCAGGGCCATTTACAACGGCCTTCGACAAGCGGAGAGTCTTCTTCGAAACCTACCGGTTCTGATTCAATCAGACAATGTCACAGCAGTGGCTCATGTGAACCGCCAAGGCGGGACAAGAAGCAGAGTCGCGATGGCGGAAGCCACCAGGATTCTTCGCTGGGCGGAAAATCATGTAAGCGCTCTGTCGGCTGTCTTCATTCCGGGAGTGGACAGCTGGGAAGCAGACTTCCTCACCAGACACGATCTCCATCCAGGAGAGTGGGGACTTCATCAAGAAGTCTTTGCAGACATAACACGTCTTTGGGGAACTCCTCAAATAGACATGATCGCGTCACGCCTCAACAAAAAGCTTCGGAGGTATTGTGCCAGGTCTCGGGACCCTCAGTCAGTGGCAGTAGACACTCTGATAACACCGTGGGTGTTCAAATTGGTCTACGTGTTTCCTCCTCTTCCTCTCATCACAAAAGTGTTGAGGATCATAAGGCAAAGAAGAGTACAGACGATACTCGTTGTCCCTGACTGGCCTCGAAGGGCCTGGTACTCAGATCTACAAGAGATGCTCACAGGAGATCCCTGGCCTCTTCCTCTGAGGGAAGACCTGTTGCAACAGGGGCCCTGTGTATTTCAGGACTTACCGCGGTTACGTTTGACGGCATGGCGGTTGAACACCGAATCCTAGCGAAAAAGGGGATTCCGGAAGAGGTCATCCCTACTTTAATAAAGGCTAGGAAGGAGGTGACGGTTAAGCATTATCACCGTATCTGGCGAAAGTATGTGTGTTGGTGTGAGACCAAGAATGCATCTACGGAAGATTTTCATCTGGGTCGTTTTCTCCACTACCTACAGACAGGAGTGGATATGGGCCTGAAATTAGGCTCTGTTAAGGTACAGATTTCGGCCCTCTCGATTTTCTTTCAGAAGGAATTGGCTTCTCTTCCAGAAGTCCAGACGTTTGTAAAGGGAGTGCTACACATCCAGCCTCCTTTTGTGCCTCCAGTGGCACCGTGGGACCTCAACGTGGTGTTGCAGTTCCTAAAATCACACTGGTTTGAACCGCTTAACAAGGTTGAGTTGAAATTTCTTACTTGGAAGGTGGCCATGCTGTTGGCCTTGGCATCAGCAAGGCGAGTATCAGAATTGGCGGCTTTGTCACACAAAAGCCCCTACTTGATTTTTCATGTGGATCGAGCTGAATTGAGGACACGTCCGCAATTTTTGCCTAAGGTGGTTTCTTCATTCCATGTGAATCAACCTATTGTGGTGCCTGTGGCTACAAGTGACCTGGAGGAGTCCAGATCCCTGGACGTAGTCAGGGCCTTAAAGATTTATGTAGCCAGGACGGCTAGAATTAGGAAAACAAAGGCTCTGTTTGTCCTGTATGCGGCCAATAAGATTGGCGCACCTGCTTTGAAGCAGACTATTGCTCGCTGGATCTGTAATACGATTCAGCAGGCTCACTCTACGGCTGGATTGCCGGTACCAAATTCGGTTCAGGCCCATTCCACTAGGAAGGTGGGCTCTTCTTGGGCGGCTGCCAGAGGCGTCTCGGCATTACAACTTTGCCGAGCGGCGACTTGGTCGGGGTCAAACACTTTTGCTAAATTCTACAAGTTTGATACCCTGGCTGATGAGGACCTAGCGTTTGCTCAGTCAGTGCTGCAGAGTCATACGCACTCTCCCGCCCGATTGGATGCTTTGGTATAAACCCCATGGTCCTTACGGAGTCCCCAGCATCCTCTAGGACGTAAAAGAAAATAAGATTTTAAACCTACCGGTAAATCTATTTCTCCTAGTCCGTAGAGGATGCTGGGCGCCCGTCCCAGTGCGGAAACTCTGCAAGACTTGTATATAGTTGTTGCTTACATAAGGGTTATGTTACAGTTGAAATCGGTCTTGGACCGTTACTGTTGTTGTTCATACGGTTAACTGGTTATGTATGATCCAGGTTACATGGTATGATTGGTGTGGGCTGGTATGAAACTTGCCCTTGGATTTCTAAATCCTGCTTTGTATTGTCCATCTCCTCTGGGCACAGTTCTCTAACTGAGGTCTGGAAGAGGGGCATAGAGGGAGGAGCCAGTGCACACCCATAGTCAAAGTTCTTTTTAGGTGCCCTATCTCCTGCGGAGCCCGTCTATACCCCATGGTCCTTACGGAGTCCCCAGCATCCTCTACGGACTAGGAGAAATAGATTTACTGGTAGATTTAAAATCTTATTTTTTTTTAAATTATTTTCTCCATCTCCCACTACCCTCCTTCTCTCCCTCCTTTCCTCCTCCTTCTTGTTCCCTTTCTCTCCCCTTAACAAGATGGACTTACCCCAAGAGACTGCGTTCCGGGTTTTCCTGTTAACCCTGTTGTTGACCAGAACAGTCTGTTTCGGTGAAAGTCCAAGAGAGGTCGAGAAAGGATCTGGAATGGGTTCTGATGGCGAGGATGGATTTGTAGAATTCCAAGAGCAACACATCACTCGAGCAAAGGCGAGTATCAGAAAACGATCTGGTAGTCAGGGAGCTCGGAGGCACTGTGAAGGGTTATTGGCTGAGGAAAATTGCATTTGTAGGAATTGTGAGAACATAGTTGAGGATGGGTGCATCCAGAGATGTCAGTCCAGCCTTAATATCAACATGGACTGTCATCCATTGAGTGATTACCACTCACTAGTGTTACGTTCCTGATGCTCAGAACTAGAAAGATGTTGCGAAGTGAGTCCAGAGCACCAGGACGTGACGCTGAAATAGGGAGGGAACGGGAATAGCCCCTAGCACCCTACCTCCGTTGTCTTACCCGTGTGGTCAGTTCACGCCTGAGTGACTATGGTTTCTTGGGTCCACGGCAGCCGCGTTTGAAGGGCAGATTAGGTCTGCCCAACTCCGATGCCCCCAGGTCTTAGAGTGAGACAAAGCGTGAACCGAGACAGGATAATAACAAGGGGACCTCTAACTGAAGCAAACAGAAGCTAGGGGCTACTAACTACCCTAAAACTAAATATATGTGCGGCACGCCGCCAAAGGAAAAGAACAACAAAAGATATCACTGTCCACTCCCCCACACGGCACCGCCGAGTTCCGGGGAGGACAGTGAAAAGCGGAAACCTCTGCAAAAACCACCAATACAAAAAGTACCAAAAGGACTAAGCGGCCTAGGCCGCAACACGCGGCAGAAGCCGCTACTCACGAAACCGGGAGAGAACCCCAACAAACGAGAACCCCCAGATGACTGCAACAGGTTCACTTGAACAGGAAGGATTCCCAGGGCCGGCTTCAGAACTCCAGGACTCAGGAGCACAGGATCGACCAGATACAGCTGACCAGGAACAGACGTTACAAGGCAGGAACAGCATACAGGAAGCTATCACCGGCGTCTGTGCCAGGTAGTGAGGGAGAATATAACAGGGAGCCCTCCAATAGCTGCAGCGAAGCTTAATTAGTAATGTCGTGCAGCTGCCCTGCTGCACGACCAGAGCTAACAGGTGTATTGATTGATAGGAAGCAACGGGGAACGCGGTTCGTCTGTGGCGTCCCCGTTGCTAAGGGTCCGGCGGCTACGCGTGCACGGTGTCCTAGCGTTGCCAGGGACCCGGCGGCTCAGCGCGCACGGCGTCCTGGCGTTGCCAGGGACCCGGCGGCTCAGCGCGCACGGCGTCCTGGCGTTGCTAGGCGCCGGGCGGGCAGGAAGGGAGGTGCGGCGGCCGTGAGCATCGCTCGGAAGCAGACCGAAGCAGACCGAGCGGCGCCGCGGACCGCGGCACCTAACAGTACCCCCCCTTGAGGAGGGGTTAAAGAACCCCTAAAGCCGGGTTTCTGAGGAAATTCCTGAAAGAATAATCTCTTAAGTTTAGGGGCATGTAGATCCTTATCCAGGACCCAAGACCTTTCTTCCGGGCCATAGCCTTTCCAGTGAACCAAAAAAAAAAAGCCGGCCCCGAGAAACTTTGGAATCTAAAACCTTCTCCACCAAGAACTCTTGTTGCCCCTGAACATCCACCGGAGGTCTACCCTGGGAAGTCTTCCGAGGGAATCTCCTGGAAGAAAAATACTGCTTCAGAAGGGAACAGTGAAAAGTATTGCCAATTTTGAGTGATTTAGGCAAGCGTAGCCGAAAAGCAACTGGGTTGACCTTCTTAATGATAAGGAACGGTCCAATAAATTTGGGTCCCAATCTAGCCGAGGGATGTCGGACCTTGATGTTGCGGGTTGACAACCACACCTTATCTTCCACCTTAAAAGTGCATGGACGTCGGAACCTATCAGAAATTTTTTTTTCTCGGAAGGCAGCCTTCTTAAGGGCAAGGTGCACCTTTTTCCAAATCATTCTGAGACGGGAAGTTAAGGTCAACGAGGAGACTGGAAAATGAGGGTAAAAAGAATTGGCTCTAGGATGAAAGCCCAAGACCGAAAAGAATGGGGACTCCTTGGTGGAAGAATGACAAGAGTTATTATAATCAAACTCGGCCAAAGGAAGAAATTCAGACCAATCATTCTGAAGTTTGGCCGAATATAGCCGTAAATACTGTTTTAACGACTGATTAACACGTTCAGTTTGTCCGTTAGACTGTGGATGGTACCCAGATGTTAAAGAGAGTTTCATATTTAATGAGGCACAAAAACGTTTCCAGAAACGGGCAATGAATTGCGGTCCCCGATCTGGGTAAACCATGGAGCCTGAACACATGGCGGAGAAATAAAACTGCCAACCCTTGAGCAGAGGGTAATCGGGGGAGAGCAATGAAGTAGGCCATCTTACTAAAACGGTCTACTACCACCCAAATGACTCGAAATCCAGCTGAAAGAGGAAGGTCCACCACGAAATCCATGGATATATGTGACCATGGCCTGAGAGGAATGGCTAAAGGTATGAGTTGCCCGACCGGCAACGATCGAGATACCTTGTACTGAGCACAAACCTGACAGGAACGGACAAATTTCCTTACATCTTTAGAAAGATTAGGCCACCACACTGAGCGAGAGATTAACTCCAAGGTCTTAGTGATACCCGGATGACCAGAAACCTTATTATCACAAAGTCACTCTGCAGGAGTGACTTTGGGAGCCTGCTGCTGAAGCTGGACTAGCTGTGTAAATAAATCCTGTGTGAGGCCAGCCCGGATGACAGACGATGGAACTATGGGGGTAGTAGCCGGGTGGTTGTTGTGAACCGGAAGAAAACAACGTGACAGGGCATCGGCTTTTGTATTCTTGGAACCGGGCCTGAAGGTGATAATAAACCTAAAAACGAGTAAAAAACAACGCCCAACGTGCCTGTCGAGCATTAAGCCGTTTAGCTGACTCAATATACTGCAGGTTCTTGTGGTCAGTAAACACCGTAATGGTATGCCTAGCTCCTTCCAGCCAATGTCTCCACTCCTCGAAAGCCCATTTAACTGCCAACAATTCTCGATTACCAACATCATAGTTGGATTCTGCGGAGGAGAATTTCCTGGACATGAAGGCACGTGGGTGTAATTCCTGAGACTCCGGGTCTTCCTGAGAAAGGATAGCCCCCACTCCAACCTCTGAGGCATCTACCTCGACAATAAAGGGGAGCTCCGGGTTAGGGTGTCCGAGCACTGGAGCTGAGACAAAGTCCTGCTTTAAGGCCAGAAAGGCAGACTTGGCTTCAGGCGACCAATTGGAAGGGTCCGCTCCTTTTTTAGTCAATGCTACTATAGGAGCAACCAAATCAGAGAAGGTATGAATAAAACGCCTATAGTAATTTGCAAACCCTAAAAAGCGCTGAATTGCTTTTAAGTTCGTGGGTTGTGCCCAATTTAGGATGGCCTGGAGTTTTTTTGGTTCCATGAAAAACCCCTTAGGAGAAATAATATACCCCAGGAAGGACACTTCTGTGATGTGGAAATCAAATGATTTTCCCGTAACTTCTGAAGGACCAGTCGCACATGGGTAATATGTTGTTCTAAAGACTCGGAGTAAATCAAAATGTCATCTAAATAAACGACCACGAACTTTCCTAGAAAGTCGCGAAGGACGTCGTTAATGAGATCTTGAAATACAGCAGGAGCATTTGACAGCCCAAACGGCATCACCAGGTATTCATAATGTCCCGACTGTGTGCTGAAAGCCGTCTTCCACTCATCCCCAGATTTAATTCGGATGAGATTGTAAGCCCCTCTAAGATCGATCTTGGAAAAAATAACGGCAGTCCGGAGCTGATCAAATAGTACTGAAATCAGTGGCAAGCGGTAGGTGTTTTTAACAGAGATTTTATTCAAAGCCCGAAAATCAATACATGGTCTGAGCGACCCATCCTTTTTCTCAACAAAAAAGAACCCTGCACTCAATGGAGATTTCGAGGGCCTAATGAAGCCTTTTTTTAGGCTCTCCTGTACATAATCATTCATTGCCGTAGTTTCCTGCCCAGACAGGACATATAGTCTCCCCTAAGGTAAAGAGGCACCGGGAACTAAGTCAATAGCGCAGTCATAGGACCGATGAGGAGGTAGAATATCCGCATTAACCTTGGAGAAAACGTTGGCAAAGTCCTGATATTCCAAAGGAATAAGTTCTGGGGTGACTGCCGCAACCCGGACTGGACGGGAAATACATTCCTTAACACAAAAGGGAACCCATCGGGAAATCACCCCAGACTGCCAATCTAGTGTGGGATTATGAAAGGCAAGCCAGGGGTGACCTAGAACTACGGGGACAGCCGGACAATGGTTAAGGTAAAATTCGATTTTCTCTGAATGTAGGGCCCCCACTGTATGTTGTACTGGAGGTGTGCGGTGAGTGATTACCCCGTGAGAAAGCGGACCACCATCCAAGCCGTGCATGGTGATACGTTTATCCATAGGTATCTGTGGAACGCCCAAAGCCTGAGCCCAACCAAGATCCATGAAATTTCCCGCAGCTCCACTGTCGACGAAGGCCGACACCAACGAACTAAGGCTACCAAAGGAAATTTTTACAGGAACTAATAAGGAATCATTAGAGGAGATTAACTGCAGACCCAAGTGAACCCCCTCACTATTCACTTGGTCAGAGCGTTTCCCTGCTTATTCGGGCAATTACGTGCAATATGTCCCTTGCCACCACAATACAAGCAAAGACCAGAATTTAGCCTTCTGGTTCTTTCCTCTGGGGACAGCCGGGAGAGACCCATTTGCATGGGCTCCTCGACGTCCTCAGGGAAAGTATACACACATGGACTAGGCCTGAAACTAGCTCCTCTTTCAGCCCTCCGCTCCCTGAGACGACGTTCAATTTTAATAGCAAGCTCCATGAGTTTGTCTAGAGTCTCTGGAGCGGGGTACTGAAGGAGACTGTCTTTAATAACTTCAGACAAACCGAGGCGAAACTGACTGCGCAGGGCCGGGTCATTCCAGCCACAGTCGTTCGACCAACGGCGAAACTCAGTACAATACGCCTGTGCTGGATTTTTCCCTTGCTTAAGTGCACGCAGGTGGCTCTCAGCCGACGCTTCTCTATCAGGGTCATCATACAAAAGGCCTAAGGACTTAAAAAAGGCATCTACAGATAGCAAGGCAACATCATCGGCTTTTAGCCATAAAGCTCAGGTTTGTGGATCACCTTGTAGTAATGACATCACAATCCCGACCCGTTGAGACTCAGTACCAGAGGATCGGGGCCTTAAACGAAATAAAGCTTACAAGCTTCCTTGAAATTAAAAAAATCCTTTCGGTTACCCGAAAATCGGTCAGGTAGATGCATCTTTGGTTCTGGAATCATACTCGGGGAGGCTCGCAAAAGATCTTCCTGCGATCTCACCCGAAGAGTAAGATCCTGAACCATCTGAGTTAGTACCTGATTCTGGTTGGCCAAAAGCTGGCTGGAATTCGGTCCTAATACTGCCGAATTCATGAGGCCGAATTTCATAGCCCACCAAATACAAATAACTTTTTTTTTTGTGTGTTTTTGGGCCGGTGAAAATGTTACGTTCCTGATGCTCAGAACTAGAAAGATGTTGCGAAGTGAGTCCAGAGCACCAGGACGTGACGCTGAAATAGGGAGGGAACGGGAATACCCCCTAGCACCCTACCTCCGTTGTCTTACCCGTGTGGTCAGTTCACGCCTGAGTGACTATGGTTTCTTGGGCCCACGGCAGCCGCGTTTGAAGGGCGGATTAGGTCTGCCCAACTCCGATGCCCCCAGGTCTTAGAGTGAGACAAAGCGTGAACCGAGACAGGATAATAACAAGGGGACCTCTAACTGAAGCAAACAGAAGCTAGGGGCTACTAACTACCCTAAAACTAAATATATGTGCGGCACGCCGCCAAAGAAAAAGAACAACAAAAGATATCACTGTCCACTCCCCCACACGGCACCGCCGAGTTCCGGGGAGGACAGTGAAAAGCGGAAACCTCCGCAAAAACCACCAATACAAAAAGTACCAAAAAGACTAAGCGGCCTAGGCCGCAACACACGGCAGAAGCCGCTACTCACGAAACCGGGAGAGAACCCCAACAAACGAGAACCCCCAGATGACTGCAACAGGTTCACTTGAACAGGAAGGATTCCCAGGACCGGCTTCAGAACTCCAGGGCTCGGGAGCACAGGGAGCAGGATCGACCAGATACAGCTGACCAGGAACAGACGTTACAAGGCAGGAACAGCATACAGGAAGCTATCACCGGCGTCTGTGCCAGGTAGTGAGGGAGAATATACAGTAACAGGGAGCCCTCCAATAGCTGCAGCGAAGCTTAATTAGTAATGTCGTGCAGCTGCCCTGCTGCACGACCAGAGCTAACAGGTGTATTGATTGATAGGAAGCAACGGGGAACGCGGTTCGTCTGTGGCGTCCCCGTTGCTAAGGGTCCGGCGGCTACGCGCGCACGGCGTCCCAGCGTTGCCAGGGACCCGGCGGCTCAGCGCGCACGGCGTCCTGGCGTTGCCAGGGACCCGGTGGCTCAGCGCGCACGGCGTCCTGGCGTTGCTAGGCACCAGGCGGGCAGGAAGGGAGGTGCGGCGGCCGTGAGCGTCGCTCGGAAGCAGACCGAGCGGCGCCGCGGGCCGCGGCACCTAACAACTAGTGGATAAGGTCTTAAACCAGACAGAATGCTGGGTGTGCTCACAAATACCTCAAGGTCAGAGCATGTCAGGATTAGTACCGTACCCTTTAACAATAGATGAGGTACTCGAATTACGGGGTGGGAGACCGCTGGACAAGAAATGTAATATTTCTAGGCCCCCTAGTTTGAAGCTCCACCAGTATCATGTAGATAGATCCTTAGTGTGTTTCAACATTTCCAATTTCCGAAAACCAGGAAATTGGGAGGTGACATGGAGTAACCAGACCATGGCCTTTTCACACAGAGCTGATAGGATACCCATAGACTCTGAACTTGTACGCCAAATAGCCAACAGTTGAAGGTATTTCCGGTATAGGTATACTCGAGGAAGCAAGACCATGTGGGTTGGAGAAGTATCACCAGGGTACTGTGCTCATATCATTCAGCCTGATACTTGTACTGAACAGATGGGAGAACTAGGGATTGGGTTTTTCACTTGGAAAGTTTGTAATATGGTAATGTCATATTCTGTCCCATATGTTCTCACCGATGATGCCTATTTCATATGTGGGAGGAAGGCGTATAAGTGGCTTGCCCCGAACTCAGAGGGATTGTGTTATGTTGGAAGAGTGTTGCCAGAGGTCATGACCATAACCCATGATAAAATGAAAGATGTACACCGCAGTGCTCAGGCTCCTTATACTCATACTCACTATGAACACATCGTCAAGAGACACCTCATAGATAGGACAGAGCACGTAGCCTCTGATTTGATCCACGAATCCACCGGGATTCAATTCCTTCTCGCATTAGACATCACCCGTACTGCCAGAGGAATTATAAATTATAGGTATATCCATGCGCTAGCGAACTTGATAGATAATATCACTGAGATGTATGACGACACCTTCAGGTATACGGGTAGGGAGTTGCAAGCTTACAAGACAGAACTGATCCAGCATAGGATGGTCCTCAATTATATCACAGCCGTGACGGGTGGGTACTGTGTCACTTTGGCAACTCAATATGGTGTGAAGTGCTGCACGTATATTACAAACAGCACTGACGACCCCACAGAGATTATCGATCAAAAGATGGATGATATATTGCAGGTGAAGTGGGAGTTCCGGAGGAGGCACAACCTTACCCTGACCGCTGTGGATAATGAGCTGACCGGCTGGGTCTCATGGTTGAACCCACAAAATTGGTTCTCAGGATTAGGAGAGTGGGCTCAAAATGTTATTATGAGTGTAGGAAAGTTTCTCCTTTGTATCCTGGGAGTCGTCATAATTATTGGCTTGATATTTAGGTGTGTTCGAATTCTAACGCGGCGCAAGCACGGCACAAAATTGATGAGTCTAAGGAGCGGGGGCATTGTTACAGCAGCAGATTTAATTTACGACCCATCCATAGAGACAGTGGCCCTCATTCCGAGTTGTTCGCTCGTTAATTTTCTTCGCATCGCAGCGATTTTCCGCTAATTGCGCATGTGCAATGTTCGCACTGCGACCGTGCCAAGTAAATTTGCTAAGAAGTTTGGTATTTTACTCACGGCATTACAAGGTTTTTTCTTCGTTCTCGTGATCGGAGTGTGATTGACAGGAAGTGGGTGTTTCTGGGCGGAAACTGGCCGTTTTATGGGAGTGTGTGAAAAAACGCTACCGTTTCTGGGAAAAACGCGGGAGTGTCTGGAGAAACGGGGGAGTGTCTGGGCGAACGCTGGGTGTGTTTGTGACGTCAAACCAGGAACGAAACTGACTGAACTGATCGCAGTGGCAGAGTAAGTCCCGAGCTACTCAGAAACTACTAAGAAATTTCTATTCGCAATTTTGAGAATCTTTCGTTCGCAATTTTGATAAGCTAAGATTCACTCCCAGTAGGCGGCGGCTTAGCGTGTGCAATGCTGCTAAAAGCAGCTTGCGAGCGAACAACTCGGCAGGGCCGTTTCTACAGGCGTGCGAGCCGTGCATTTGCACGGGGCGCCCGCCGCGGCTCCTGCTGGCAGCTGCTGCCTTCAAACTCCTGCCTCCCCCCGCCCCTCTGTTTTACTCCGCTCGCTGGGCGGTGTTATACATTGTGACGCGATTGCGCCGTGACGTCATGACGTAGTGACGTCATGATGTCATACGCCCGGGGTTTAAATGATAAAGGTAGACGCCGCAGAGGAGCGGGTGGGCGCCTTTTTATAAGTGACGAGTGCGGCAGTTAGTTAGGCGCCAGGTCAGAGCGGCTTAGGCTGACGGAGCGGAGGCCCTATGGAGGAGTCACTCACTGCAGCTAGAGACAGTTTTTCAAAGGGCGCGTGCGGCGGCCCGCGGGCTGCGGCGGAGTTAGGGGAGGAGGACCGTGATGGACAGGCTGCAGCACTCACACCGTAATCCACCGATCTGACCACGCAGTGAGTATTCTGCAGCCAGCCCAGCAGTCTCTCACAGTCACAATCAGACTGCTGGCTTTTAGGGGTAATTTTCTTGATGTAGTTAATGTAGGCTATAGATGGAGCCTGCAATTCTCCCCCCCCCCCCCCCCACCCCCCCTTGTGTGTGTGTGGGCGCTGCCCTGAGCAACATGGAATCCTATAATTCAACTTATTTTTAAATGGTGCCAATGTGTGTATTTATTTTGCAGGGTGGGGTTGGTGGGGTAGTTCATCATGTCATGCCTGACATTTTACCCCCCTCCATTTCCTTCCTTTTTTTTATTTTTCTCTAACGTCCTAGTGGATGCTGGGGACTCCGTCAGGACCATGGGGAATAGCGGCTCCGCAGGAGACAGGGCACAAAAGCAAGCTTTTAGGATCACATGGTGTGTACTGGCTCCTCCCCCTATGACCCTCCTCCAAGCCTCAGTTATGTTTTTGTGCCCGGCCGAGAAGGGTGCAATCTAGGTGGCTCTCTTAAAGAGTTGCTTAGAAAAAGTTTTTAGGTTCTTTATTTTCAGTGAGTCCTGCTGGCAACAGGCTCACTGCATCGAGGGACTTAGGGGAGAGATTTTCAACTCACCTGCGTGCAGGATGGATTGGATTCTTAGGCTACTGGACATAGCTCCAGAGGGAGTCGGAACACAGGGCTCGCCCTGGGGTTCGTCCCGGAGCCGCGCCGCCGACCCCCCTTGCAGATGCTGAAGATGAAGAGGTCCGGAACCAGGCGGCAGAAGACTCTCAGTCTTCATCAGGTAGCGCACAGCACTGCAGCTGTGCGCCATTGTTGTCAGCACACTTCACACAGCGGTCACGGAGGGTGCAGGGCGCTGGGGGGGGGCGCCCTGGGCAGCAATGTATAATACCTGTATGGCAAAAAATACATCACATATAGCCCTTGAGGCTATATGGATGTATTTAACCCCTGCCAGATATCTAAAACTCCGGAAGAAGAAGCCCACCGAAAAGGGGGCGGGGCCTATTCTCCTCAGCACACAGCGCCATTTTCCCTCACAGAAAGGCTGGTGGGAAGGCTCCCATGATCTCCCCTGCACTGCACTACAGAAACAGGGTTAAAACAGAGAGGGGGGGCACTGATTTGGCGATATGTATATATATTAAAATGCTATAAAAGGAACACTTATATAAAGGTTGTCCCTGGATAATTATAGCGTTTTGGTGTGTGCTGGCAAACTCTCCCTCTGTCTCCCCAAAGGGCTAGTGGGTCCTGTCCTCTATCAGAGCATTCCCTATGTGTGTGCTGTATGTCGGTACGTGTGTGTCGACATGTATGAGGAAAATATTGGTGAGGAGGCGGAGCAAATTGCCTGTAATGGTGATGTCACTCTCTAGGGAGTCGACACCGGAATGGATGGCTTATTTATGGAAATTACGTGACAATGTCAACACGCTGCAAGCCGGTTGACGACATGAGAGGGCCGGCGAACAAATTAGTATCTGTCCAGGCGTCTCAAACACCGTCAGGGGCTGTAAAATGCCCATTTACCTCAGTCGGTCGACCCAGACACGGACACTGATTTCAGTGTCGACGGTGAAGAAACAAACGTATTTTCTTTTAGGGCCACACGTTAAGGGCAATGAAGGAGGTGTTACATATTTCTGATACTCCAAGTACCACAAAAAAGGGTATTATGTGTGAGGTGAAAAAACTACCTGTAGTTTTTCCTGAATCAGATAAATTAAATGAAGTGTGTGATGATGCGTGGGTTTCCCCCGATAGAAAATTATTGGCGGTATACCCTTTCCCGCCAGAAGTTAAGGCGCGGTGGGAAACACCCCTCAGGGTGGATAAGGCGCTCACACGCTTATCAGAACAAGTGGCGGTACCATCTACGGATAGGGCCGTACTTAAGGAGCCAGCTGATAGGAGGCTGAAAAATATCCTAAAAAGTATACACACACATGCTGGTGTTATACTGCGACCAGCGATCGCCTCAGCCTGGATGTGCAGAGCTGAGGTGGCTTGGTCGGATTCCCTGACTAAAAATATTGATACCTTTGACAGGGACAGTATTTTATTGACTATAGAGCATTTAAAGGATGCATTTCTATATATGCGAGATGCGCAGAGGGATATTTGCACTCTGGCATCAAGAGTAAATGCGATGTCCATATCTGCAAGAAGATGTTTATGGACACGACAGTGGTCAGGTGATGCAGATTCCAAACGGCACAAAGATGTATTGCCGTATAAAGGGGAGGAGTTATTTGGGGTCGGTCCATGGGACCTGGTGGCCAGGGCAACTGCTGGAAAATCCACAGTTTTTTACCCTAAGTCACATCTCTGCAGAAAAAGACACCGTCTTTTCAGCCTCAGTCCTTTCGTCCCTATAAGAGTCATATCTGCCCAGGGATAGAGGAAAGGGAAGAAGACTGCAGCAGGCAGCCCATTCCCAGGAACAGAAGCCCTCCACCGCTTCTACCAAGTTCTCAGCATGACGCTGGGACCGTACAGGACCCCTGGATCCTACAAGTAGTATCCAAGGGGTACAGATTGGAATGTCGAGAGGTTTCCCCCCTCGCAGGTTCCTGTAGTCTGCTGTACCAATGTCTCCCTCCGACAGGGAGGCAGTATTGAAAACAATTCACAAGCTGTATTCCCAGCAGGTGATAATAAAATTACCCCTCCGACAACAAGGAAAGGGGTATTACTCCACACTATATGGTGGTACTGAAGGCTAGGTGAGACCTATTCTAAATCTGAAAAATTTGAACACTTGCAAGGGTTCAAATCCAGATGGAGTCACTCAGAGCAGTGATAGCAAAGAACAAGGGGACTATATGGTGTCCCGGGACATCAGGGATGCTTACCTCCATGTCCCAAAATTTGCCTTTTCTCACCAAGGGTACCTCAGGTTCGTGGTACAGAACTGTCACTATCAGTTTCAAGACGATGCCGTTGGATTGTCCAAGGCACCCCGGGTCCTTACCAAGGTAATGACCGAAAGGAGGATTCGTCTTCAAAGAAAATGGACGACCTCCTGATAAGAACAAGGTCCAGAGAACAGTTGGAGGTCGGAGTAGCACTATCTCAAGTAGTTCTACGACAGCACGGGTGGATTCTAAATATTCCAAAACCGCAGTTGTTCCGACGACACGTCTGCTGGTCCTAGGGATGATTCTGGACACAGTCCAGGAAAAGGTGTTTCTCCCAGAGGAGAAAGCCAGGGAGTTATCCGAGCTAATCGGGATCCTCCTAAAACCAGGAAAAGTGTCAGTGCATCATTGCACAAGAGTCCTGGTAAAAATGGTGGCTTATTACGAAGCGCTTCCATTCGGCAGATTTCACGCAAGAACTCTTCAGTGGGATCTGCTGGACAAATGGTTCGGATCGCATCTTCAGATGCATCAGCGGATAACCCTATATCCAAGGACAAGGGTGTCTCTCCTGTGGTGATTACAGAGTGCTCATCTTCTAGAGGGCCGCAGATTCGGCATTCAGGATTGGATGCTGGTGACCACGGAGGCCAGCCTGAGAGGCTGGGGAGCAGTCACACAAGGAGTGTGATCAAGTCTGGAGAATTCTCTCCACATAAATATACTGGAGCTAAGAGCAAATTTATAATGCTCTAAGCTTAGCAAGACCTCTGCTTCAAGGTCAGCCGGTATTGATCCAGTGGGATAACATCACGGCAGTCGCCCACGTAAACAGAAAGGACGGCACAAGAAGCAGGAGGGCAGTGGCAAAACTGCAAGGATTTTTCGCTAGGCGGAAAATCATGTGATAGCACTGTCAGCAGTGTTCATTCCGGGAGTGGACGACTGGGAAGCAGACTTCCTCAGCAGGCACGACCTCCACCCGGGAGAGTGGGAACTTCATCGGGAAGTTTTCCGCATGATTGTGAACCGTTGGGAAAGACCAAAGGTGGACATGATGGCGTCCCGCCCGAACAAAAAATGGGACAGGTATTGCGCCAGGTCACGAGACCTTCAGGCGATAGCTGTGGACGTCCTGGTAACACCGTGGGTGTAACAGTCGGTGTATGTGTTCCCTCCTCTGCTTCTCATAACCAAGGTATTGAGAATTATAAGACATAGAGGAGTAAGAACTATACTCGTGGCTCCGGATTGGCCAAGAGGGACTTGGTAACCGGAACTTCAAGAGATGCTCACAGAGGACTAATGGCCTCGGGAGCTAAGAAGGGATTTGCTTTCAGCAAGTACCATGTCTGTTCCAAGAGGAACCGTGGCATCGGCCTTTAAGAAAGGACCTGCTCCAGCAGGGACCTTGTCTGTTCCAAGACTTACCGCGACTGCGTTTGACGGCATGGCGGTTTGAACGCCGGATCCTAAGGGAAAAGGCATTCCGGAAGAGGTCATACCTACCCTGGTCAAAGCCAGGAAGGAGGTGACCGCACAACGTTATCACCACATGTGGTAAAAATATGTTGCGTGGGTGAGGCCAGGAAGGCCCCACGAAAAAATTTCAACTAGGTCGATTTCTGCACTTCCTGCAAACAGGAGTGTCTATGAGCCTCAAATTGGGGTCCATTAAGGTTCAAGTTTCGGCCCTATAGATTTTCTTCCAGAAAGAATTGGCTTCAGTTCCTGAAGTCCAGACGTTTGTCAAGGGAGTATTGCATATACAGCCCTTGTGTGCCTCCAGTGGCACCGTGGGATCTCAACGTAGTGTTGGGATTCCTCAAATCATATTGGTTTGAACCACTCAAATCTGTGGATTTGAAATATCTCACATGGAAAGTGACCATGCTGTTGGCCCTGGCCTCGGCCAGGCGATTGTCAAAATTGGCGGCTTTGTCTTACAAAAGCCCATATTTGATTTTCCATTCGGACAGGGCAGAACTGCGGACTCGTCCCCAGTTTCTTCCTAAGGTGGTGTCAGCGTTTCACCTGAAACAACCTATTGTGGTGCCTGCGGCTACTAGGGACTTGGAGGACTCCAAGTTGCTAGACGTTGTCAGGGCCCTGAAAATATATATATATATATATATATATATATATATATATATATATAATTCCAGGACGGCTGGAGTCAGAAAGTCTGACTTGCTGTTTATATTGTAGGCACCCAAAAAGCTGGGTGCTCCTGCTTCTAAGCAGACTATTGCTCGTTGGATTTGTAGTACAATTCAGCTTGCACATTCTGTGGCAGGCCTGCCACAGCCAAAATCTGTAAATGCCCATTCCACAAGGAAGGTGGGCTCATCTTGGGCGGCTGCCCGAGGGGTCTCGGCTTTACAACTTTGCCGAGCAGCTACTTGGTCAGGGGCAAACACGTTTGCAAAATTCTACAAATTTGATACCCTGGCTGAGGAGGACCTGGAGTTCTCTCATTCGGTGCTGCAGAGTCATCCGCACTCTCCCGCCCGTTTGGGAGCTTTGGTATAATCCCCATGGTCCTGACGGAGTCCCCAGCATCCACTAGGACATTAGAGAAAATAAGATTTTACTTACCGATAAATCTATTTCTCATAGTCCGTAGTGGATGCTGGGCGCCCATCCCAAGTGCGGATTGTCTGCATTACTTGTACATAGTTATTGTTACAAAAAATCGGGTTATTATTGTTGTGAGCCATCTTTTTTAGAGGCTACTTCATTGTTATCATACTGTTAACTGGGTTCAAATCACAAGTTGTACGGTGTGATTGGTGTGGCTGGTATGAGTCTTACCCGGGATTCAAGATCCTTCCTTATTGTGTACGCTCGTCCGGGCACAGTACCTAACTGAGGCTTGGAGGAGGGTCATAGGGGGAGGAGCCAGTACACACCATGTGATCCTAAAAGCTTGCTTTTGTGCCCTGTCTCCTGCGGAGCCGCTATTCCCCATGGTCCTGACGGAGTCCCCAGCATCCACTACGGACTATGAGAAATAGATTTATCGGTAAGTAAAATCTTATTTTTTTTATTAAAGGGTGGTGTGCAAGGGAGCCTATAATGTCACCTTATTTTATTGTGGGGGTGGGGGGGACACTTGCCTGCCGTACTGTATAAAATGGGGACACTTGCCTGCCGTACTGTATAAAATGGGGACACTTGCCTGCCGTACTGTATAAAATGGGGACCCTTACCTGCCGTACTGTGTAAAATGGGGACACTTGCCTGCCGTACTGTGTAAAATGGGGACACTTGCCTGCCGTACTGTGTAAAATGTAGACTCTTGCCCGCCGTACTGTGTAAAATGGGGACTCTTGCCTGCCGTACTGTGTAAAATGGGGACTCTTGCCTGCCGTGCCGTGTAAAATGGGGACACATTCCTGCCGTACTGTATAAAATGGGGACTCTTGCCTGCCGAAATGTGTAAAATGGGGACTCTTGCCCGCCGTACTGTGTAAAATGGGGACACTTGCCTGCCGTACTGTGTAAAATGGGGACTCTTGCCTGCCGTACTGTGTAAAATGGGGACTCTTGCCTGCCGTACTGTGTAAAATGGGGACTCTTGCCTGCCGTGCCGTGTAAAATGGGGACACATTCCTGCCGTACTGTATAAAATGGGGACTCTTGCCTGCCACACTGTGTAAAATTGGGACTCTTACCTTCCGTAATGTGTATAATGGGGAAACGTGCCTGCCGTAATGTGTAAAATGGAGACACGTGCCTGCCGTAATGTGTAAAATGGGGACACGTGCCTGCCGTAATGTGTAAAATGGGGACACGTGCCTGCCGTAATGTGTAAAATGGGGACACGTGCCTGCTGTAATGTGTAAAATGGGGACTCTTGCCTGCCGTACTGTGTAAAATGGGGACTTTTGATTTAATTTTTTTCCCTGTGGTGGCTGTGATATCAGATGAGGCCATGCCCATTTTAATAAGGCCACCCCCCCCCTTTTTTATAGCTATGGGGGGCGCATTTTTTTCCCTTCAATGGGGGGTGGGGGCGCATTTTGAAATCTCGCACTGGGAGCCAAATTGGCTAGAAACAGCCCTGCAACTCGGAATGAGGGCCAGTGTTATGATAAGGATTGCAAATGAATTCCATGACCTGTTTCTTTCACCCGTTTTTCCTTTGTCTCCCCCTTTGCCCAGATACACCGATCCGGAAAAGACATCGACCCTACCCAAGAACGATTATGAAAATGTTATGTGAACGTATTTTAGATATGTGTCTTATCTTCATCTCTACAACCTTCAGTTAATGACACACATAGTCGACAGGTGATATCCACATATACTAGCATTCACATATGTTCCCCCTCCATGTATCATCAACTAAATGTGCACTCCATTTGTTGGAACAAGAAGCCGAAAAGAGCTCGGTAGTGTTTGTTGGCCCACTTACAGACCCTTAATACGGGATAAGAAGGATTTAATGTATACTTCGCAATACCTCGAAGCTAATCTAGAACATATACGGCACGATGATGCATGCCCCTCAGACATGGATTCATACATACATGCTTTTTACTATCCCACTAGGTCATACATTTCCCGCCTACAACTCTCCTCCTACCATCCAATCATCTGTAGATATTGTATTGATATTTTTCTGTTTAGTGATTAGATAGTGGCAGTTATTGTTGACTGCCAAAGTCAAAAAATATTACAGAACACGCAGCACGTATAAAATACACACACATGCCCACTGCGCGTGCACTTGTTCCGCCGTGCGTGCACATATCCGCAATTTGCGTATGGTCGCTCTTGCGGTCCTGCGCGTGGTATGGGTATTTACGGCGGAGTTTGTGAACGCATGGAGGGCTATCAAAACATTCCATATTAAATCCAAATAGTGCACATTGTACACATAGTCCCCCTGCACCACATCAGCAAGAATCAACAGTTTAAATTATTCCAGAACAAAGGGATTCACCTTTGCATGATAGGAGGGGACAGTCTAAGGTTATAAGGTGGTGTCTGGTATCCAGCTGTAGGGTATTTTAAGGGTAACATTCTGGCGTTGGTTTGCGGAAGATCGTATGTTCCTGTGGATAGTTATGTGCAGAAGCAGAATATAGATATAAACTGTATTTACTGTATATTATGTATGCGGCGGGAATCCAGAGGAGACCACCCACAAGAGCAGTTGAGAAAGACATCGCCCACCTTTTCAAATCATCCTATGACCTCTCCTGTACTGTAAAGAGGCATCCCTGTGTCCAATGGACAAAGGGATTACAGTATCCATTGTATTGCTTTTGGAAGACTTGTATAAATAAAGCCTGCTGCAGCCCGGCCAGTGACAAGACTCTCAACGCTATCTACCTGATTAGCGGAGGACTGGACCAGGAAGCGCATGCGAATATTCTCATGTATGTACATTGACTGTAGCCATTTACTCTTTTGTATTGTAGAGCATAATTTGTATTGTTAAACCCCCTTTCAGATATATTACTCTGTGGTGTTGGAACCCAGTGATTAACTACAAATCGCTGTTGTGTCCTCTTTTCCCTGCTAGGGTTTAAAGTGTATTACATTGCCTAACTGTATAAGGTTTTAAAGTGTATTAATTAAGTGTATACGCGCTGCGTGTACTTAGTACCCCCAGCGCGGCGTTTGTACGCAGAGTCCGTACACGGTACGGGACTCGTTACGCAAATAGCGTAAAAGGTCCATAGAGTGCATATTAAGTTTAGCGGCCGTAGCGGCTCCATGGTAAAGGTGTGTTTAAAGGTATAGCTTTATGGTTTAAGATAATATCGACATTATCAATGCCTTTTCAGCTGTTACTGCATTTCATTATTTAACCTAAGTTAAATCCACAGCAGTGACACGTCATCTTGCCAGTTAAATAAACATCGTCCTAACTTGGTGATTATTTGGTGGTTGTTTCCTGGGGGTCTTGATCCTTCTGCCTGAAGCATGTAATGTGAGGTACGGAAGAGGTCGACATCGACGTTTGCAGCTGAATAACCTGGTACGACTACTCGCACCAATGACATTCTAATTACACCTGTCTGTTACACACACTCCAGAAAGGCTTCAGCATGCGAACGCATATGCCCTATGTCACTGGATATAAGAACACCTTCCCTTCTCTCACCTCAGCCCAAATGCATATATATCCAGTACATTGCAGACTATCCATCGTGAAATTATAATATATTTATTGCAAGCTGTGTACAGTCTAAGGGCCTAATTCAGCATGGATTGTAGATGTGCGAAAATTCGCACACCTACAACCCTTTACTCTGACATGCGTGGGGACGGCCAGCACAAGGCAAGTCCGCACCAGATGCCAGGTCCTGCCCCCCCATGCAAACATGTGAGCGCATCGCACGACGGCGATGCTCTCACATTTTTAGAGTTGCCCATTACCCGCCATGTTTAGTCTAGCAGCGGCTATGTGTGATGTCATGCAGCCACTACGGCCCACCCAGAAACGGTCTGGACACGCCTGCGTTGTCTGAACTGCTCCTCTAAAACGCCAACGCAACGCCCCTCCTACCCCGCGAATGCTGATCAACAGACAGAGGCATTCGCACATGTGAGATACCGTTGTAACTCACTGTGTGTGCACACGCAGTTCGGCTTCTGCATGTGCACGCACTGCAGGGTGGTACAGACCTGGCGTCCTATAGGCTGCAGATCCCCTTTTGGCATTCATAGTGGGAATGTTTAATTGAGGTGAGATTATGTAAAAGTACAGTAGAAACAGTTTGAAATTAAATATTTTAAGAGAATTCTGGAAGTTTTGAATCTATAGGCATCGTAATTCTTATCAGCACGCCAAGTGAAGTAAGAATTCCAAACCCTGTAAGAAATCCGGGCAGAGGTCAGTTTGCAGGCCTTCAACATAGTTTGAATGACCGCCTCAAAGAATCCTTTGGCCCTCAGGAGTGATGCTTCAAGAGCCACGCCATCAAAGCCAGTCTGGCCAGGTCCGGATAAAGACAAGGACCCTGCACGAGGTGGTCTGGGCGCTGAGGAAGTAGAAGGGGACGCTCTGTCGATAGACCCTGCAGGTCTGAGAACCAATGCCGTCTGGGCCACGCTGGAGTGACTAGAAGTAGTATTCCTCCTTGTTTGAACGTCCGCAGGACACTGGGCAGGAGTGACACTGGAGGGAACATGTAGGGCAGCCAAAAGTTCCATGGAATTGCTAGTGCATCCATGAACGCTGCTTGTGGATCCCTGGTCCTTGATCTGAGACCGGAACCTAGTGATTGTTTTGAGACACCATCAGGTCTATATCTGGTAGACCCCACTTGTCCACTAGGTGTTGAAAGACTTCCGTATGAAGACTCCACTCTCCGGCGTGCTCATCCTGATGACTGAGGAAGTCCGCTTCCCAGTTTAGGACACCCGGAATGAACACTGACGATATTGCTGGCAGATGGCATTCCACCCAACGAAGGATCTTTGACACTTCCATCATGGCCATGCTGCTTCGAGTGCTGCCTTGATGGTTTATGTAAGCCACCATTGTCTGATCGTACTTGAAATGACCTGTTCTGTACCAAAGGCAGGGCGAGAGTGAATGCATTGAACACCGCCCGCAACTGCAGAATGTTTATTGGTAGGAGTGATTCCTCCTTGAACAGTGACCCTGAAAAGAGTGTAGTTCCAACACCACACCCCATCCCCTCAGACTGGCGTCCGTTGTCAGCCTGACCCAGTCGGGGATCCAGAAGGGACGGCCCCTGCTCAATTGCTGGTCCTGTAGCCACCAGGTTAGCGACAGATGAACCTGTGGAGTCAAAGTGATCATGTGAGATCTGATCTGATCATTATTAAAATTAGTCGGATATATTGCTCCATATGACAAAATAGTATTATACGGAACCCGAGCTCATATTCCATTGGATTTGTGGTTCCATTTGGGACTGAACTTTTTAATCAATATAATTAGATACATTATTTATTGTAATTTATGATTGCTAATACAGAGTTATAGTGGTAGCAATAAGTGTATCCATCTCTAGCCTAAGTATATATATCGTTTAGGCATTCTTTTCATGTTTTTATGTGTAATAAATGACTTCTTCATTTTAGATTATTGATGTTGTGTTATCATATCAATGGTAATTTAATTCAGTACTAATGGCTCTCTAGCGCGGCTCTTTGTGTATATATCTTATTGCAGACGTGGTTGATGCCTTGACTGCCAAAACTCCCACCTCAGAGGACGCCTCCTGAATGTAATAAGTGGCGGTAGTAATGTGAGACAGGTATTGTCTGGCATTGTCAGAAATATCCTCAGGCAGCTCTTCCTCTAACGCCTGAGCCCACACCTCAATACCTTTTGCTGCCCAGGAGGCAGCTATAGTGGGTCTATGGATAGCCTATGTAAGGGAATATAGATATTTCAAGAATCCCTCCACATGCTTATCTATCACTTCCTTTAGTGATGTGACAGTGGTGATAGGCAGAGTAAACAACACCACAAGATGAGTGAGGTGAGAATCCACCGGCGGTGAAGTCTCCCATTTGTTATATAACTCTGCAAGGAGAGGATAGCGAGCAAAGGCACGTTTAGACACGGAATTTCTTCCCTGTATTAGAGCAGGGTTCCCACCTGATGTCCCCAAGATGAACAGAATGGGGTAATACAGTTTTAACCACCTTCTGCTGTTTAAACTTTTCAGTTTTCTTTGCCACAGTAGTGGAATCCTCATCATCAGTGATTTGTAGGATATGCTTAAGAGCAACCACTTAGGCAGGGACGTCAATCTGCAAGGGAGAATCCTCATAAGTATCACAGGATTCAGTGTCGGACAGGACCATATGCTCCCCCTCCTCTTCAGATGAAACATCAGAGAGTTTTGTGGATAGTGAGAAGGAAGCAGCCCGCTTAGAGGACCCAGGGACATGGGAGTGACCTGGGGTAGATTTCTGTCTAACCAGAGACTGATTTAATTGCTGCAGTTGATTAGACAAATTTTCCGCCCAATGCCGATTAACCATAGGAACAATTTGTGGAGGTAGTGGCACCGCTGGTGCCATAGGGGGCGCTAGGCATTCCACCAGAGTATCCAGTAGGGTGGTGAATGCAGCACAGGGTGACTCCTGTGTAGATGTGGGAACTGCGGACTGACTGGGGGGTGCATGACAAGTAATACACAGACCATCATACAATGCTTCCCCCTCTGGTAAATCCTTGGAGCATGCTCTGCGTGATGCAGGAGCTTCCACTGATTTACTGCCCTTTCTATTAGATATTATGAGAGAAATGCAACAACAGGGCTATTATAGTATGATTAAGACAGACAAAAAACAATACCTGTGGATAGAACCTGGTATTGTGTGACTGTAACACAGTACAATATACGTATTTGATAAATACTGTGTAATACTATATTATTTGACCCAGGGTACAGAATATAGTGACAGTTATATCTGGGAAACACTGAGAGTGAAACCACAGTCAGAGGCAATGCAGAAATGACTATCACAATAAAACTGCACTGGACTAACATATATATATATATATATATATATATTACAGCGCGATTGTCACGATCCGGGTATCTGGACGCCATTTCTTACCCATCAGATGCCTCCTAAGCCTGGCTCAGCGCTCCAGGACCGGATCCCATCTGTTATCCTGATGTTCACGTTCCTGCATCCTCTCCTGTCTCCCTGAGACGCTGTCACAGTCACGCCATATTACATCTGGCATGGCGTCTCCCGCGGCCTCCGCCGCCGTCCCTGAGCTTCTGCATGCAGAGTGTCAGAGTGGCGATTACGTCAGCCGCGGCCTCCGCTGTGTCCGCGTGGTTGGATGTGCACTTGTCAGCCTGGCGTCTCCTGTCTCCAGTGGCCGGCGCCGCCATTACTGTTTTCATTACCACATGGATTACAAACCAAACTTCCCTCCAAGTGTCTGCATGGGCGCAGCCATCTTGGATTCTGTCAGCTGATCATTTCCTCCAATCTGTTGTCAGTATTGTTAATCTGCATAATTGCCAAGCCAATCCCTTCCTTGCTGCAGGTATAAATACACTGTGCCTGAGCAAGGAAGGCGTCAGTGCTTTGGTTGTCAAACCTAGTTCCTGTTTGTCTCTCTCCTGTGATTGTCTTCCAGGTTCCAGCTCCTGTCTCAAGACTTCCACCATAGAGACCCGCACCAGCATTCCACCTGCGGTGTAGCCTGACTCTCCGATCCATTGTGGATTCATCTGTTTCCAGCTACAACATTACCTGCTTCCAGCTCAGCTTCCAGCAGAGTACAGCTTCTCTTAAAGGGCCGGTGTCCTTTCTACAGTTTACCACTCTCCACCGGTATTATTATTTCTCCGCTCTCAAGCTCTACATTTCAGCTCATATTTCATCGCTCCCAAGTTCATTTATTATTTAACTGGTTCCAGCCAGTATCCACTCCGTGCTAACAACAGTCTGGTTCCAGCCAGTATCCACAGCAGCCGTTTTATCTACAGCAGCCCAGCTTTTCCTGGAACACCAGCTGGTACAATCCTGGGTTATCTCCATTGCTACAGTCGGGCCTGGTAAGGACTTTCCATCTAGAAGATTATTAGAACTATCTCACACTACCAGTGCCCTGTGGCTCCTGCCACCCTGTAGTACCCAGGAACTGTATTTATTCTTTGCTGACTTTTATGTTTTCTTTTACTGCTGCTGTGTTGCGGAGTTGTCATAATAAACATCATTGACTTTTATCCAAGTTGTCGTGGTCACGCCTTCGGGCAGTTATTATTCATGTTACTTACATGTCCAGGGGTCTGATACAACCTCCCAGATTCCGGTACATCTCAGCCCCTACAACTGAGGCTGCCTCCCGTCAGCTCAGGCCCTCAGTTGTGACAGTAAGCACTGACCTAATGAATCCAGCCGGAGACCAGGATCAAGCGGCCAGGCCGATGCAAGAACTGGCAGCCCGACTTGAACATCAGGAGGCTGCACAGGGCCACATCATCCGCTGTTTCCAGGGTCTCTCTACTCGGCTGGATGGGATTCAGACAACTCTCCGTGGATCAGGCGCGTCTGGTGCGTCAACCACAGTGACTCCAGCTATAACCCCACCCACCTTACCCATTTCTGCTCCACGTCTTCATCTTCCAACGCCAGCAAAATTTGACGGATCTCCAACGTTCTGCAGGGGATTTCTCAACCAGTGTGAGATTCAGTTTGAGCTACAACCTGGCAATTTTCCCAGTGACCGTACAAAAATTGCCTACATTATCTCTCTTCTCAGTGGCTCAGCCCTTGATTGGGCATCACCGTTATGGGAGAGGTCCGACATCCTGCTATCCTCCTACACTGCCTTCGTGTCAACATTCAGGCGTATCTTCGACGAGCCAGGCCGGGTAACTTCAGCTTCATCTGAGATTCTCCGTTTACGCCAGGGATCACGTACTGTAGGACAATATCTAATTCAGTTCCAGATCCTGGCATCCGAACTGGCATGGAACGACGAGGCCCTGTATGCTGCATTCTGGCATGGCTTATCTGAGCGCATTAAAGATGAGTTAGCTACCAGAGACTTACCTTCTAAGTTAGATGAGCTAATCTCACTCTGCACGAAAGTTGATTTACGTTTCAGAGAGAGAGCAACTGAGCGTGGAAGATCATCTGCTCCAAAATCTTCTGCTCCTCCTCCTCTTCAACTGTCACCATCTAAAGATGAGCCCATGCAACTTGGCCGTTCCCGTTTAACTCCTGCTGAGCGCCGAAGACGTCTCTCCGAGTCTCTCTGTCTCTATTGTGCAGCTCCGTCTCACACCATTAATGCCTGTCCCAAACGTCCGGGAAACTCCAAATCCTAGCTCGCCAAGGAGAGGGCCGGCTAGGAGTAATGATCTCCTCTCCATCTCCTCAAGATTGTAATCTCCCAGTTTCGCTTCAAGTTGCTCAACGTTATCGGAACGTCGTTGCCCTCCTTGATTCCGGAGCAGCTGGGAACTTTATTTCTGAAGCCTATGTTAAACGGTGGTCCCTACCCACCGAGAGACTTCCTTCGTCCATTTCTTTAACTGCCGTGGATGGCAGCAAGATTTTTGATGCAGTTATTTCTTTAAGGACTCTACCAGTTCGTCTGAGAGTGGGGGTTCTTCATTCCGAACTTATTTCTTTTTTAGTGATTCCAAGAGCCACATATCCTGTGGTCCTGGGCCTTCCATGGCTCCGTCTTCACAATCCTACAATTGATTGGACGACTACGCAAATCCTGGCATGGGGTTCCTCCTGTGCTGAGACATGTTTGTTTAAAGTATTGCCTGTCTGTTCTTCCTCCCCCAGGTCGTCTGATGTTCCACCTCCTCCATATCAAGATTTCACGGATGTGTTCAGTAAAGCTTCTGCTGATATCCTTCCTCCTCATAGAGAATGGGACTGCCCGATTGATCTCGTTCCAGGGAAGGTTCCACCTCGAGGCCGAACTTATCCGTTGTCTCTGCCTGAGACGCATTCTATGGAGGAATACATTAAAGAGAACCTAGCAAAGGGGTTCATTCGACCTTCTTCTTCTCCAGCCGGCGCAGGCTTCTTTTTTGTAAAGAAGAAAGATGGTGGTCTGCGGCCGTGCATCGACTACAGAGGTTTAAACGACATTACCATCAAGAACCGTTATCCTTTACCCCCGATTACTGAGCTCTTTGACAGAGTTAGCGGAGCTACCATCTTTACAAAGCTGGACTTGAGAGGTGCATACAATCTCATCCGGATCCGTGAGGGTGACGAGTGGAAGACCGCCTTTAACACCCGTGACGGACATTATGAGTACCTCGTCATGCCCTTCGGATTGAGCAATGCTCCAGCTGTCTTCCAGCATTTTGTCAATGAGATCTTCAGAGACATTCTATACCGTCATGTCGTGGTCTATCTAGACGATATCCTCATTTTTGCCAACGATTTAGAGGAACATCGTTTTTGGGTTAAAGAGGTTCTGTCCCGTCTCCGTGTCAATCATCTCTATTGCAAATTAGAGAAATGCGTCTTTGAAGTCAAGTCCATTCCATTTCTAGGGTACATTGTGTCCGGTTCCGGACTAGAGATGGATCCTGAGAAACTACAAGCAATCCAAAATTGGCCGGTACCCTTAACCCTCAAAGGGGTCCAGAGGTTCTTGGGGTTCGCCAACTATTACCGAAAGTTTATACGAGACTTTTCCACCATTGTGGCGCCTATTACTGCTTTCACTAAGAAGGGTGCTAACCCGTCCAAGTGGTCTGAAGAAGCCATGCAAGCATTTCATCTTTTAAAACAAAGGTTCATCTCTGCGCCTGTTCTGAAACAGCCTGACATCGACTCTCCTTTCATCTTAGAGGTGGATGCCTCCTCCGTTGGAGTAGGAGCGGTGTTATCTCAGAGGGCTAAAGATGGCCATTTACACCCTTGCAGTTTCTTCTCCCGGAAGTTCTCCCCAGCTGAGCGCAACTATGCCATTGGCGACCAGGAGTTGCTAGCCATCAAGCTCGCTCTAGAAGAGTGGAGGTATCTGTTGGAGGGAGCTTCTCATTCAATCACCATACTTACAGACCACAAGAACCTTTTATATCTGAAAGGCGCACAATGTCTCAACCCTCGTCAAGCCAGATGGGCACTTTTCTTTTCCAGGTTCGACTTTAAACTCCAGTTCTGTCCGGGCTCTCAGAATCGCAAGGCCGATGCCCTTTCCCGCTCATGGGAGCAAGAAAATGAGTCAGAGTCTTCAGACAAGCATCCTATTTTAAATCCGTTGGCATTCTCCACGGTAGGGATGGACTCTACGCCCCCATCAGGGAAAAGTTTTGTGAAACCGATGCTAAGGAAGAAGCTCATGCATTGGGCCCATGCTTCCCGTTTTGCCGGACATACAGGTATCCAAAAAACCCTGGAGTTTATCTCTAGGTCCTATTGGTGGCCAACTCTGAAAAAGGACGTCTTGGAGTTTATTGCATCTTGCCCAAAGTGTGCTCAACATAAGGTATCCCGCCAGTCGCCTGCGGGGCAACTGGTTCCACTATCTGTTCCCCGTCGACCTTGGACCCATTTGTCGATGGATTTTATTACAGATTTACCCATGTGCAACAAGTTCAATACCATCTGGGTGGTAGTTGACCGGTACACCAAGATGGCACACTTCATTCCTCTCACCGGTCTTCCGTCAGCTTCCAAGTTGGCTCAAGTATTCATACAAGAGATCTTCCGACTCCACGGTCTTCCTGAAGAAATTATCTCAGATCGAGGAGTTCAATTCACAGCCAAATTCTGGCGAAGTTTATGTCAAGTCCTCCAAGTCAAGCTAAAGTTTTCCACGGCTTACCATCCTCAGACCAATGGTCAAACCGAGAGGGTGAATCAGGACTTGGAGGCCTTCCTCCGCATCTATGTGTCCTCCTCTCAAGATGACTGGGTTCAATTACTTCCCTGGGCCGAGTTCTGTCATAACAACCAGTATCATTCTTCATCTGCTTCAACACCATTCTTCACTAACTTTGGATTCCACCCTAAAGTCCCTGAGTTCCAACCGCTTCCAGCAACTTCTGTTCCCGCAGTGGATATCACCTTGCATCAGTTTGCCAATATCTGGAAGAGCGTACGATCAGCTCTGCTCAAGGCATCATTCAGGTACAAGAAGTTTGCGGATAAGAAGCGTCGAGCAGTTCCTGCTCTCAAGGTGGGTGATCGGGTATGGTTATCCACGAAGAATTTGAGGTTAAGAGTTCCCAGTATGAAGTTTGCACCTCGCTATATCGGTCCTTTCAAGATTGAACAAGTCATCAATCCTGTTGCTTACAGACTCCAGTTGCCTCCCTTCTTAAAAATACCCAGGACATTCCATGTTTCCCTGTTGAAGCCACTGATCTTGAATCGGTTTCATTCCTCACTTCCTCCAACTCCGAAAGTCCAAACTCAACGAGGCGTTGAGTATGAAGTGGCCAAGATCCTGGACTCACGTCACCGTTACGGTCAACTACAATATCTTATTGACTGGAAGGGTTATGGTCCTGAGGAACGTTCATGGACCAATGCTTCTGATGTCCATGCTCCTGCCTTGGTTCGGAGATTCCATTCCAAGTTTCCTCAAAAGCCAAAGAAGTGTCCTGGGGCCACTCCTAAAGGGGGGGGTGCTGTCACGATCCGGGTATCTGGACGCCATTTCTTACCCATCAGATGCCTCCTAAGGCTGGCTCAGCGCTCCAGGACCGGATCCCATCTGTTATCCTGATGTTCACATTCCTGCATCCTCTCCTGTCTCCCTGAGATGCTGTCACAGTCACGCCATATTACATCTGGCATGGCGTCTCCCACGGCCTCCGCCGCCGTCCCTGAGCTTCTGCATGCAGAGTGTCAGAGTGGCGATTACGTCAGTCGCGGCCTCCGCTGTGTCCGCGTGGTTGGATGTGCACTTGTCAGCCTGGCGTCTCCTGTCTCCAGTGGCCGGCGCCGCCATTACTGTTTTCATTACCACATGGATTACAAACCAAACTTCCCTCCAAGTGTCTGCATGGGCGCAGCCATCTTGGATTCTGTCAGCTGATCATTTCCTCCAATCTGTTGTCAGTATTGTTAATCTGCATAATTGCCAAGCCAATCCCTTCCTTGCTGCAGGTATAAATACACTGTGCCTGAGCAAGGAAGGCGTCAGTGCTTTGGTTGTCAAACCTAGTTCCTGTTTGTCTCTCTCCTGTGATTGTCTTCCAGGTTCCAGCTCCTGTCTCAAGACTTCCACCATAGAGACCCGCACCAGCATTCCACCTGCGGTGTAGCCTGACTCTCCGATCCATTGTGGATTCATCTGTTTCCAGCTACAACATTACCTGCTTCCAGCTCAGCTTCCAGCAGAGTACAGCTTCTCTTAAAGGGCCGGTGTCCTTTCTACAGTTTACCACTCTCCACCGGTATTATTATTTCTCCGCTCTCAAGCTCTACATTTCAGCTCATATTTCATCGCTCCCAAGTTCATTTATTATTTAACTGGTTCCAGCCAGTATCCACTCCGTGCTAACAACAGTCTGGTTCCAGCCAGTATCCACAGCAGCCGTTTTATCTACAGCAGCCCAGCTTTTCCTGGAACACCAGCTGGTACAATCCTGGGTTATCTCCATTGCTACAGTCGGGCCTGGTAAGGACTTTCCATCTAGAAGATTATTAGAACTATCTCACACTACCAGTGCCCTGTGGCTCCTGCCACCCTGTAGTACCCAGGAACTGTATTTATTCTTTGCTGACTTTTATGTTTTCTTTTACTGCTGCTGTGTTGCGGAGTTGTCATAATAAACATAATTGACTTTTATCCAAGTTGTCGTGGTCACGCCTTCGGGCAGTTATTATTCATGTTACTTACATGTCCAGGGGTCTGATACAACCTCCCAGGTTCCGGTACATCTCAGCCCCTACAACTGAGGCTGCCTCCCGTCAGCTCAGGCCCTCAGTTGTGACAGCGATCAGTGACCAGAGGATATATCAAAATACTCGTACAATATATTCTGTAAAAGGTACACTCTTTCTCAACTAACGCTGTCTGTATCAAGACATGTAGGATACTTAAGTGTTTGTAAAGTCTCAGCGCTGTGTACAGGTGGCTTTACAAGGGAGACCTTGCCCTGCAATCCCAGAGAACAGCAGCTGCTATGCTCAGAAGATGGTGCCCAGCGTCTCAGTCAGGGAGTTTGGGAGAGTGTGAGGCAGCTCCAGGGCGGGAAATCTGCGTGGACATAGTGCCTTGGGCCAGGGAGGGGCTACAAGTCAAGTGCCACCTTCCCTATGCTGGACTTCCACCCCAGGTACTCTGAGCATTATTAAATGGGGCGTTAGTACACCCGACCTGTGCTGTATTGCACTGGCGGTCTAGTGGGGTCCCTGCCCAGTGACAGCGTCCACGTCAGCACCGCGACCCGTCTCCCTAGGTCACGGATGGAGCGCGATTTAATGGTGGGTCCCACCTGGGGGACCCTCTTACATCCTCCCCGTAGCAGCCACGCGAACCAGGAGAGCTGTCTGCGACTCTGTGTTTAAGCCATGACTTCTCTGCCACAAGTACCCTGGAACCAGGCCGTGGGAGTATGTGATGCCGCTTGGGAGGTGATGGAGCTGCAGCGCTGAATGTCACTCTGACAGCGCTGACAGCCCAGCTAGAGATTAAGAAATCTTCTTTCAGAAAAGCTTTTCAGGGCCTCCTGTTAGGTGACCTGCTGCTGGTGTGCAGCATGCAGTTGGCGGTGCAGCATGCTCAATGTGAGCAATGTCACTTGTGACATCGCTTATCATGGCATGTGTTTACGGAGCCGCGATGAGTGATGTACATGATGTGACATTGCTCCTCCTCCTGGACCCTCTGCGGCAACGGCTCCATTCTAGCTGAGCCGCTGACAGGAGCCGCACAGTCTCCTTACCGCTCAGCGTCTCCGTCCGTCAATGTGATAATTTCTCCCACTACCCCACCAATGGAAGTTTTTTTCACCCACTGCCCCACCAATTTGCACTGTGCCACCGACTTAATAAAAAATTCACCAAACAAAAATAGAAGGTGGAACTTGACTGGCGCTAAAACAAATCACTGTCATCTCCCCTTCAGGAATGTCTCTTTGGCAAACTGTCAGTCATTTACTCCAGAAGTTCACATAGAAATAAAAGGGGGGAATATCACATATAGTGAAATACCATGTATTACATTAAAAACATCAATAAAACATATTGTTCTTTCTATCATGAAGTCCACACAATGAAGGCAGTTCTCCCCTTAGGCTAAGCAGGATAATTACCAACTGTTCCAGAACTGGAAACACAGTTCTCAAAGCGCGGTGGTATGTAATGGAGTCCCGTATACTCCAGCTACTCCTCCTGTCACTGGTCTTGCCTGCTGCCAAACGGGTTGTCCCCCTGCCGCACCAACGTGTTTCAATCCCGAGCTGGGATCTTTTTCAAGGTAGTGTGTGAAATACTGGTCCTGATTGTGGATTTTTATACTCCCGCTATCCTATCCAAGAAGCCGGGGTGCCGCCAGTACTTGTGCACCTAACTTCCAGCTGTAGTCATGGTTACGGCGGCAGCGTCTCCTGATTAGCTGCGCGTTATTTCCGTATACAGATGGTTGTTATGGTGATGCGGCTTCTCCTCTGTAGAGCTATCCGTCGCGTCACTTCCGGTTCTCGGGATCATGTAAAAAAACTCCGATAACTCTATAGTGGTTATGAGTTCTCAATACTTTTATATAGTCTGTTAATTTATTCATTAAGATTTCACTTTTAAAAAACTTTCCAAAACAAATATGAGTATATCCTGTTGCGTCACTTCCGGTGATGTGATCTACATCTAAAGTGCTTGGTGCTTCTTACATCCCTTAAAATAAAGACAGAGAATGGAAGTATATATGGCAAATGAAAAAATGATAAACAGTATTTCTCTTACGTCCTAGAGGATGCTGGGGACTCCGTAAGGACCTTGAGGATAGACGGGCTCCGCAGGAGACATGGGCACTAAGAAGGAACTTTAGGTATGGGTGTGCACTGGCTCCTCCCTCTATGCCCCTCCTCCAGACCTCAGTTGATTACTGTGCCCAGAGGAGACTGGGTGCATTACAGGGAGCTCTCCTGAGTTTCCTGGATAGAAAGTATTTTAGTTAGGTTTTTTATTTTCAGGGAGCCTGCTGGCAACAGACTCCCTGCATCGAGGGACTGAGGGGAGAGAAACAGACCTACTTTAATGTTAGGCTCTGTTTCTTAGGCTACTGGACACCATTAGCTCCAGAGGGAATGGAACGCAGGTCTCACGCTCGCCGTTCGTCCCAGAGCCGCGCCGCCATCCTCCTCGCAGAGCCGGAAGATAGAAGCCGGGTGAGTATGTGAAGAAGGAAGACTTCAGAGGCGGCAGAAGACTTCAGATCTTCATAGAGGTAACGCACAGCGGTAACGCTGTGCGCCATTGCTCCCACACAGCACACACACGGCAGTCACTGTAAGGGTGCAGGGCGCAGGGGGGCGCCCTGGGCAGCAATAAGGACCTCCAAATCTGGCAATAAGTATATATACAGGCTGGGCACTGTATATAAAAGAGATCCCCCGCCAGTTTTTTGAATTTTTCAGTGGGACCGAAGCCTGCCGCTGAGGGGACGGAGCTTGTTCCTCAGCACTCACCAGCGCCATTTTCTCCACAGCACACCGCTGAAAGGAAGCTCCCCGGACTCTCCCCTGCTTACACGGTGAAAGAGGGTTTTAAAGAAGGGGGGAGCACATAATTTGGCGCAAATATATTATAAACAGCGCTATCTGGGTAAACATATTGTGTTTTTTTTCCTGGGTCATTAGCGCTGGGTGTGTGCTGGCATACTCTCTCTCTGTCTCTCCAAAGGGCCTTGTGGGGGAACTGTCTTCAGATAAGAGGGTTCCCTGAGTGTGTGGTGTGTCGGTACGCGTGTGTCGGCATGTCTGAGGTAGAAGGCTTTCCTAGCGAGGAGGTGGAGCAAATGAATGTGGTGTCTCCGTCGGCAACACCGACACCTGACTGGGTGGATATGTGGAATGTTTTAAGTGCTAATGTGAATTTGTTGCACAAAAGGTTGGACAAAGCTGAGTCCAGGAATTATGCAGAGAGTCAGGCCCTGCCTGCCCCTATGTCGCAGGGACCCTCGGGGTCTCAAAAGCGCCCACTATCCCAAATAGTAGACACTAATACCGACACAGATTCTGACTCCAGTGTCGACTACGATGATGCAAAGTTACAGCCAAAATTGGCTAAAAGTATTCAATATATGATTATTGCAATAAAGGATGTTTTGCATATCACAGAGGAACCCCCTGTACCTGACACGAGGGTACATATGTATAAGGAAAAGAAACCTGAGGTAACCTTTACCCCTTCTCATGAGCTGAACGAGTTATTTGAAAATGCGTAGGAATCTCCAGACAGGAAACTGCAGATTCCCAAAAGGATTCTTATGGCGTATCCTTTCCCGGCTAAGGACAGGATACGGTGGGAATCCTCCCCAAGGGTGGACAAAGCGTTGACACGCTTATCCAAAAAGGTAGCACTGCCATCCCAAGATACGGCTACCCTCAGGGATCCTGCTGATCGCAAGCTGGAGGCTACCTTAAAGTCCATTTACACACACTCTGGTACCTTACTCAGACCGACGATAGCGTCAGCTTGGGTTTGTAGCGCTGTAGCAGCGTGGACAGATACCTTATCGGCGGAATTGGATACCCTGGATAAGGATACCATTTTATTGACCCTGGGTCATATTAAAGATGCTCTCTTATATATGAGGGATGCTCAAAGAGACATTGGCCTACTGGGTTCTAGAGTCAACGCTATGTCGATTTCTGCTAGACGAGTCCTATGGACCCGGCAATGGACAGGTGATGCCGACTCAAAGAGGCATATGGAGGTTTTACCTTACAAGGCTGAGGAATTGTTTGGGCAAGGTCTCTCGGACCTGGTCTCCACAGCTACGGCAGGTAAATCTAATTTTTTGCCTTATATTCCCTCACAGCCAAAGAAAGCGCCACATTATCAAATGCAGTCCTTTCGGTCAAATAAAAACAAGAGAGTACGAGGATCGTCCTTTCTTGCCAGAGGTAAGGGCAGAGGAAAAAAGCTGCCAACCACAGCTAGTTCCCAGGAGCAGAAGTCCTCCCCGGCCTCTACAAAATCCACCGCATGACGCTGGGGCTCCGCTGAGGGAGTCCGCCCCAGTGGGGGCACGTCTTCGACTTTTCAGCCACATCTGGGTTCACTCACAGGTGGATCCCTGGGCAATAGAAATTGTTTCCCAGGGTTACAAGCTGGAATTCGAAGAGGTGCCTCCTCGCCGGTTTTTCAAATCGGCCCTACCAGCTTCTCCCCCAGAAAGGGAGATAGTTTTAAATGCAATTCAAACATTGTGTCTTCAACAGGTGGTGGTCAAGGTTCCCCTGCTTCAACTCAACCCTATTTGTAGTCCCGAAACCGGACGGTTCGGTCAGACCCATTTAAAATCCTTGAACCTATACTTGAAAAGGTTCAAGTTCAAGATGGAATCGCTCAGAGCGGTCATCGCCAGCCTAGAAGGGGGGGATTTTATGGTATCCCTGGACATAAAGGATGCGTACCTTCATGTTCCCATATATCCACCTCATCAGGCATACCTGAGATTTGCGGTACAGGATTGTCATTACCAATTTCAGACGTTGCCGTTTGGGCTTTCCACGGCCCGAGGATTTTCACCAAGGTCATGGCGGAAATGATGGTGCTCCTGCGCAAGCAGGGTGTCACAATTATCCCGTACTTGGACGATTTCCTCATAAAAGCGAGATCACGAGAGCAGTTGTTGATCAGCGTGTCACTTTCACTGAAGGTGTTACAACAACACGGCTGGATTCTCAATATCCCGAAGTCACAGTTAGTTCCTACGACTCGTTTGACCTTCTTAGGCATGATTCTGGATACGGACCAGAAAAGGGTTTATCTTCCGATGGAAAAGGCCCAGGAACTCATGACTCTGGTCAGGGACCTATTGAAGCCAAAACAGGTGTCAGTGCATCGCTGCACTCGAGTCCTGGGAAAGATGGTGGCATCTTACGAGGCCATTCCCTTCGGCAGGTTCCATGCGAGGACCTTCCAATGGGACCTACTGGACAAGTGGTCCGGGTCACATCTACAGATTCATCAGTTGATCACCCTGTCCCCCAGGGCAAGGGTGTCTCTCCTGTGGTGGCTACAGAGTGCTCACCTTCTAGAGGGTCGCAGATTCGCCATTCAGGACTGGATTCTGGTAACAACGGACGCGAGCCTCCGAGGTTGGGAAGCAGTCACATGGTCAAGCCAGGAGACTTGTCTTCACATCAACGTCCTGGAGCTGAGGGCCATATACAACGCCCTTCGTCAAGCGGAGACTTTGCTTCGCGACCTACCGGTTCTGATTCAGTCAGACAACATCACTGCAGTGGCTCATGTAAACCGCCAAGGCGGCACAAGGAGCAGAGTGGCAATAGCGGAGGCCACCAGGATTCTTTGCTGGGCGGAAAATCATGTAAGCGCACTGTCAGCAATGTTCATTCCGGGAGTGGACAACTGGGAAGCAGACTTCCTCAGCAGACACGATCTACATCCAGGAGAGTGGGGACTTCATCAGGAAGTCTTCGCACAGATTGCAAGTCAGTGGGGACTGCCCCAGATAGAGATGATGGCGTCCCGCCTCAACAAAAAACTACAGAGGTATTGCGCCAGGTCTAGAGACCCTCAGGCGGTGGCAATGGACGCCCTCGTGACACCGTGGGTGTTCCAGTCGGTCTATGTGTTTCCTCCTCTTCCTCTCATACCCAAGGTGTTGAGAATAATAAGAAAAAGAGGAGTACAGACAATTCTCATTGTTCCAGATTGGCCACGAAGGACCTGGTATCCAGATCTGCAGGAAATGCTCACAGAAGATCCGTGGCCTCTTCCTCTAAGACAGGACCTGTTACAATAGGGGCCCTGTCTGTTCCAAGACTTACTGCGGCTGCGTTTGACGGCATGGCGATTGAACGCCGGATCCTAGTGGAAAAGGGCATTCCGGATGAGGTCATTCCTACTCTGATAAAGACTAGGAAGGACGTGACAGTTAAACGTTATCACCATATATGGCGGAAGTATGTTTCTTGGTGTGAGGCCAGGAATGCTCCTACGGAAGAATTCCATCTGGGCCGTTTCCTTCACTTCCTACAGACTGGAGTGAATCTGGGCCTAAAATTAGGCTCCATTAAGGTTCAGATTTCGACCATATCCATTTTCTTTCAGAAGGAATTGGCTTCACTCCCAGAAGTACAGACTTTTGTCAAGGGAGTGCTGCATATTCAGCCTCCTTTTGTATCTCCAGTGGAACCTTGGGACCTGAACGTGGTGTTGAGTTTCCTTAAGTCGCACTGGTTTGAACCACTTAAAACGGCGGAGTTAAAATATCTCACTTGGAAAGTGGTCATGTTGTTAGCCTTGGCTTCGGCTAGGCGAGTGTCAGAGTTGGCGACTTTGTCTCATAAAAGCCCCTATTTAGTTTTCCATATGGATAGAGCGGAATTGCGGACCCGTCCTCAATTCTTTCCAAAGGTGGTTTCGTCTTTTCATATGAACCAACCTATTGTGATGCCTGTGGCTACGCGAGACTTGGAGGATTCCAAGTCCCTTGATGTGGTCAGGGCTTTGAAAATTTACGTGGCCAGAACGGCTAGGGTCAGGAAAACAGAAGCACTGTTTATCCTGTATGTAGCCGACAAGGTGGGCGCTCCTGCTTCCAAGCAGACTATTGCTCGCTGGATCTGTAACATGATTCAGCAGGCTCATTCTACGGCTGGATTGCCGTTACCAAAATCAATAAAGGCCCATTCCACCAGGAAAGTGGGCTCTTCTTGGGCGGGTGCCCAAGGGGTCTCGGCATTACAGCTGTGCCGAGCTGCTACTTGGTCGGGTTCAAACACTTTCGCAAAATTCTACAAGTTTGATACCCTGGCTGAGGAGGAGCTCATGTTTGCTCAATCGGTGCTGCAGAGTCATCCGCACTCTCCCGCCCGTTTGGGAGCTTTGGTATAATCCCCATGGTCCTTACGGAGTCCCCAGCATCCTCTAGGACGTAAGAGAAAATAAGATTTTAAACCTACCGGTAAATCTTTAGCTTCTAGTCCGTAGAGGATGCTGGGCACCCGTCCCAAGTGCGGACTACTTCTGCAAGACTTGTATATAGTTTTTGCTTACATAAGCGTTATGTTACAGTTTTCCTCAGTCTCGGACTGATGCTGTGTTGTTTCATACTGTTAACTGGTTCGTATATCCCAAGTTATACGGTGTGGATGGTGTGGGCTGGTATGAATCTTGCCCTTAGATTAACTAAAATCCTTTCCTCGTACTGTCCGTCTACTCTGGGCACAGTTTCTCTAACTGAGGTCTGGAGGAGGGGCATAGAGGAAGGAGCCAGTGCACACCCATACCTAAAGTTCTTTCTTAGTGCCCATGTCTCCTGCAGAGCCCGTCTATCCCCATGGTCCTTACAGAGTCCCCAGCATCCTCTACGGACTAGGAGTAAAAGATTTACCGGTAGGTTTAAAATCTTATTATATATTCACATAATTTTAAATATTACAAAGTAACAATAGCAAAGTGAGAACCAATTATATTTAAACGTGTTATGAGGTATAGATGGTGGCCCTCCTTTCTCACAGAATTTTAGTGTAATATGGTCCCTTTAGCAGAATCACGGAGGCATATAAATAAAATGGGTGTTGATTAAATTAATCATTGGTTTCTTTGGGGGTAATGCACTTTTTACCAGATTGGTACTAATATTGGGGGCTCTCCTATAAATGCATCTTGGTTTAGATGGTAACACATCTCCTATAATGGAATCTTTCTTTAAGATTTTCCAATGTTTTTGTAAAGATTTTTCTATATATTTATATTGGCTGCTGAATGTTGTGACAAAGGCCCATTCAAACTCAGATGGATTTTTTTTCTTTTCCTTTTCTAGGATTCATTCTTAGGAGATACTTTTGATCAACTTCTGCTACCTCTGTCCTAACTTCATAAATCTTCTCTTTATTATAGCCAGATGCTTCAAATTTACTCTGCATTTCTATCGCCTGTTTATTATATTTCTCTTTTTGTGTACAGTTACGTCTAATATGCCTGAATTGACCTCCTGGAATTGAGTCCAACCAGTTTGGGTGATGACAACTAGTTTTATCTATTTAAGTACCCGAATAAGTTGGTTTGGTGTAATTCATTGTGTTAATGATACCATGTTCTCTATATATCGTAATGTCCAAGAAGTTCACCTTTTCAGTGTTAGCATCAAAAGTGAAAAAAATATTTTTAGAATTAGCATTTAGATATTGATAAAATTCCATTAGGAGGGTTTCCCCACCTCTCCATATAAAAAAGACGTCATCTATATATCTATACCAGGACACCAGGTTCGCTCCGAAGGGGTTGTTATTATAAATGGTGTCCTCCTCCCATTGCCCCATAAAAATATTGGCATAGCTCGGAGCGAACCTGGTGCCCATGGCAGTCCCTACCTTTTGTAGGTAAAATACTTCATTAAAAACAAAATAATTATTGGTTAAAATAAACAACACCATCTATAATAAAATCTTGAATACCTTTCCCTAAATTGCTTTTCCTAACGCTTTCGCAACAGATTCTGTTCCTTCTCCATGATCGATTATAGAGTATAAGGAGCGAACATCAGCTGTAACTAATAGTGCTCTTTCCTTCCAATGAACCTGGTTTAATTTGTTTAAAAAATCTCTAGTATCCATTAATTGGGAGGGATTTTTCGATACCAGTGGTTGGAGATAATAGTCAATACATTCTGATAAATTAGAAGTAATGGAATTTATACCAGAAACAATCGGATATCCTGGAGGATTTATGGGGTCTTTATGGACCTTTGGTAGTATATAAAGGACTGGGATAGTAGGTTCCATGTTAAGCAAAAATGTTACTTCTTTGTCTTCCAGTATTCCATTATCTTTATACTTATTTAACATCCCAATAAGCTTCTCCGAAATCTTATTTGTGGGGTCTGTTTTCAATCTTTGATAAGTTATACCATCATGAAGTTGTCTGTAGACTTGTGCTTCATACTCCTCCCTAGACATAATTAACCCAGGTCAGTATAATCCTTGTGAAGAGCATGAAGACAGTGCCATTTTGGGGGCAGAGCTTCTCAGAGCGGACCCAGCAGCGTTCAGCACCATTTTCCTGCCTGCACAGCACTGTCCAGGAAGAGCAAGTCCCTCCACAGCAGCTCCAGCTATCTCTCATGGTACCAGGGGGTTGTAGAAGAGGGGAGGCTGCATTAAGACTGTGTAACCTATTAAGGTGCGCAGTACGCACTAGAAGGGGTCTCCCTTTACATTAAAAGTGCTGTGTGTGGGTTGGCTCCAATCTCTTTGTCTCTCTTGCCATTCTTGGGGGAGAAACTCTGTCTGTCCTCCCCTGTGTGTGTGTGGAGTGTCTGTGGTCTCCATTAAGCAATGTCCAGGGACTCTGTGTCATATGCTGCAGAGGATATGTCCTCTCAGGATGATTCCATTCCATGTAATCAGGATTGCACTGGTTTAGCACAGATACCAGCAAGGGAGCCTGAGTGGTTATCCTCTATCAAATCTATGATTTCTCAGATTTCAAATAGAGTTGCACAGAATTAATCTGCAACTCAGGCTTTACAGAACTCTATGGCAGTCTGGCCCAGTTCTGGTACCTCAGGGCTCCCCGCTGTATATTCACATAAACGTGCTCTTGCACAGATCATGCAGGATGATACCGATACTGATTCTGATACTGCAGACGGTGACGGGGTTGTGTTGCGGGGGGCAGCATCTCTTGCAGAAGGGGTGCAGTTGATGATAGAGGCTATTAGAGATGTGTTGAATATTGCTGATACAACACCCGAGCAGGTTGAGGAGGCTTACTTCACTGAAAATAAGAAAGCCTCGCTAACCTTCCCTGCATCAAAGGAATTAAATGCTATTTTTGAAAAGGCTTGGGAAAACCCGGATAAAAAATTCCAGATACCTAAAAGGGTTCTGGTGGCACTTCCTTTCCCGGTAGAGGATAGGAAAATATGGGAAAACCCGCCTATTGTTGATGCGTCAGTAGCCATACTCTCAAAAAAGGTGGGTTTACCTGTTCCAGGATCTACCGCCTTGAAAGAGCCGGCTGATCATAAAATTGATAATACGCTCAAATCCATGTACATGGTTTCTGGGGAAATACTACGTCCCACTATTGCCAGTGCTTGGATTGCCAAAGCTGTAGTAAAGTTGTCAGGCACATTACTTGAAGACTTGGATACTATGGAGAAATGTGATGTTGAATTGTTTTTTACATAACATTCAGGATTCGGCAGGATTTCTGGTAGAATCCATGAAATACCTGGGTTCCATGGCTGCAGGAATTTCTTCCATGTCTGTATCAGCTAGTCGAATATGGTTGCGCCAGTGGTCTGCCGATGCGGAATCCAGGAGAAGTGTGGAAACCCTACCCTACACAGGTCAGGCAGTCTTTGGAGAAGCGTTAGATGCTTTGATCTCCACGGCTATGGCTGGTAAGTCACCTTTTCTTCCCACAGCTACACCTGCTCCAAAGAAAACCTTTTCTTCAGCTACATCACAGCCCTTTCGGTCTACCAAGTTCAGAAAGGCTAAGCCGTCCAACATCTTCTTTCGGGGAGGTCGGCCCAAGTCCAAGAAACCTGCAGCTGCAGGTTCCCAGGAACAGAAACCTGCTTCAGGTTTACCAAAGTCCTTCGCATGATGGTGGACTGCACGCCCCGGAGGTAGGGCCGGTGGGAGCGAGACTCAGGCATTTCAGCCACGTCTGAGTGTCATCCGGCCTGGACCCCTGGGTGCAAGATATTGAATCCCAGGGGTACAGGCTGGAATTTCAAAATCTCCCTCCTCACCGATTTTTCAGATCAGGCTTGCCAGCTCTGCTGGCAGACAGGACTGTACTGCAAGAAGCCATCCAGAAGTTGGTGGAGGCACAGGTCATTGTGCCAGTACCATCTCATATGCAAAACAGAGGTTATTATTCAAACCTTTTTGTGGTACCGAAACCGGATGGTTCGGTTATGCTCATTTTGAACTTACAATCACTAAACCCCTTTCTGAGGGAGTTCAAGTTCAAAATGGAGTCTCTAAGGGCAGTGATATCAGGTCTGGAGGAGGGGGAATTCCTGGTATCCCTGGATATCAAGGATGCGTACCTCCACATTCCGATTTGGCTGCCGCATCAAGCTTATCTTCGATTTGCACTGTTGGACTGTCATTTTCAGTTCCAGGCCCAACCATTCGGCCTCTGCACAGCACCGAGGGTATTCACCAACGTGATGGGGGAAATGATGGTTCTCCTTCGCAGGCAGGGGGTGAACATAATTCCATATCTGGACAATCTGCTGATAAAGTCATCATACAAGGAGAAGCTGTTACGGTCCATAGCTCTCACGACACAGCTTCTCAGGGAACATGGTTGGATCCTGAATCTCCCAAAATCACATTTGGAACCAACCAGTAGGTTGTCCTTTCTGGGAATGATCCTCGACACGGAAGTGCAAAGGGTGTTTCTTCCAGAGGAAAAAGCGTTGGTGATACAAACAATGGTCCGCGATGTCCTGAAGCCAATGTGGGTGTCGAATCATCAGTGCATTCGCCTTCTGGGGAAGATGGTGGCCTCTTACGAGGCTCTTCAGTACGGGAGGTTTCACGCTCGGTCCTTCCAACTGGATCTCCTGGACAAGTGGTCGGGATCCCATCTACACATGCACCAGAGAATACGTCTGTTGCCAAAGGCCAGGATTTCACTCATTTGGTGGCTGCAATTACCTCACCTACTGGAGGGCCACAGGTTTGGGATTCAGGACTGGATCCTTCTAACCACGGATGCAAGTCTCCGGTGCTGGGGCGCAGTCACTCAAGGCGAAACCTTCCAAGGAAGGTGGTCAAGTCTGGAAGCCAGCCTGCCGATAAACATTCTGCAACTAAGAGCCATCTACAACGGTCTTCTCCAAGTGGCCCATCTTCTGAGAAATCGGGCCGTTCAAGTACAGTTGGACAATGTGACAACAGTGGCTTTCATAAACCGACAGGGCGGAACGAAGAGCAGAGCTGCAATGTCAGAGGTAACAAGAATCATCCTCTGGGCAGAAAAGCACGCGTTGGCACTGTCAGCAATCTTCATTCCGGGAGTAGACAACTGGGAAGCGGACTTCCTCCACAGACACGATCTCCATCCAGGGGAGTGGTGTCTCCATCCGGAGGTGTTCAAGGAGGTAACAGATCTTTGGGGTGTACCCCAGATCGACATGATGGCTTCTCATCTCAACAAGAAGCTTCAGCGGTATTGTTCCAGGTCGTGGGACCCGCAAGCAGTGGCGGTGGACGCCCTAGTGACTCCGTGGGTGTTCCAGTCGGTGTATGTGTTTCCTCCACTTCCACTCATCCCAAGAGTTCTAAAGCTCATAAGGAGAACAAGGGTTCAAGCGATCCTCATTGCTCCAGACTGGCCAAGAAGGGCTTGGTATGCGAATCTTCTGGATCTACTGCAAGAAGAGCTGAGGCCTCTTCCTCTTCGGGAGGACCTGCTGCAGCAGGGGCCGTTTGGCTATCAAGACTTACCGCGGCTACGTTTGATGGCATGGAGGTTCTTTTGAGTATTTTATTAACACCCTTATTTTTGTAGCACTTTCTAACCCATAGCTTCTGCTTCTTTCTTAACACATATTAACACTTTAGTATTTCAATGGTGTGCTGCCCTGGGGTGGTCGGGCCTGAGCCGACTTTGTGGGGTCCACGCCCTGGACCTATGCTTAGTTAGGGACCTCCAGTAATAGAGCAGCCGTGAAGTGGCCTGGAGGCTTATCATATCTTTTGCAAAACATATGTAACGAAGAGCTCTAAATTTCCTATTATTACATAGTATATAGTTCTTCTTACTAACAGCCAGCAGAGTGCGTGGGAAAAATCCCTTTTGTATTTCTTGTCTAGAGTAACCCCCTCCCGCAGCACCTGGGGATTGTTACCAGCTTGATTAGAGCAGTTTTCCACTATTTATTGCAGTTCAGAGAGGCATAGATGGAGCCAGCATTAGGAGGGCATGCTATGTCCTGTGGTGCCATTTGGAGGATACAGGGGTGCCTCCAGGTAAACTAGCTCTCAATCTGGATATGTTCTGTATGTGCCATTATCATGTGGCCATACATTAAGCAATTGTATGACCCATAGTGGATGTTATTATTATTATGCTGTGTATGGGTTTGGGGAGTGGTGCCCCCCGGGTCTGGTGGGGCTGGGCCACCTTGGGGTAGCATGCCATATTATTTATTTAGCACTTATGTAACACTCCTATTTTTTCACTAATATTAGTCTTTTGAGTATTTTATTAACACCCTTATTTTTGTAGCACTTTCTAACCCATAGCTTCTGCTTCTTTCTTAACACATATTAACACTTTAGTATTTCAATGGTGTGCTGCCCTGGGGTGGTCGGGCCTGAGCCGACTTTGTGGGGTCCACGCCCTGGACCTATGCTTAGTTAGGGACCTCCAGTAATAGAGCAGCCGTGAAGTGGCCTGGAGGCTTATCATATCTTTTGCAAAACATATGTAACGAAGAGCTCTAAATTTCCTATTATTACATAGTATATAGTTCTTCTTACTAACAGCCAGCAGAGTGCGTGGGAAAAATCCCTTTTGTATTTCTTGTCTAGAGTAACCCCCTCCCGCAGCACCTGGGGATTGTTACCAGCTTGATTAGAGCAGTTTTCCACTATTTATTGCATGGAGATTAAACGCCTGATATTAGCTCGAAAGGGCATTCCAAACAAGGTTATTCCTACCCTGCTACAGGCTAGGAAAGGAGTAAAGTCTAAACATTACCATCAAATTTGGAAAAAATATGTATCTTGGTGTGAGTCCAAGAAATTTCCTGCGGTGGAGTTTCAACTGGGACGGTTTCTCCTCTTCCTACAAGCTGGTGTGGATATGGACCTGAGGTTGGGATCTTTGAAGGTCCAGATTTCGGCCCTATCCATTTTCTTCCAGAAACAATTGGCTGCCCTCCCTGAAGTTCAGACCTTTTTGAAGGGAGTTCTGCACATCCAATCTCCCTATGTACCACCTACGGTGCCTTGGGACCTTAACATGGTGTTGCAGTTCCTCCAATCGGACTGGTTTGAGCCTCTACAGGAGGTTGAAGTCAAATTTCTTACATGGAAGGCTGTCACGTTGTTGGCCTTAGCTTCTGCTAGACTTGTGTCGGGGTTGGGGCTTTGTCCTGTAAAAGCCCATACTTGATCTTCCACGAAGATAGAGCTGAACTCCGGACACATCAGCAGTTTCTTCCGAAGGTTGTGTCGGCATTTCATCAACCAACCTATTGTGGTGCCAGTGGCTACTGACTCCTCAATTTCATCAAAGTCCTTGGATGTTGTAAGGGCTCTGAAAATCTATGTGAAGAGGACTGCTCGTCACAGGAAATTGGACTCTCTGTCCTGTCTGATCCCAAGAAAATTGGGTGTACTGCTTCTAAGCAGACTATCTCTCGCTGGATCAGGTTCATTATCCAGCATGTGTATTCTACGGCAGGCTTGCCGTGTCCTACATCTGTCAAGGCCCACTCCACTTGTAAGGTGGGGTCTTCCTTGGCGGCTGCCCGGGGTGTCTCAGCGTTACAACTTTGCCGAGCAGCAACTTGGTCTGGGTCGAACACGTTTGCAAAGTTCTACAAGTTCGATACTTTGGCCTCTGATGATCTGAAGTTCAGTCAATCAGTTCTGCAGGAGCTTCCGCGCTCTCCCTCCCATTCTGGGTGCTTTGGTACAGCCCCATGGTACTAATGTGGACCCCAGCATCCTCTAGGATGTAAGAGAAAATAGGATTTTGGTTACCTACCGGTAAATCCTTTTCTCGTAGTCCATAGAGGATGCTGTGCGCCCACCCAGCGCTTCGTTTTTCTGCAATTGTTATCTGGTTCAGTACAACTTTGTTTTTAGTTAAGTACTGCATTGTTACTTGGTAAGTACTGTTTCAGCGGTTGCTGAGTTTTCAAGCTAAGTTAGCTTGATGTGCCTTGTATGTGTGAGCTGGTATGAATCTCGCCACTATCTGTGTTAAATCCTTCTCTCGAAGATGTCCGTCTCCTCGGGCACAGTTTCTAGACTGAGTCTGGTAGGAGGGGCATAGAGGGAGGAGCCAGCCCACACTCTCAAACTCTTAAAGTGCCAATGGCTCCTGGTGGACCCGTCTATACCCCATGGTACTAATGTGGATCCCAGCATCCTCTACAGATTACGAGAAAAGGATTTACCCTTAGTTAACTAAAATCCTATTTTTACTATGTTGTGGAGCAAAGTGTCGCTCCATTCTTATTTTTGTAGTATATCAATAAAAGTTTTAATATTATGTTTTCTGGCATCCAGATACTAAGAATCTAGACATTGAATTAATGGTATATCAGGGTGCTTTTTCTGATATGAAAAGCCGACACAACCTTTTTTAAGGAACTGCTGACGCGTCCTGAGCTCAGCTCTATCCTCATGAAAAATGTAGGGGCTTTTACATGACAAAGCCCCCAATTCCGACACATGTCTAGCAGATGCTAACGCCAACAGTGTGACAGCCTTCCAAGTGAGAAACTTGACCTCAACCTCCTGTAAATGTTTGAACCAATCCGATTGCAGGAACTGCAACACCACGTTAAGATCCCAGGGTGCCGTAGAAGGCACAAAGGGTGGTTCTATGTGCAGAACCCCTTTCAAGAAAGTCTGAACCTCAGTGAGCACAGCCAATTGTTTCTGGAAGAAAATGGATAAGGCCGAAATTTGGACCTTTATGTATCCCAAACGCAGGCCCACATCCATACCTGCTTGCAGGAAGAGTAGAAACCGGCCAAGTTGAAACTCCACCATAGGAAACTTCCTGGATTCACACATACTTTTTCCAAATGCGATGGTAATGTTTTGACGTTACTCCTTTCCTAGCCTGTATCAGGGTAGGAATAACCTGGGCCGGAATGCCTTTCCAAGCTATGATCCGGCATTAAACCTCCATGCCATCAAACGTAGCCGTGGTAAGTCTTGATAACCGATCGGACCTTGTTGCAGAAGGTCCTCTCGAAGAGGAAGAGGCCTCGTATCTTCCAGCAGTTACTCCAGAAGATCCACGTACCAAGCTCTTCTTAGCCAGTCGGGAGCAATGAGGATTGCTTGAACTCTTGTTTTCTTTATGAGTTTTAAAATTCTTGGGATGAGTGGAAGTGGAGGGAACACATACACTGACTTGAACACCCACGGAGTTACCAGGGCGTCCACCGCCACTGCTTGTGGGTCTCGCGACCTAGAGCAGTAGCTCCAAGCTTCTTGTTGAGGCGGGAGGCCGTCATGTCTATTTGAGGTACACCCCAAAGATTTGTCACCTCTGTGAACACCTCCGGATGGAGGCCCCACTCTCCCAGATGGAGATCGCGTCTGCTGAGGAAGTCCGCTTTCCAGTTGTCCACTCCCGGAATGAAAATTGCTGACAGCGCCACTGCGTGTCTTTCTGCCCAAAGGAGGATTCTTGTTACCTCTGACATTGCAGCCCTGCTCTTCGTTCCGACCTGTCGGTTTATGTAGGCCACCGTCGTTACATTGTCCGACTGCACCTGAATGGCCTGATCTTGCAGAAAATGTGCCGCTTGTAGAAGACTGTTGTACATAGCTCTTAGTTCCAGAATGTTTATCGGAAGAATGGATTCCAGACTTGACCACCTTCCTTGGAAGGTTTCCCCTTGGGTGACAGCGCCCCAACCTCTGAGGCTTGCATCCGTGGTTAGAAGGATCCAGTTCTGAAACCCGAACCTGCAGCCCTCGAGAAGGTGAGGCATTTGTAGCCACCATAGGAGTGAAATCCTGGCTTTCGGCGACAGACGAATTCTCTGGTGCATGTGCAGGTGAGATCCGGACCATTTGTCCAGGAGATCCAGTTGGAAGGACCATGCATGAAATCATCCGTACTGTAGAGCCTCGTAGGAGGCAACCATCTTCCCCAGAAGGCGAATGCACTGATAAACTGGTACCCGGGCAGGCTTCAAGACATCCCGGACCATTGTTTGTATCACCAACACCTTCGCCACTGGTAGAAACACCCTCTGCACTTCCGTGTCGAGGATCATCCCCAGGAAAGACAATCTCATTGTCGGCTCCAAATGTGACTTTGGAAGATTCAGGATCCATCCATGATCCCTGAGCAGTCGAGTTGTGAGATCAATGGATTGAAACAACTTCTCCCTGGATGATGCCTTTATCAGCAGATCGTACAGATATGGAATTATGTTCACACCCCGTCTGTGGAGGAGTACCATCATCTCTGCCATCACCATGATGAACACCCTCGGTGCCATGGAGAGGCCGAATGGCAGTGCCTGGAACTGATAGGGACATTCCAACAGCGCAAATCTGAGATAAGCTTGGTGTGGCGCCCAAATCGAAATGTGGAGGTACGCATCCTTGATATCTAGGGATACCAGGAATTCCCCCTCCTCCAGACCTGAGATCACCACTCTCAGAGACTCCATTTTGAACTTGAATTCCCTCAAATAATGGTTTAACGACTTCAGGTTCAAAATTGGTCTGACCGAACCACCCGGTTTCGGTACCACAAATAGGTTTGAATAGTAACCCTTGCTTTCCAGATGAGGTGGAACTGGAGCAATGACATTTGCCTTTTCTAATTTTTTAATGGCTTCCTGTAGGATAGCCCTTTCTGTCAGCAAAGCTGGTAAGCCTGATTTGAAGAATCTGTGAAGTGGGAGCTCTTTAAACTCCAGTCTGTACGGTCCACTGTCATGCTGAGGATTTTGAGGAAACAGAGCCAGGCTTCTGTTCCTGGGAACCTGCAGGTGCAGGTTTTCTGGATTTTCCCTGAACACCTCTGAAGAAAGTGGAAGGGGGCTTGGACTTCTAAACCTTTGCGGTCCAAAAGGACTGCATTGTAGATGTAGAAATTTTTATTTTTCGGTGTCTGAGTGGCTGAGGGAAGAAAGGTTGACTTACCCGCGGTTGCCGTTGATAAAGATGGAAGCCATATTTGTTCATAGAACTCCATTTTATAATTGACATCTTACAAGCTGTTTTCAAATTGTTATTTTTCAGCTTAGAATTGACACAGGAAAGAGTATAGACCTGTACTTAGTTTGAACTCATATTGTGAAGTTATGACCTTTATTTAAGATATACTTTCCTTGCAAAAATATATTGTCAGCAGCTAAATGTGAAGGCTTCAAAGGTATTTGTCAGTTTGCGGTATAACAGGTGCGAAGACAGAACCAGACATATGTAGGTTATGAGTTTAACAAAAGTCCCCTGTTACCCCACATAAAACCGCAAACTGGAATTATAGCTTGCTAAGAAGATAGGAGTTTATTAACCAATAGGATAAGGAAAGTATGTTAACCAATAGAATTAAAGAGATCATTAACCAATAGGAGATTATGTTTTGTGTAAGGAAGCTACGCCATTGTATGCAAATATGTACCTCTTTATAATGTAATGTTTTCAGGAAATAAAGCAGCTCTGCACTATTATTCTTCACTGAACACTCGTGACTAGTTATTTCAAATGATAATTTGATGACTGGTCACTGGCTGCAGCCGTGTATGAACCTGATGCTGACTGACTGAATGCGTGCTTGAACTTGGTTAAGCAAAGGGTGCCCCTTCCAGGGCTCCCCTTTATCATATGGAGGTTTCGCATCCGATATCCCACATCACCTGTTGAACAACGGACGACTGGACGGACGGTTCCTGGACTGAGACTCAAAACCCATGCATGGTACGTAGAGATATTTCTCTGTAGACTCTCATTCCTGCTACCTGTCCACTCTGTTCCGCTGGGAGACAGAGATTCGGGATTGCGTGCGCAAACGTCACTCAGTAAACAGGTTTTTCTCATTTTCATTCTATCTCTTGCTTATATGTGTTTATTTATGTTACAAAGGCGTATGAATCAATGAATGAAGTGTGAATTTATCCTGAATATTTAGAGTGTGCATACATAATCAACTGACGGGTTATTAAACCGGATGGTGCTGCAGCCGCCGTCACTGGTGGTAGTGGCTCCCGGGACCCGTATACTTGAAGTGTATACCTCAAATAACAGGCGATTGGAGTGGCGTAGTTAAAGCGTCCAATGAGTCTGGTCAGGTACTCTGGTGCGGTAGCGATCCTTTTCGCAGACTTAAGTGACCCATATGAGGCACTTGAGGGCTGGACTACTGTCTTGTTTGTCTTATAAAGAAATTATACAGTAGGTTAAGTCATTGTTGCAGCAGTATATATGTAAAATAGTGTAGGGAGATTTTAGAAAAAACTCAGAGTTATGAAACAGACATGTCCCCTTTGTAAGTGTGTAGTACTCTTAGTAAAGGCACACCACGATCAGACATTTTATTTACATTATATTTGTAGTCCAGGAGAATCTCCCCTATTTTCTGAACCTTGGGAAGAAGGATTTGACATTTTTGCACCAGTTTGTTGTCATTTCATTCCTACAGTAAGAGACATTGGAAGGAAGTGGTCTGATATACTGTCTGAATTAAAAGATTCAGAGCAGTATATTGTACACAAAATAAGAGTCTAAATTGTACTCACAGTAGAATATCATTGCATCTGACTTGTATACTTTGGTTGTATTATACAGTACGTCCTGTCGCTTTAAAAATTATAGCGTACAGAGTTAAGAAAAATCAGGAACGGAAGTAATTTAAAACTTTCTTTTTCTCTATCTCTTCTGTGAGTTGTAACCACAGACCACTACAAACAGTGAATGCAAGTTAAATGTCCTGTCAGGATTGTGTCTGCATAGCAATCATACATAAGTTAGGGGAGGGACATCCATTTATTTTAAAAGCAGTAGTATAGTCTGCAGAAGAAGGGGTTTGGGAAAATAGAGAAAACCCAGATGATGTACTCATATTGATGGGATGTCATTTCATTCCAAAAGATAGTGACATAGGTAAAAATTGGTTACAAATCACCTCCGTTCCAGGCAATTATCCTCACAGTTGTATCTCTGAGGATCCATTAGATCCAGGCTACTGATATTTCCCGGATTTTTTTCTTACTGGCCATAAGAATGAGAAATACAAATACTTATCCTTCGGATGAAGTACCTCGGAGTGCCATGGACATTATGAAGAATGTACATAGTGAGCAATGCTTGAAGGGTATGAGACGATTGTTTCAACGGGCAGAAGTGACCAGTGATGGCATTCTTGACCCGGATAGGTTGAAGCAAATTAGAGTAACCTATGGGAGATATGTGAAGGATAATAAACTGGAACGTAGGCTTCAGTTGTGGATTGACACGGCTGAATTACTTCAGTATGAAAAAGAGTTAGAAGAAGTAGACCAAATTCAAGAACAATTGTCCCTAATAAATTTGGATGATTGGGAAAATGCGGACACAACCAGACAGGAAACAATGATACAAAAAGGTCCCAAGAAAATCAAAGGGTATCCTTACTGGGCATGTCCAAAGTGTGGACATTGTAACCCACCAGATGACACAATATGCCCAGTTTGTCAAACACCCTGGTCTTACACATGTAAACCCTGTGAAGGACCAAATGTTAAAAAATCCGTTAGGTTTAGGAAATCTATCAGTGAATGGCTGCCATTACTTAAAAGTAAGAAACCTACAAAATATACTTGGAGATGCGGATGCCCTAAACTTGTACATTGGCAAACTAGAGAGTGCACAGTATGTAATGTCAAAAGACCAGGAGTGCGTCCTAAACAAACTGGATGTGTGGTCTCTAGTCTGGCATCTGCACCTCCAGCATATAATGTACCCGAGGGATCAGTCCCATATGGATTGTATCCAGTATGTACACAGGATTCAATCACACCTGCTGTAGCAGCTGGGAATGGTAATAAAGCGCAGGCAGAGCGGCGCAGAACCACAACATGGTACAAGCCATGGACAAATACAGAACTGTTAACAATAGTCAAGGACATGCCAGATATTGAACTTCAACCCATGGGATTTCTTAGGCAGGTTAAAAGATTAAGAACAATTTATAATGCTACATGGCTAGATCTAGATGAAGTAACAAAAGCCTCTGCAGGGGATCTGATCGCAGGTCAAATAGAGCTAATGCAGCCTAACCCTCCAGGTGAAGCACTTGCTATACCTGCTGAAAATGAGCGCAAAGCTTGTGCTTCTGGCCAGACGTGGATAGCAAAGTGTGAACTTTTCTGTAATCGCCTGGTAGAGAATGCACCAGCAGCACAAGAACACAGACAAAATAAAACAGAATCAGTACAGGAGTACTATATCATGCACAGACGGCATACTGATCAAGGCATTAATATGACAGAGCCTAGAGACATTAGAGTATTCAAGACTGCCTTCCTTAATGGCCTATCCCCCGCCCTAAAGGAAGAATTGTATCGTAGCAGGCCAGAAGCAGGGACATTGGCTCCAGATGTGATGCTCACAATCTTGCGTGCCATTGAACATAATAATCAGGAAAAGGCTGACAAAAAGAAGTCAGCTCCACAGACTATTTATCTGGTCCAACAAGCACCAGGTAAATTTCAACAGGATACCCACAAACAGGGTTCTGATAACAGATTCAGATCCACTGCTGACACAGCAAGGAGACTGGGTCTGTGTTTTGCCTGCAATAAAAAGGGTCATCTTAAAAAGGACTGTCGGAAATAGAAAAATCAGCAAGCCAGTTTGCAAAAACCATTTCAGAGCAGCCACAATCCCCAAGACAAACACAAATCAGATTAGGAACACGGCCCCCGAGTGCCCACCTTTCCCTGTAGAGTATCTAAGGCAGGACCCCAATGTAATTTACCTCTAACTCTTGATGGAGGCCCAACCATCCAGTGTTTGGTGGACACTGGGGCAGCCAGGTCTGTAATAAGGAAAGACTTAGTGCCCAAAAATCTAATTTCAGTCGATCAAGTACCTGCTACAGGTTTACATGGTCAAACACAGTTCCTACAACAATCCAAACCAGTAAAAGTTTCTGGCCCAGAGAGTAAATCAGTTGTCACACAGTTTCTCATATCTGAAGACTGCCCAGTAAACTTAATAGGAGCAGATCTTTTATCTGCCCTAGAAGCCTGTATAATATTTAAAAATGGAACTGTGTCGATTTCAACTCATGCATGTGACAACCAAAGAATTGCTTTTGATACGTACATGTTTGTCTCATCTCAGGAGTGTGACTCCCCAAGTACTTCGCTTCCTGAATTGCTTCAAACATTACCACAGGACCTGTGGTCAAGCAGCAAAGTAGATGTGGGTTTACTCCCAGTAACACCAGTGGCTATCAAATTGAAGCCCAATGTACAACCAGTTAAAATGAAACAGTATCCCCTAAACAGTGAACAGGTAGAGGCAATAGGAAAACAAATTGGGGATTATGTTAAGGCAGGGGTCCTTAAGACATGCAGGTCCCCTTGGAATACGCCTCTGTTTCCCATTAGGAAACGTTCCCAAGTAAATGATAAGCCCTCTTACAGGCTTATTCATGACCTAAGGGAGGTCAACAAGAGGATGATCATAGATAGTCCTATTGTTCCCAACCCGCACACACTTCTCAATCAGATTCCAACTAGTGCTACAGTATTCACTGTCCTCGATCTTGCTAACGCATTTTTCAGTGTGCCCATTACTGAGGATAGTCAGTTACTGCTAGCCTTTACTTTTAACGGACAACAGTACTGCTGGACAAGGTTGCCTCAGGGAGGAGCAGTAAGTCCCAGTGGATTTAGCGAGGCTATGGCATTAGTCCTTCAGGAATGGGCACCAGAAAATGCGTCCACAGTACTGATACAATATGTAGATGACCTACTTTTGTGTGCAGATGACAGACAAAAATGTGAACAGGATACATATTCTTTGTTATTGTTTTTACACAAAAAGAATTGTAAGGTATCCAAGGACAAGTTACAGTATGCACAGAAAAAAAATACAATTTTTGGGTCATTGTATTTCTGCTAATGCTAAACACATTACTGCAGAGAGGAGAAATGTAATTTCATCAGTTAAACCTCCTCAGACACTTAAACAACTCAGATCCTTTTTAGGACTAATCACTTATTGCAGAGAGTGGATTATAGGCGCTTCACAAAAACTGCAAGTGTTATATGATGCCCTAAAGGGACAAAATGCACAAGGTGCATTACACATGACACAAGAACAGCTAGATGCTTTTTGTCAATTAAAAACAGACATAATATCAGCACCAGCATTAGGACTTCCTGATTATGCAAGGCCTTTCAATTTGTTTTGTTGTGAAATTTCAGGCCATGCGCAAGGAATATTAACTCAGGTACATTGTGACAAGCAGCGACCCCTAGCGTATTACTCAGTACAGTTAGACCCAGTCATACGAGCAGCACCGACATGTGTCAAGTCAGTAGCAGCAGCAGCAGCAGCAGCAGCATTATTGTTAGACAAAGCTGCTGATATTGTTCTGGGTCATCCCTTAACTGTACAGGTGCCTCACTCAGTGACTGAAATTCTGAACTAAGCGCAGACTAAACATTTATCTGCTGCTAGACTAACCAAATATGAAGTAGCATTGCTTACACCATCCAATGTCACTATCAAACGTTGTACTTCTTTGAACCCAGCTACATTATTGCCGCTGGTTTCAAAAGAGGGGAATGGTGCAAGTGATGATGAAATGACAGTGACAGGCACAGAAAACCAATCAAATTTTTCGATTTCTATACATGATCAAGAACATGATTGTATAGAGTTAATGAATCTTGAAACTGCAAGTACACCAGAAATACAGGAACATCCTCTACTAAATGCAGATTTACATTTATTTGTGGATGGCTCCAGGTACTATGTGGATGGGGAACCACATACAGGTTTTGCAGTTACCACAGAGACAGACATCTTAATTCAGGAACCCTTGCCATCAGGTAGTTCAGCCCAGGAGGCAGAGCTTAGGGCACTGATAGCAGCCTGTATTTATGCTGAAGGTCAAACAGTTAACGTTTATACAGACTCAAGGTACTGCTTTGGTATTGCCCATGACTATGCAGTTATCTGGAAGAGCAGAGATTTTATAGGTTCTTCAGGAAAACTAATAAAACATGCAGACTGTATTAGGGCATTATTTGCTGCCTTTCAATTGCCAAAGAAATTAGCAGTTATAAAGGTCAAAGCACACACTAAAGAGGATACTGCAGAGGTCAGAGGAAACACTCTAGCTGATCAGGCTGCAAAAGCTGCAGCAGTCCAGCCTCTGCCAAACACTCAGGTGCTGTTAACTGTCACACCAGAGTTATTAGACTTACAGTTATTGTGCAAATTACAAGCACAGGCCTCAGACAAGGAGAAAAAGGATTGGGAAAAATGAGGTGGGCGAATACATGGTGACAGATGGATGGTGGAGAACCGTATCTGTTTACCACGCTCACTTTACCCAGTCTTAGCACAAATATTGCATGGAAAAACTCACCAATCCAGAGATGCAATGGTGAGGATTTTAAACCAGCATTGGGTAGCACCAGGTTTCACACAAGCAGCACAGGCCTATGTTGCAGGGTGTGTAACTTGTGCTCTACACAACCCAGGAAAGGTTGTGAAGGTACCAGCAAAAAGTACCCCACAAACTTGCTACCCCTTTCAGAGATTACAAATAGACTTTATCCAGTTACCTAAATGTTCTGGGTATGAAAATGTACTTGTGTGCAAAGACCTATTCTCAAATTGGGTTGAAGCGTGGCCTTGTAGAGCAGCAAATGCCAGGACAGTTGCAAAGAAGCTAATGCAAGAAGTAATATGCAGGTTTGGAGTACCTGAAGTTATTGAAAGTGACAGAGGTACTCATTTTACAGGAGAGATATTGGGCAAAATTTTATCTGATTTAGGGCTTACCCAGGCCTTCCACACGGCTTATCATCCCCAAAGCAGTGGTCACGTGGAACACACAAACTATACCCTAAAATTAAAATTATAGAAATTAGTGGCAGAAACAAGTTAAACGTGGTTAGAATGCTTGCCCATAGCCCTTTTCTCAGTTAGAAATACTCCTAGTGGAAAGCATGGGTTAACACCGTATGAAATCCTTTTTGGTACTGCAGCTAGGACAGGCTGTTATTTTCCTCAACAATTGCACCATGAGCATGGTGACTTAGCCCAGTATGTGATATATATACAACAACAACTAACCAAAATGCACGACTTTGGTTCTATTCCAGATCCTAATAAGTCACAGGAAACGCATGAACTGAAGCCAGGTGATTGGGTGGTCACTAAGAAACACGTAAGAAAGTCTCTAGAACCCAGATTTGAAGGTCCATTCCAAGTCCTGTTGATGACAGCCACGTCAGTCAAATTGTGTGGAAAGGATTCGTGGGTACATGCGTCACATTGCAAGAAAGTGACAAAGGAAGTATTATCCAATCACGATACACAATCAGAATGTACAGATATCATCTCATAAGCGCCAGACCAGACATGGGTCTGTGGGCATGTATAATGTGTTATTCAGTTCTTATTGTTGGCATGGTTATCCTTATATGGTCATTAATACTTGATCCATACTATTATGAGGAGTCACGTGACAGGGCCATGGATGGTAACCATACCAAGGGTAATGACACAAAGGGAAATATAAATGAATCAGGAATCCTCCCTATTTTATCAGAAATGTCTACTGTTCTGACTTCACCAAATACTCCAGTAAATGCATATAAACCTAGAAGACGTAGATCAGTAGATACAATAAGGAACAACTGTAAACAAAAGACAGCAGTAGAAGAGTGTATTTGTAGGTATTGCGGGCCTAATTCAGAGGCAACATGCGAAGAGTGGTGCAAGGGTGACCCCTCGCACACGGTACATACACACCCTCTCGATACCTACCATACATTACTGGGTAAAGGTGCAAACCTCACAGATTGTTGGATTTGCAGTCATGTCCCAAGAGGACAAGGAAATGTAGGATTTGTCCCAGTGCCCATCCCATATGACATGGTCAAAAATCGTGGTTGTGGAAAACACACTGCACCCCCTTATGATATGACCAAAGCTCCAGCTTTAATAGTAAAAAGTTATCATTTTACTAAAGAACAACAGGTAGTGTGTATAAATAAATATGTAGGAGAAGAAACAGCCAAACGATGGGCAGGATGGGAACCTGATGAAGGGACTGATCTTACTGGAATAAAATTCTTGGGGGCCACCACAGGCTGTACACACATATTAGATATAGATAATCCAAAATACTTTTGGGCCATAATAGCAAAAATGGTAGGGGTAAATGTCTCTGAAGCATGGGACCGATTTCAGGAAAGGATAATAGGAGAGGAATATCCTTGTGACCTCTTGAACGAAGCAATAATATATGCATTGTGGGATGAGCCATACACTTTACCTAGTGGGATCTATTACATCTGTGGTAGACGGGCTTATAAATGGTTATCGTACAATGCTTTTGGAATATGTTTTATAGGTACACTCATTCCTGATGTAGTTACATTAGATCATGAGAATATGAAAGAACAATTTACCTCTGAGGTAACACCCCCAGGCCAAAAGTTGACCAAACGTGAAGTCAAGATAATAAGCAAAAAATATAAGCATCTCTTTACCCTAAGTACAGGTTACAAACTGGGTTTAGGTTTTGGAAACATAAATGTTATGATTCCAGCACTTTGGTCAGAGGAGATCTTATGGCAAGGACCGGAGCACTGGAACGGAATGCTGGGGAAGGGAGCAGGACAGGAAAATAGCCCCTGGCGCCCTAACTCTGTTGTCTCACCCGTGTTGTCAGAAATCCCCTGCGAGACTATGGTTTCTTGAGCCCTTGGCAGCCGCGTTTGAAGGGCGGATTATGTCTGCCCAACTCCGATGCCCCCCGGTCTTAATGAGAGACAAAGGGAAATCCGAGACAGGGTGATAACAAGAGGCCCTCTAACTAAACAACCAGGCCAGGGGCTAAGCTAACTCAAAACTATAATATGTGCGGAGAAACCGCCAGGGAAAAGGACAACCAAAATATCCACTTGTCCAATTCTCCTACCCGGCACCGCCGAGTACCAGAGAGGACTTGTGGAAGCAGAACCCTCCGCAAATGCTCCAAAAACAAAATATAAAAGGTAAAGCGGCTGAGCCGCAACACACGGCAGAGCCGCAACTCACGAACACCACTGGATATAAAACGGTGATCAGTCAGGACTCCAGGGAACCAAACGACCTCCTGGGATGAGATGACAACTCCCGAATACCGGACTTCTGAGGACTGGAATGACCGGATACAGCAGGACTGGAAACAGACTCTCAGCAAACAAAGGCAGCATGCAGGAAGCTATTACCGGCGTCTGTGAGAAGCCCTGGGAGTGTATTTAACAAGGAGTCCTCCAATCAGCTGCTAAAAGGCTGATTAGAATAAATGCCGTGCAGCTGCCTTGCTGCACGGCCAGAGAGCAGGTGAATATATTAATTCCTAAAGCCTAGCAATGGGGAACGCGGTCCGCCAGTGGCGTCCCCGTTGCTAGGGTCCGTGCAGCTCAGCGCGCCCAGCGTCTAGCGTTGCTAGGGAGCCGGCGGCTGTACGCGCACGGCGTCTCTAGTTGCTAGGCGCCGGGCCGCGCAGACAAGCGGACCCCGGCGCCTAACAGTACCCCCCCCTTGAGGAGGGGTCAAGGAACCCCTAAAGCCAGGTTTCTAAGGAAATTCCCGAAAAAATGCCCTCTTGAGCCTCGGGGCATGAAGATCCTTATCCAGGACCCAAGATCTTTCCTCCGGACCATAGCCTTTCCAGTGAACTAGAAAATACAGCCGACCCCGGGACAATTTGGAATCGAGAACCTACTCTACCAAGAACTCCTGTTGTCCCTGTACATCCACTGGAGATCTACCCTGAGAGATCTTCCGAGGAAATCTACTGGAAGAAACGTATTGTTTCAACAGGGAACAATGAAACGTATTTCCAATCCTGAGAGATCTTGGTAAACGTAACCGAAAGGCAACTGGGTTGACTCTTTTAATAATGAGAAATGGCCCAATAAATTTGGGTCCCAGTCTAGCCGAGGATTGTCGAAGCCTGATGTTGCGAGTCGACAACCACACCCTATCTCCCACCTTAAAAGTGCAAGGACGTCGGAGCCTGTCAGAAAATTTCTCCTCTCGAAAGGCCGCTTTTCTGAGAGCAAGGTGCACCTTTTTCCAAATGGCTCTGAGATGGGAGGTTAAGGTTAGCGAGGAGACTGAGGAATGATGAAAAAAAGAATTAGCTCTGGGGTGAAAACCAAAAACTGAAAAGAATGGAGACTCTTTAGTGGAGGAATGACAAGAATTATTGTAAGCAAATTCAGCCAACGGAAGAAACTCGGACCAATCATTCTGGAGTTTGGCTGAATACAAGCGCAAATATTGTTTCAATGATTGGTTAACTCGTTCGGTTTGCCCGTTGGATTGTGGGTGGTAACCGGATGTTAATGACAATTTCATCTTCAATGAGGCACAAAAACATTTCCAGAATTGTGCGATGAATTGTGGACCCCGATCAGAAACAATATCAGTAGGCAACCCATGAAGCCTGAATACATGGCGGAGAAACAAAACTGCCAACCCTTGGGCAGAAGGCAATCGGGGAAGAGCAATAAAATGAGCCATTTTACTAAAACGGTCCACTACCACCCATATGACTCGGAATCCGGCTGAAAGGGGAAGGTCAACCACAAAATCCATGGAAATATGAGACCATGGCCTGAGAGGAACATTTAAGGGCATAAGTTGCCCGATAGGCAAGGAACGGGGAACCTTATGCTGTGCACAAACCTGACATGAATAAACAAATTCCTTGACGTCTTTAGAAAGACCAGGCCACCATACTGAGCGAGAGACTAACTCCAATGTCTTAGAAACTCCTGGATGCCCTGAAACTTTGTTATCATGGAATTCCGTTAAAACAGTAGCTCTCAAAAACTCAGGGACATAAAGACGACCAGCAGGAGTAATTCTAGGAGCTTGGTGTTGAAGCTGTTTTAACTGGGTAAATAAATCTTGTGTGAGGCCCGCCCAGATGACCGAAGATGGAAGTATGGGGGTAACAGGATTGTTATTGTGAACCGGAAGAAAGCTACGTGACAGGGCATCAGCCGTAGTATTCTTGGAACCAGGCCTGAAAGTGATTATAAATTTGAAACGAGTTAAAAATAATGCCCAACGTGCCTGCCGGGCATTAAGCCGCTTAGCCGATTCAATGTATTGCAGGTTCTTATGGTCAGTCAATACCGAAATAGTATGTTTTGCTCCCTCCAGCCAATGCCTCCACTCCTCGAAAGCCCACTTTACCGCCAGTAACTCCCGATTACCAACGTCATAGTTGGATTCAGCGGAGGAGAATTTCCTGGACATAAAGGCACAAGGATGTAACTCCAGAGACTCCGGATCCTTTTGAGAAAGGATAGCCCCCACTCCAACCTCCGAGGCATCAACCTCCACCACAAAGGGCAATTCCGGATTAGGATGTCTGAGGACTGGAGCCGAGACAAAGGCTTGTTTCAAGGCCCGGAAGGACAACTCAGCTTCACGCGACCAGTTGGTAGGATCCGCTCCTTTCTTTGTCAGAGCTACAATGGGAGCAACCAGGTCAGAAAAAGAATGAATGAACCTCCTATAATAATTCGCAAACCCTAAAAAGCGCTGAATTGCTTTTAAATTGGTGGGTTGCGCCCAACTAAGGATGGCCTGGAGTTTCTTTGGTTCCATGGAAAATCCCTGAGGGGAAATTATGTACCCTAAAAAAGATACTTCCGTGACATGAAACTCACACTTCTCCAGCTTGGCATATAAATGATTCTCACGTAACTTTTGAAGAACCAGACACACCTGGGTAACATGTTGTTCTATTGATTCAGAAAAAATCAGGATGTCGTCTAAGTAAACGACCACGAATTTCCCTAGGAAGTCACGGAGCACATCGTTAATGAGGTCCTGAAAAACTGCTGGAGCATTGGACAGACCGAACGGCATCACCAGGTATTCGTAGTGACCCGACTGAGTACTGAAGGCAGTCTTCCACTCATCTCCAGATTTAATTCGGATGAGGTTGTACGCTCCTCTAAGGTCAATTTTAGAAAAAATCACAGCAGAACGTAACTGATCAAAGAGTACAGAAATCAACGGCAAAGGATAGGTGTTTTTAACTGAGATCTTATTCAGGGCTCTAAAATCAATGCAAGGTCAAAGCGAGCCATCCTTTTTCTCCACAAAGAAGAAGCCTGCACTTAAAGGAGATTTTGATGGTCTAATAAATCCTTTCTCAAGGCTCTCCTTAACATAATCATTCATAGCCGCAGTTTCTGGCCCGGATAATGCATATAATCTTCCCTTTGTCAATGCGGCGCCAGGAATTAACTCAATAGCACAATCATAAGGCCGATGGGGAGGCAGAATGTCCGCATTGCCTTTGGAGAAAACATCAGCAAACTCCTGGTATTCCACCGGAATGAGTTCTGGAATGATAGCTGCTACTCTGACTGGAAACGTGATACATTCCTTATCACAAAAAGTACCCCATTGTGAAATCTCCCCCGACCGCCAATCAATGGTGGGATTATGAAAGGCCAGCCAAGGGTGACCCAGAACAACTGGAACTGCTGGGCAATGTGTAAGATAGAACTCGATTTTCTCGGAATGTAGAGCTCCTACTGTAAGTAGTACAGGGGGTGTACGGAGAGAAATAATCCCATTGGACAGCGGACTCCCATCTAAGCCATGCATGGTGATACGCCTACCCAAAGGTAACTGAGGAATGCCTAAGGCCTTAGCCCAAGTTAAATCCATAAAGTTTCCTGCAGCTCCACTGTCAACAAAAGCCGACACCGAAGAACTGAGGCTGCCAAAGGAAACTTTAACTGGGACTAAAAGGGAGTTATTCGAGGAGATAAGCTGCAGACCTAGGTGAACCCCCTCACAATTCACCTGGTCAAAGCGTTTCCCGACTTGTTCGGACAATTACGAGCAAAATGTCCCTTACCCCCACAGCACAGACAAAGACCAGAATTTTGCCTTCTGGCTCTTTCCTCAGGAGACAGCCGGGAGAGACCCATCTGCATGGGCTCCTCTACGTCTTCAGGAATGGAATATACACACGGACTTGACCTTACAGGTGCTCCTCTTTCAGCCCTCCGCTCTCTGAGACGACGATCAATCTTAATAGAAAGCTCCATGAGTTTATCGAGAGTCTCAGGAGCGGGGTACTGAAGGAGACTGTCCTTTATAGACTCTGATAAGCCGAGGCGAAACTGACTGCGCAGGGCTGGGTCATTCCAGCCACAGTCGTTCGACCAACGGCGAAACTCCGTACAATAAACCTCCGCAGGATTTCTACCTTGTTTGAGAGCGCGCAGCTGACTTTCAGCGGACGCCTCTCTATCAGGGTCATCATACAAGAGCCCTAAAGACTTAAAAAAAGCGTCAACTGACAAAAATGCAGGATCCTCTGCTCTTAAACCAAATGCCCAGGTCTGAGGATCCCCCTGGAGTAAAGAAATAATAATCCCGACCCGCTGAGATTCTGTACCCGAGGAAGTTGGTCTTAAACGAAAATAAAGTTTACAGGATTCTTTAAAATTAAAAAACTCTTTTCTATCACCAGAAAAACGGTCAGGCAAATGCAACTTTGGTTCAGGGACTACCCTTGGGGAAGCTCGCAAAAGATCTTCCTGCGACTTCACCCGAAGAGAAAGATCCTGAACCATCTGAGTAAGTTCTTGAATCTGGCTGACTAAGAGCTGACCAGGATTTGGCCCTAAACCTGTCGGATTCATGAGGCCGATAAACTCTCACAAAACTGAATGAGAAAAAATTAAACCCCGTTTAATTTTAAGTTTTGGTATGGCCGGTAATAATGTTATGATTCCAGCACTCTGGTCAGAGGAGATCTTATGGCAAGGACCGGAGCACTGGAACGGAATGCTGGGGAAGGGAGCAGGACAGGAAAATAGCCCCTGGCGCCCTAACTCTGTTGTCTCACCCGTGTTGTCAGAAATCCCCTGCGAGACTATGGTTTCTTGAGCCCTTGGCAGCCGCGTTTGAAGGGCGGATTATGTCTGCCCAACTCCGATGCCCCCCGGTCTTAATGAGAGACAAAGGGAAATCCGAGACAGGGTGATAACAAGAGGCCCTCTAACTAAACAACCAGGCCAGGGGCTAAGCTAACTCAAAACTATAATATGTGCTGAGAAACCGCCAGGGAAAAGGACAACCAAAATATCCACTTGTCCAATTCTCCTACCCGGCACCGCCGAGTACCAGAGAGGACTTGTGGAAGCAGAACCCTCCGCAAATGCTCCAAAAACAAAATATAAAAGGTAAAGCGGCTGAGCCGCAACACACGGCAGAGCCGCAACTCACGAACACCACTGGATATAAAACGGTGATCAGTCAGGACTCCAGGGAACCAAACGACCTCCTGGGATGAGATGACAACTCCCGAATACCGGACTTCTGAGGACTGGAATGACCGGATACAGCAGGACTGGAAACAGACTCTCAGCAAACAAAGGCAGCATGCAGGAAGCTATTACCGGCATCTGTGAGAAGCCCTGGGAGTGTATTTAACAAGGAGTCCTCCAATCAGCTGCTAAAAGGCTGATTAGAATAAATGCCGTGCAGCTGCCTTGCTGCACGGCCAGAGAGCAGGTGAATATATTAATTCCTAAAGCCTAGCAACGGGGAACGCGGTCCGCCAGTGGCGTCCCCGTTGCTAGGGTCCGTGCGGCTCAGCGCGCCCGGCGTCTAGCGTTGCTAGGGAGCCGGCGGCTGTACGCGCACGGCGTCTCTAGTTGCTAGGCGCCGGGCCGCGCAGACAAGCGGACCCCGGCGCCTAACAATAATTACATTTGGTACGTGGGGATCCACTGCAAATCAGAAAATGATCCAGGCTTTGGGGGATATAATTGACAATATCACTGAAATACAGGTTGAGTATCCCATATCCAAATATTCCGAAATACGGAATATTCCGAAATACGGACTTTTTTGAGTGAGAGTGAAATAATGAAACCTTTGTTTTCTGATGGCTCAATGTACACAAACTTTGTTTAATACTCAGTTATTAAAAATATTGTATTAAATGACCTTCAGGCTGTGTGCATAAGGTGTATATGAAACATAAATGAATTGAGTGAATGTACACACACTTTGTTTAATGCACAAAATTATAAAAAATATTGGCTAAAATTACCTTCAGGCTGTGTGTATAAGGTGTATATGTAACATAAATGCATTCTGTGCTTAGATTTAGGTCCCATCACCATGATATCTCATTATGGTATGCAATTATTCCAAAGTACGGAAAAATCCGATATCCAAAATTCCTCTGGTCCCAAGCATTTTGGATAAGGGATACTCAACCTGTATATGATAGTACCTTTAGGTATATTGGACATGAGCTCCAATCGATCCGAACAGAACTTATTCAGCACCGCATGATTCTTGATTACCTTACAGCAGCTACTGCAGGCTATTGTGTCACATTACAAACTGTATATGGAATTAAATGTTGTACTTATATAACTAATGATACTAACCCAGAAGAGATTATTGATGAAAAGATGAATGAAGTAATACAGTTGAAAAATCAGTTCGCTATTGACCATAACTACACCAGTGTAATTCCAGACTCATACTTTTCTTGGCTTTCATGGTTAAATCCAAACAACTGGTTCCAAGGTATAGGAGGATGGATAGCAGGAATATTGTCCATTATTGCTAAAATGCTTGCTTTGCTATTAGTAATCTATATTGTTGTAAAGATTATTATGTGGATAATACAAAAGATGCTTACACAAAGATCTTTTTCTGTCCGAGGTGTTTCTGGAACTGGAAAATCACAACCGATTTATCTGGAACTTCTGGGAGACACCACCATATACAACTCCACTTCATTCTACTGTGACACCTGCCACACCAGATACACAGAAGCTTCCAGCTGTCCCTATTGCTATGATGATGTGATCTAAAGGAACATTGCTGTCACAATATGAAGTTATAAACATCTTCAAGGACTATGAACATTATAATAATCTCATCTTGAGAAACCGCTTCTCTTTTATGAACTTTCTCTTGTGGTTAGGAATAAGAGGATAGTGAACATTGGTTCTACCCGAGCATAGGGATGTTGAATGGACTAGCCCATGCCTGGAGTGCCCCTATGGTACACCAGTCGTGAAAGTAGGTGTCCCTATAGAATCAGTGACCAGGTAAAGGAAGGGTAAAATAAAATTAGAATCAAAGAGGGGAAGTTGATAAAGATGGAAGCAATATTTGTTCATAGGACTCCATTTTATAATTGACATCTTACAAGCTGTTTTCAAATTGTTATTTTTCAGCTTAGAATTGACACAGGAAAGAGTATAGACCTGTACTTAGTTTGAACTCATATTGTGAAGTTATGACCTTTATTTAAGATATACTTTCCTTGCAAAAATATATTGTCAGCAGCTAAATGTGAAGGCTTCAAAGGTATTTGTCAGTTTGCGGTATAACAGGTGCGAATACAGAACCAGACATATGTAGGTTATGAGTTTAACAAAAGTCCCCTGTTACCCCACATAAAACCGCAAACTGGAATTATAGCTTGCTAAGAAGATAGGAGTTTATTAACCAATAGGATAAGGAAAGTATGTTAACCAAAAGAATTAAAGAGATCATTAACCAATAGGATTATGTTTTGTGTAAGGAAGCTACGCCATTGTATGCAAATATGTACCTCTTTATAATGTAATGTTTTCAGGAAATAAAGCAGCTCTGCACTATTATTCTTCACTGAACACTCGTGACTAGTTATTTCAAATGATAATTTGATGACTGGTCACTGGCTGCAGCCGTGTATGAACCTGATGCTGACTGACTGAATGCGTGCTTGAACTTGGTTAAGCAAAGGGTGCCCCTTCCTGGGCTCCCCTTTATCACCGTGGAGATCCATGCATCCAATGCTTCCCCAAATAGAGCCTGACCTCTTAAGGGTAGGTTCTCCACACTACTCTTGGATTCCGCGTCTGCAGACCATTGGCAGAGCCAGAGTCCCCTGCATGCCGGGACAGCCATGGAAGATGTCCTTGCATTCAGATGACCCAGGTCCTTCATGGCCTCCACCATGAAACCCACAGAATCCTGTATGTGACCTAAAAACATTTAAATGTCACTTCTATCCAGAGAATCTAATTCCTCAAGTAATGTGCCTGACACTTTACTATGGCTTTAGAAATCCATACACAGGCAATAGTGGGCCTTAACGCCACGCCTGAAGCAGTGTATATGGATTTGAGCGGTAGACCCAGGGACAGGTAAAACCACCTTTTTAGACAGTCTAGAAACAGAAGCGTCTACTATAGGGTGGTTTTACCCTTTTTTGGGATCTGGAAATTTTTCTCCGGGTTTTCCCAGGATTTTTCAAATAATGCGTTTAATTCCTTAGACGCAGGAAAGGTCAGGGAGGCTTTCTTATTGTCTGTAAAGTAAGCCTCCTCTACCTGCACAGGTGCTTTGTCAGTTATGTGTAACACATCCCTAATGGCATCAATCATGAGCTGCACCCCCTTTGCAAGGGATGCCTCACCCCCCCCCCCCCCGCATATCCCCATCACCGTCTCCTGTATCAGAGATGGTATCTGTGTCGAGTTGCATAATTTGGGCAAGAGCACGCTTCTTTGAGCATATACCAGGGGAGTTTGAAGAGGTAGTGGGAACAGAACCAGACAAAACCTCTACAGATTTTCTCAAAACCTGTGTTTCAGTATCAGTATGAGCTATCCTAGATGAAATCTGGGATATCATTCCCTTAATTGAAGCCTCCCACAACGGTTCGGATTCAGACGGCTGAGGCATGATATTATATTCCTGAGTACATGGAATGGATTCCTCTGGGGAAGATACATACTCTGCAGCACAAGACACAGAGTCCCTGGCCATGGTAATGTGAGAAATATGTACACACACACACACACACACACACACACACACACACACACACACACACACACACACACACACAAAAAAAACCTTGTACCGCACAGGATAGCTGGAGTAACGTGGAGGGTCAGCGCTCCCTGTCAGCGTCTCTGTGTGTGATCTGCAGGGAGAAAATGGCACTGGTGAGCTGCTGGATCTGCTCTGAGGAGAAGCTCCGCCCCCTGTCATGGCTTATCTTCCCGCACTTTAAGATTATACTGGCCTGAGGTAAAACACATTGCTAGCAGTAGAATACCTTCCCTGATAGCCCAGATGACTAGTTTTAAGGGTCTCTCACTGGCCCAGGGCGCATTTTCTAAACTGAGTCTGGTAGGAGGGGCATAGAGGGAGGAGCCAGCCCACACTATTAAACTCTTAAAGTGCCCATCGCTCCCAAGGGACCCGTCTATTCCCCATGGTACTAATGTGGACCCCAGCATCCTCTAGGACGTTAGAGAAACCATGTTGTACTGTAAGTGGTGCAGATGTAACTTAAGGTGTATACACACTTGCCGAGAAAATGAGCGGCATCGCTCATTTTCAGCCTTCCTGAGCAATGTTCACTTTCTCTGCAAGTGTGTATGCTGCCATTGAGCGATACGCGGCCCAGCGGGACGTTATCGACCCTCGCTGTCGGCCGTGCATGCAGCTCAGTTTGGACTGTCATCCAAGTGCTGCCTGTGACGTCACTGAGCGATATGGTTGTCATATTGCTCAGTGTGTTCGCCCTGCCGCCGACCGCCCGACCCTGGAGGGTGAAACACTAGGCGACGTCACTCATAGAGCACGTCGCCTAGTGTGTACCCACCATTAGATTTGGGAGGGTTGTGTCCAAACTGAAATCTAAATTGCAATGTAAAAATAAAGCTGGCCATTATTTGTGGGCTACATGCACAGAGAGCTGGTATTTACCCCACATCTTGAATGAACTGTTACATTTATTTTCCATATATTGGACCAGCAGGAATTAAACATTTTCAGACCTCCAACGTTTCTAGATCTTGCAATGTCCAGTGTTTGTAATCCTTAGACAACTTCATCCATTTACTGTATGTTCATTTAGTGAATGCAATTAATCCAGAGTGGAGAGGTGGTGCTAAATCTTCAGCTGTCCTGCACCATCATTGACAATGCTTACTGAGTTGTGTGTTCTGATATCACTTTGGGAGTAATTCCAAGTTGATCGCAGCAGGATTTTTTTTAGCAGTTGAGCAAAACCATGGGGGTAATTACAAGTTGATCGCAGCAGGAAATTTTTTAGCAGTTGGGCAAAACCATGTGCACTGCAGGTGAGGCAGATATAACATGTGCAGAGAGAGTTAGATTTGGGTGTTGTGCGTTCAATCTGCAATCTAATTTGCAGTGTAAAAATAAAGCAGCCAGTATTTACCCTGCACAGAAACAAAATAGCCCACCCAAATCTAACTCTCTCTGCACATGTTATATCTGCCCCCCCTGCAGTGCACATGGTTTTGCCCAACTGCTAAAAAAAATCCTGCTGCGATCAACTTGGAATTACCCCCTTAGTGCCACTGGTGTACATAGCTGTTTGATAAATGAATGTAGCCTGCCTGTTACTCTGTACAAGAGTCCCCCTCCTTATATTAAGTTTGTGACAATAGTTCATCCGTTGGACACATAGGGGGTCATTCCGACCCGTTCGCACGCTGCGGTTCATCGCAGTGGTGCGAACGGGTCAGTTCTGCTCATGCGCAGCGGACGCAATGCACAGACGTGTTGTGGCTCAGCGATGGCAGTCGCTGGGCAACGACGCCGGGAACGAAGAAAGCGGTGGCAGCACGGATCGCAAAAAGATTGACAGGCGGGAGGCGGATCGGGGTGTATATTCGCTGTTTTTCGGACATGGAGATCCGAACGCAGGCATGTTGAGGCGTTTGGAGAGTGGATGTCTGACGTCAATTCCGGGACCGTCATCGCTGGATTCATCGCACAGGTTAAGTAACTGCAGGGCTGGTCTTCTTTTACACAAAACTTTTTTTTAGCATAGCAGGGCTGCACAAGCGATCGCAGCCCTGCTATGCTAAAATACACTCCCCCATAGGCGGCGTCTAGTTGATCGCACGAGCAGCAAAAAGTTGCTACTCGCGATCAACTCGTAATGACCCCCATTGTTCACAGAGATGTTTGCAGATCAACTCTTTTTTTACAACATACACTGGGAAGTTCTTTGTAGTATAACTTTTAACAATATTTTGTTTTGGTTAACAGCATGCAGCATACAGAACCTCCCAACATGACCCTCTCCAGAATGGACACAATGCTCTGCTTCTGGATGTCACTATTAATGTATGATTGCCATCACCTGTGTTGAAACACCTTTCTTATCTATTAACCTGTTCAAAACAGGTGCTGGTGATCATAAATTAAGAAAAAAAAAGTCCAGAAGCATAGCATTTTGTCCCTTCTGGAGAGGGTTATATTGGGAGATATGATACAGACATGAGAGTTCTTACATAAACTACATTACTATTGGAATGGTTGTGTATAGATTCCCTTCAGTTAATGTACCCGGTACATGTACCAAAGGGGAAATAGCATATTCTGTTTTAGTGATTTGTCTAGATCCCCTTCAGTTAATGTACCCAGTACATGTATTGAAGGGGAACTAACATATTACTAGGTGAGGCAGCTGTGTTCCCCTTTGGTAAATGTACCTTTTTTCCCCCCCTGCTATATATTGTCGACAGTCAATAGGTCGACACTGTATAATCGACATGCATCAGGTCAACAGGTACAATAAGTTGACATGGAAATGGTCGACACAAAAATGGTTGTAGCTTTTTTTTGTTATTTTGTCCCAAATATACAGTACTCCAAATACACTCCAAAAATATACTGGTAGTTTAATTGGCTCCCAACATATAACATTAACCCTAGCGTGAATGTCTGTGTGTACATGTGGTAGGGAATATAGAGTGTAAACTCCATTGGGGCAGGGACTGATGTGAAAGGACAAATATTCTCTGTAAAGCGCTGCGGAATATGTGTGCGCTATATAAATAACTGGTAATATATAATAATAATATTATTATAGGATTTTACTGTTATCCACCAACAGTAGAAACTTTTAACCTTACAGGTTCACTTTGCTCGCCACGCTTTGGGCATGGTGGCTCACTCCACTTCGCTAACCACAGGATACTATTTCCAAAAGATGTGCATGTGGATAGTAAATAAAGCAGATGTTTAAAAAACATGTCTTGACCATTTAAAACATGCGGACCATGTGTGTGTTGACCATTTTCATGTACATGTAATGAATGGTAAAATACATACACCCCCAACGGGTCAGATACAGACTTGGAAGAGGATTTAGCCCATTTACTATAAATATACATATATATATATATAAATATATATTGTCGAATACTGTGACAGAGACAACCTGCTGAAGGCCTAACAGCTATATATATGTACTACGGGACAGTACGTATATTATGCATACACCTAATAATCACAATATCAAAGGTGATCTCATATTCACTAGTATAGTATAAAAGGATAAGAGAATCCATTTTGTTTCTAGCTAGATGATACAGCAGATTCATCTTGAACTTTGTACACACTAAGAAAGACGAAAAACAACTTTGTTGGCTAGTATTAATTTCACATACGCACATCCGAAAAGCTCATAGAGTCCAGTTTAATTCCTAATATGGACACATAGTTGAAGATCACGAGTATCTTTTAGTTTTCTTTGCCAATTGTCCTAATATTGCATAACACTGTATTCCAGATGAATGAACTCATATGGGAGGGTTATAAGAATGGGGCATAACTGGTATGTTATAAAAATCATTGTTTTTACGTGTATCTGTTGTTGAAGCATTTTGACCCAGGCTTGAGAGGATGTTCCCTCTCAACCTGTATACGGGCGTGGCCTTTTTAATAAATAATTATTGATTTTGCTAAATCTATTTTCAATTCATTCTTTTACATAACAACTCAAACAGCAACAAGATGGTTAATTTAATTAACCCAAAAAGGTATCCAACAGGTGGGGGCTCTATCCGTGCGACCTCGAATTGGTCCTTTCATCGACTTCTCACAAAGGGTGGAGACGACCAGCCAGACGAGCTGAGGACGGCACCAATCCTAACATCACTACTACGGGCACTGGTAAGTTTAAAATATGACATGCTAATATGTTATGCATGGTGCTTTTATACTTACTGGTTACCTGTGTGATGTACTTAGTAATTGCATTACTGATTAGTTGTGCTCAAGTCGGTTGAAGGACCAAGTAGCGAGGAATAGTAACTCGGGAATGATGATTGACAGATGCTGTTGCATGAAAATAGAATAAATAAAAATACTACAATTAATTAATTAATTAATTAATTCAAAGTTTGTATTTGGCCAGAGAAATAGTGACCTGGGTTTTTCACTCTATGAGTAATTGTGTGAATAAGTGCTGTGGACCATCTTCACGAGGTCTGAATGAGTTCCAATCTGGGCTTGCAGTATTACGTGCCCTCGTTAACGCTGCGAGTGACAGATAAGATAGGGGCCAAATTAAGTAAAAGCACATAGACCACCTTCCCCTTTTAGTCAGCTACACGTGTGCAAGAAGGGTAAATTAAATAAAGAAGGTGATTACCCGAGGTTATAGTTGATTATAAGTAATTTGATTGAAAGTTTATACTGTAATACTGTGCAGCTGCTGATTGTTTTAATCATATATGGATTCTGGTAAATAACGGAATCTACGGACTAAAGTCCCAAGTATATTCTGAGTCTGTTTATTAACATTGTTTATTGTGCACAAAAGAACTGAGCAACTCTAAAGAGGTGTTGTTTTAACCATAACCTAAGTCTGTTTGCTAACATTGTAGTGCACGAAGAGACTAGCAACTTTTTAACTTGGCATGTTGCTTTGTGATTGTAGTTTGTGATAAGAGGGACTACTGCAGTTTCCCAGTTGACAGACGTGTCGCGTGTGTGAAAGATTGCAGGGATTGCAAATTTTTCAGCGTATGGGAAGGGCAGGGAGGCTTAACCCTAAGTGTGCATATCATGTTATGGAAGAAATATTCCATATATGCATAGAGTTTGTACAGTACTGTGACTAAGAGGTACATTTCAATTATGCTGTATAATATTGGCCTGATCAACCAATACTAAGCGTATTTTGAAATCGGTAAAACTGTTGAAATCTGCAAGATATTAAAGTCTGCAAACGGTTAAAATTTGCAAACTGATTTTTTATTTAAATTATGGGCGTCCAACTTATGAAATTATAAAACTATGGTACCAAAAGAACATGCCCTTGCGCTGGCGAAACTGTATGTCAATTTTGTGTTTTATGGTGTCTTGTGTGTGGGACATAAAAGTTCAGTGTTTGTTCCGTTAAGTATATTCTCAGATCTGTGTCTAATAGAAACCTCTGTCTGTGACTGTTTGGCATGGTTACAAGTTTTGTAAATAAGGTTTACATATATATGTGGTGAACTGAGGAAACAAAAAAGTTAATGTCCGTGTTCAAATGGCTTTTGGAAGATCTGTAGTTAAAAATGTGTTTATCTGATGTTTATTTGATGTTAGTATTTAACTATGAAGCAAAGTTTCCCATATGGGTTTAATACGTAAATATTCTTTAATGCAATATATTGTGAGAAGGTCTGCCAGCAAATTAATGGCTGGATGCCGTGTGTTGTATTGCGATATAAAGAAGGGAAAAAAAAAAGTTTTTCTTCCCTGTAAAATAAGTAAAAAAGCCTTCAGTTTCCAACGCTGTGTAGCACGGAGAGCTAGGAAGCTGTAATAGCCCAGAATCGTGCCTCCCTTCCTGCAGCATCCATTATGACGTAGTACAGAAAAAAAAGAAAAAAAAAAAGTGTTCAGTGAGTTTTGATTTTTTTCATCTAATAAGATGGATCACAATAAGCAGCACTCTAAATATATTTTGTGCTACAAATGCTGTTGGAATACAATGATTTGCAATTTTAAATGTTTGTTATACAAACGATCTACTCTAGTTTTAATATAAAAACTAATATCTTAAACAGTAGAGAAAGCTGCCAATAATAAAAAAAAGTGTGGTTACGGGAGCATAACTGTAATCAGGAAAAATCCCAGCAACATATACAGGCTAGAAATGTCAGCGCTAACAGCGTCAAAGCTAACAGATCTGCATCTGGCAGACAGTCAAGAAGACAACGCCCTATTGCTGCACACGATACCGATTTCTCCCTCTCAGATGTGGGCTATACGGGGGGAGAGTTTTTCAAAGCAGCAGCTAAAATCATAGGGAAAGATAAAGATATCAGTCTGTAAAGTATATGCTGTAAATCACAGATTGTTACAATCAATTAATCACTACGATTCCAGTATTAATATACTTTTAGGCAATTCTTCAAAGTTATTTGGAAGAAACCTAATTTGTAAGTTACAGTGTAAAATATACTGCATCACGGATGAGGTATTTCTACAGACCCCAGGAAGTTTAAAGTAGGGACAGATTCAGTTGGATACATAGCATATATATCCGATTCCGTCAAGATAGATTACCTGGACCTTAAGTTAGAAGGCACAATAGGTGAGACAGTGAAAACATCTACTTTTTTCAAAGAGGTCGATGCAAATAACTTTATTTCAGTGTCTAGTTGTCACCATCCCATCTGGATAGATGGAGTTCCATACTCTCAGTTTCTTCGACTAAGAAAAAATTGTAGTGAATATAGTGAATTTCTAGTACAAGCAGAGGTCCTTAAAGACAGGTTCCTATCTCGAGGCTATAATCAAACCAAGGTGGAAGAAGCTCTACATAAAGCAAGCAATATGGATAGAGCAAGTCTCTTAGGCCAGGAAAGAACATCAAAGGAAAAAAGGACCAATAAGTGCAAACCCTTTATAACACAATTCAATAGAGAGAATAGATTGATTGCGAAAGTTTTGGAGAAACATTGGCCAATTTTATTAAAAGATAATATACTTGGACCTTCGCTACCCCCTAAACCTCAAGTAGTATTTAAGAGGGCGAGTAATTTAAAGAACATCTTAGCCCCAAGTATGTTACGATCGAAAAACATATCAAAACAGCCTGATAATAGTTCTTCTTTTTTGAAAATAAACTCAGGGTGTTATCCCTGCAATCATTGTATATGCTGCAAATTTATGGAAAAAACTACTTTTTCATGGATTTATGAAAATGGTTTTAAGTACACCTTAAGAGAAAGGGTAAACTGCAATAGTGAATTTGTAATTTACAGAATCACATGCAGTTGCAACCTAATGTATGTGGGCAAAACGAAAAGGAATGTCAAACTCCGTATTCAAGAACATATACGAGGTATAAAAAATAAGGTGACTAATCATAGTCTACCACGACATTTCTTAGAGATACATGATTCCAACCCTAAAGATTTGAAGTTTACCATCCTTGAAGTAGTTAAATTGGGACCAAGAGGGGGAGATAGAGAACTAATGTTATCTAGAAGGGAATCCTTCTGGATATTTACTCTTAACACCCTCTCCCCCAAAGGGCTGAATGAAAGCATAGACATTGTATCATTTCTATAATTTCACATTTTTAGATATGAGATCAATCAGTTGAAATTGAGGTCTTATTAGTTTTAGTTATTAATTTAATTTAGAGTTCACTCTTTAGTTAGAAGTTATTCAATATGAGATTATGAAAACATAATTCAGTGTTGTCACTAGTATTAGGAACTAATTTTAGTTCCATATTTATTTAATTTTATAAAAATCACTTAACACCAAATAAAGCTAATATAATCAGATAACACTCTCAGTCCCTATGTGGATATTTAGGTTATATTAGAGATTTCTGCTCACCAATTAAGGGATTAGGTATATGAAATAAAAAAAAAAACAAAAAAAAAAAAACACTAATTGGTGTCATTTTATGACACTGAGTGAATAACACACTAAAACACCATTCACAATGTCTTGCTTTACACGAGGGCCTGGATCTGTGTATATATTTGGAATCTATCTTGTTGCTATGTATTTGCAATATACCAATACGATCATACTGCTGATTTACTATATTTTGTAAAAGAGCAGCCTTATAATACAAATATGAAGCATTACCGGTCAATTGACCCGTTAGTTATGTTACTCATCACATTTGAGAAAAATATGGCTTTAATATTATTATTACCAGTGGAACGCATCCACTTCTGGCATGCATTCCATCCGTTATATATAACTATTCTCCTTCCTAGACCAACTATGGAGAGCCAGGATTTATAGGTGGAACGCATTCACTTCCTACATGCGCTCCACCGGATATAGGGAGGAGTTTCCTGAAGATGAAGTACCATAGACTACCATGAGCCCGGCCTCTGGAGGCGGTGCCGTGGGCGAGGGTCTCTGACGCGAGCGACGTCGGAGATGCGAAGCCCGGCACGCTGAAGGAGTCCGTGACGTCAGCGAGAGTCTCGCTGGGGGTCGCGACAAGTAAAGGAGCCAATAGAGGAAGTTAATTTGAATATATGGGATGTGTCCCGGTGGAACGCATACCAATTTCCCACACAGCTGCAGTCAATTTATCTTTCTTTCTAATGTTAACCTGTGGGTTAGGCATTGTTTATTAATTATCATGAGGTATAGCCATATAAATAATCTTATTGGGCAAGATAGTCAGACTAAAGTGAACTTATGGTTATTTTCCATCACTTAGAACTAATACACATGTCACTAATTAAGGGAAGTGATGTAATCATACCATCAGTTCAAATAGCAGCCAGTGTGAGAAGTATTTAATTCTGAAAACTCCTACACACATGGTTGCAGCCTGAGAAATCCTCTGGGTAAGTGTGCTATTTCATTTTTGCAATGTTTGTGTTTAAAGGCTGCAGTTGTAATTCTATTACTGGAGTGTATATTATCATAAGGTATAGCCATATAAATAATCTTATTGGGCAAGATAGTCAGACTAAAGTGAACTTATGGTTATTTTCCATCACTTAGAACTAATACACATGTCACTAATTAAGGGAAGTGATGTAATCATACCATCAGTTCAAATAGCAGCCAGTGTGAGAAGTATTTAATTCTGAAAACTCCTACACACATGGTTGCAGCCTGAGAAATCCTCTGGGTAAGTGTGCTATTTCATTTTTGCAATGTTTGTGTTTAAAGGCTGCAGTTGTAATTCTATTACTGGAGTGTATATATTAACAAATGGGTGAAATGCTTTTCTGATTTTAAAGATACAATTGTGGGTCCTATGTGGGAGTTCCAGTGCTTTTAGCATTTACTGACTCTGTTTCTGGATATACCAATTGGTATGTACTTTCTATATGAATTTAATTATGTATCTTGCTATGTAAACTGCAATGACTGATACACCTCATGCCAACCAAACTTTGGTTTTCTCTCTCTCCATAGATACACTATTGCACTTTTAAAAAATAGGTATTTTAACCGAGTGTACCGAACTAATCTATATGTTCAGGTATGTGTATTTGTGGAAGTATTTTTATCCTATTCAAGGCTATTGTCTCTCAGTTAACTCCGTATCATATAATTATTCCTATGTCATCATCATTTTCTAGGCGGACATAGTAAAGTCTGACCATGAAGTCAATTTTTAAAGGAATATTACCTCTTTTTTATGCAATGAGTTTAATTATCTAAAGGTAATACTTTTTAATTCCATTTTACATAAATGTTGATTAAACCTAAGGAAGACACACTTCTTTAAAGCCCCAGTGTCTCTTTCTTCTTTAGGTTGATCATAATATTCTGTATGCAGAATTATACAGTGTATAGGTGCTCCAATACAAAAATATATTTCTGGTAGGTACCTATTGATTTACTTCTCTAAACTATTCTTATTCTTTAAAAAGAAAACCGTTAAATGGTATTTTCTTTTCCCCCCCCAAACAAGTTACCCCTGATGTAGTCAAACTGACGAAACGCGTTGGGTTTACCAGTCATTAGTCAGTATTCCAGTTAGGAAAATTACTCCCTTCGCCAAGCGCACACCTTGCTAAGGTGAGGGAGTGTTTACATCTACCTACTGGATTCTGCTGTCAGAGTTATCAAAATCCATGTATTACCTGTTGTAAAAAAATTCTCATGTCAAAGACTTTTATGAATTATTTTTGTGTTAAATATTTTATTCTAATTGGCCTTGGGCCATTTGTTTGGGTGACCTTCTGGTGAGGGGTTATCCACTGCAGGAACCCAAGAATTCCAATTATCCATAGTATAGGATACACCTACTTGGAAGGACTTCCGCTATATCTATACATCAAACAGAGCGCGCTCAGGATTTGTGTTTTCTATATATATATATATATATATATATATATATATATATATCACTTACCCTGTGTTTCTATGAATAGAGGTAAAGGATATGCTTGCTAAAATCCATAATAAAGTATAGGCATTGTGATATCCATAATAGACGACAGAGGACTGTCCTCTGCAAATAAGGTGATCTGTTATAACAATAAATTTACTTACTTATTTTAAGATACTGAATCCAGACTATTTGCTTGCAATAGCAGCTCAATATCAATTAGTTAATTAGACAATTTGGGGGCTAACATTCATTACCCAAAACGCAAAAAGATGTGCGTGCCTTTCTTGGCAGGGCACAATTTTGCAGACAATGGATACCAGGGTTTTCAACAGTGGCACTACCCCTACAGCAGTTCATTTCTCAGGATAAACCACAAATAGTGCTGCATACACCTGAGTCAATCGCTGCTTTTGACAAAATTAAACAGTTGTTGACCACCGCACCAGCGTTAGGCTTACCTAACTACAGTAAACCGTTCCAGCTTTATTGTAGTGAGAATAAGGATACAGCTTTAGGGGTGTTGACACAAATACACGGGGGTCAAAGGAGCAGAGCAAGACTATAGGATGAGGTTAGCGCCAGCATTCTTGCTGCCCATATGGGAGGGTTACCGGAGCCCACCGTATGGATGCAAGTAGGCATTGATATTATAGATATAGATTGCAGAGGTTCTTAGTGGACTGCACAATATGCAGTGATGAACCAGGTTCCGTAGCCAGAAAGTGTGGGGATATGATTGTATAAAAAAAGTTATACAGATAATGTGAGTAGTGTTGTTAAGTTTGTAAGTTGATAAGTTTGTAAGTTTTCAGGGAATCCGTGTATGTGGCAAGGCATTCCATAGAAGGGATGCAGTCCAAGGAAAGTTTATAGTTGTGCTTGGAAACAAGTAAGGAGTGTGGATGAGAGAAGTAGATCTTGTGAAAAGTGGATTGAGTGGACTGGCCAGTCTGAAAGATATTTTGAGATAAGAAAAAAAACGTATAGTATGTTGGTGTAGTATGATTACTAACCTTGTGTGTAAGTTATAATAAAATACAGACTACCCAATGAGAAAAATGTAATGTTGATGGAATAAATTACACTGTATTGGACTAGATTATGCAAAAGATTTATAGACAATCTTTCTTTGTACTTGAAAAAAATAACCTACATTCTTTTGTACCTACAGATTATGTACCTGATGTACCCAGTATGTGGATGATCTACTGTGGTGCTATAAATTATCTGAAGTGTTGGTGTCAGATAATAAACAGTTGTGTTTTCTTGCAGAACAGGACACAATGTGTCGCAAGACAAAAGTCAACGGTGTGCTGACATAGTTAACTACCTAGGTCATTATTTGGCACTAGGCCAAAGACAGTTAAAAACCTCAGAGGGTGGAGCCTTGGTATACATTTATTGATAGATATATATGTATGACCAGATGATAAATCTCTAGATACAGTAATTTTTTTTGTAAATGCTATGTGCATGCATTCAAGTTCATAACCAAAGAAATTATAGAAGGTAATACAATATTACACTTTATCATGAATAAGACATTATGGATACACAGTCAGAGCCAAACCATCAACTTATGTATAAGCAAGAACAAAAGAAAAAAAAATATGTTTAAGACTGTGGTTAAGTAGTAGATTTTGTATGATGTGTACATTTTACCTCTGACAGTATACAACTTAGATACAGCTGCATACTTGTCTTCCTCACCCCCCAAAAAAAAAACTGACAGTGACAGGAGAATAATTTCTCGAGCATCCATAGGGGATAATGGGATGGTGAATTAGAGTGTGTTAACTGAAATTAGTATGTGAATTAGTGAATTAGTATTATTAATAATAAAGTGTTGCTGCCAACTTTTATTAAGGGGAAATGTCATGAGTTATGCACATCTAAGGGTAACTAGCATGAAATAGATTCACAAGCTTTCTATGGTAGTATGAAGTTTAATGGAGAAGTGTACATTGTGTTCTGGCATATGACCAAAATAACAAATTATGTGATAATGAGAGGGATAGTGATGGTGATAAAGAAAGCTATAGCATGTTTACTGTAGATGTTTGGGTTGATTAAAAACAACATTGTTTTAATACAACATAGTTTAATGTTAAAAAAGGAACTATAGTATGTGTAACAGGTGTTAACGGGTAAAGTTAAAGTAAAGCAACGGAGTTTGCTGCGCTATTTGAGAAATGGATAATGGATAATAAGGCCAGATGTGTGATCTATTGTTTCACTGATAGAAAGAGTTTATAGGAGTTTGGAAAATATTTTTCAATTAATATGTGTAATGTTGAGAAAAAAAATAAAAAAATAAATAAAGTCATAATTTGACAGGGAAGGTTTAAAGAATTAAGCATTATTAATCTACAAAAAAGAAAGGAAAGGCAGAATGTGAATCATGGCATGGTCCAAGCGTTGGTTCAATAGTGGTAGAATTACACCTAAGCCTCTGCTTAGTCTCTCTTCTATATAATTTTTTGTTATTCTTTTTGGAATCCAGAGCAAAGATATATTATCCAGAGACTGATTCAAAACTACAAAATGATTTGACGGTTCAAATGTGTCACACAAATTATTTAAACAGTTACAAGAATATCAAAAGCTGCAAGAACCTTGGAAAGATATTTAACCAACACGAAAACACACAGTCCGGCACTGGACAATCACTAAAGAGAGTGAAGACGGTGGTATGATGAGAAGTTGCTTATGTTTTGGTTCCATTACAGATCGCATAGGATGGTCCTGGGCAAGTACCGCTGACTACTGATACAGCCGTTGCAAAGGCTGCAGAAGAAGGACACCTAGATCCATGAGCTTGCAATGAAATGAAAAGGTCAGAGACCAGAGCTTAAAGGAACCTAAAACAAAAAAACAATTGTATGGAGATACAGAGACTGTTACTACTGTTACTACCACAGAGTTATATTTGAATGAACCCTTCAATCGAGATGGAGATGATTATGATCATTGATAATAGACTACGTGCTTATAAGCTAATATTCTACAGAACTTTTAACATTTCTGAAAGTATACGGGAGCGACGTTATTTATAACAGTATTAGGACTTAATTTATTTTTTCTTTGAAGAGAGAGCGAGCAAACGTGTGGTGTAGGTATGAGTACTCATCCATTATCGTGGATGGGAATTATTTCAATAAGACCCTTCCTTCCTCTTTTATTTTCTAAGCAGGAAATCCAGAGAGATTTATGACCGGTGTAACGAACACACTTTGAAAAACGTGGTTGTGAGTATTATACTCCACTTGAAGAGAGATGTATAGATTAATGTATGGATAATTTAATAATTTAGGATATTCTTCTGAGGAGTATCCAGTCCAGCAATACCATTAATTGTTGGAAAGATTTTGAGTACTGCAGCCATATAAATTGTATTGCTAATTATTATTATTATTATTATTATTATAATTGTTCGATATGTATACAACGACATCAGCATTGTATAGTAGCTAGAGATGAGCGCCTGAAATTTTTCGGGTTTTGTGTTTTGGTTTTGGGTTCGGTTCCGCGGCCGTGTTTTGGGTTCGACCGCGTTTTGGCAAAACCTCACCGAATTTTTTTTGTCGGATTCGGGTGTGTTTTGGATTCGGGTGTTTTTTTAAAAAAACACTAAAAAACAGCTTAAATCATAGAATTTGGGGGTCATTTTGATCCCATATTATTATTAACCTCAAAAACCATAATTTCCACTCATTTTCAGTCTATTCTGAATACCTCACACCTCACAATATTATTTTTAGTCCTAAAATTTGCACCAAGGTCGCTGGATGACTAAGCTAAGCGACACTAGTGGCCGACACAAACACCTGGCCCATCTAGGAGTGGCACTGCAGTGTCACGCAGGATGTCCCTTCCAAAAAACCCTCCCCAATCAGCACATGACGCAAAGAAAAAAAGAGGCGCAATGAGGTAGCTGTGTGAGTAAGATTAGCGACCCTAGTGGCCGACACAAACACCGGGCCCATCTAGGAGTGGCACTGCAGTGTCACGCAGGATGTCCCTTCCAAAAAACCCTCCCCAAACAGCACATGACGCAAAGAAAAAAAGAGGCTTTTTACTGATATTTGGTGTTTTGGATTTGACATGCTCTGTACTATGACATTGGGCATCGGCCTTGGCAGACGACGTTGCTGGCATTTCATCGTCTCGGCCATGACTAGTGGCAGCAGCTTCAGCACGAGGTGGAAGTGGATCTTGATCTTTCCCTAATTTTGGAACCTCAACATTTTTGTTCTCCATATTTTAATAGGCACAACTAAAAGGCACCTCAGGTAAACAATGGAGATGGATGGATTGGATACTAGTATACAATTATGGACGGGCTGCCGAGTGCCGACACAGAGGTAGCCACAGCCGTGAACTACCGCACTGTACTGTGTCTGCTGCTAATATATAGACTGGTTGATAAAGAGATAGTATACTCGTAACTAGTATGTATGTATAAAGAAAGAAAAAAAAACCACGGTTAGGTGGTATATACAATTATGGACGGGCTGCCGAGTGCCGACACAGAGGTAGCCACAGCCGTGAACTACCGCACTGTACTGTGTCTGCTGCTAATATATAGACTGGTTGATAAAGAGATAGTATACTCGTAACTAGTATGTATGTATAAAGAAAGAAAAAAAAACCACGGTTAGGTGGTATATACAATTATGGACGGGCTGCCGAGTGCCGACACAGAGGTAGCCACAGCCGTGAACTACCGCACTGTACTGTGTCTGCTGCTAATATATAGACTGGTTGATAAAGAGATAGTATACTCGTAACTAGTATGTATGTATAAAGAAAGAAAAAAAAACCACGGTTAGGTGGTATATACAATTATGGACGGGCTGCCGAGTGCCGACACAGAGGTAGCCACAGCCGTGAACTACCGCACTGTACTGTGTCTGCTGCTAATATATAGACTGGTTGATAAAGAGATAGTATACTCGTAACTAGTATGTATGTATAAAGAAAGAAAAAAAAAACACGGTTAGGTGGTATATACAATTATGGACGGGCTGCCGAGTGCCGACACAGAGGTAGCCACAGCCATGAACTACCGCACTGTACTGTGTCTGCTGCTAATATATAGACTGGTTGATAAAGAGATAGTATACTCGTAACTAGTATGTATGTATAAAGAAAGAAAAAAAAACCACGGTTAGGTGGTATATACAATTATGGACGGGCTGCCGAGTGCCGACACAGAGGTAGCCACAGCCGTGAACTACCGCACTGTACTGTGTCTGCTGCTAATATAGACTGGTTGATAAAGAGATAGTATACTACTAATATTATATACTGGTGGTCAGGTCACTGGTCACTAGTCACACTGGCAGTGGCACTCCTGCAGCAAAAGTGTGCACTGTTTAATTTTAATATAATATTATGTACTCCTGGCTCCTGCTATAACCTATAACTGGCACTGCAGTAGTGCTCCCCAGTCTCCCCCACAATTATAAGCTGTGTGAGCTGAGCAGTCAGACAGATATATAATATATATAGATGATGCAGCACACTGGCCTGAGCCTGAGCAGTGCACACAGATATGGTATGTGACTGACTGAGTCACTGTGTGTATCGCTTTTTTCAGGCAGAGAACGGATATATTAAATAAACTGCACTGTGTGTCTGGTGGTCACTCACTATATAATATATTATGTACTCCTGGCTCCTGCTATAACCTATAACTGGCACTGCAGTAGTGCTCCCCAGTCTCCCCCACAATTATAAGCTGTGTGAGCTGAGCAGTCAGACAGATATATATAATATTATATATAGATAATAGATGATGCAGCACACTGGCCTGAGCCTGAGCAGTGCACACAGATATGGTATGTGACTGAGTCACTGTGTGCTGTGTATCGCTTTTTTCAGGCAGAGAACGGATTATAAATAAAAGTGGTGGTCACTGGTCACTATCAGCAAAACTCTGCACTGTACACTACTGAGTACTCCTAATGCTCCCCAAAATTAGTAAATCAAGTGTCTCTCTAATCTATTCTAATTCTAAACGGAGAGGACGCCAGCCACGTCCTCTCCCTATCAATCTCAATGCACGTGTGAAAATGGCGGCGACGCGGGCTCCTTATATAGAATCCGAGTCTCGCGATAGAATCCGAGCCTCGCGAGAATCCGACAGCGTCATGATGACGTTCGGGCGCGCTCGGGTTAACCGAGCAAGGCGGGAAGATCCGAGTCGCTCGGACCCGTGAAAAAAAACATGAAGTTCTGGCGGGTTCGGATTCAGAGAAACCGAACCCGCTCATCTCTAATAGTAGCAAGCCAAAGTTCTCTATGTAAGTTACATTTGATGTGATTACCAAAACTTTATAGAGTTGTGATAATAGTGAAACAGGTACATGTGTATAGATACAACAGTATCTCAAGAAAGAACCACTAGTGATAATATCAGCTACATATATCGGTTGTTTTTCAGTTAGTGGAAATAAAATAGGTCAATAATACAGGAAAAATTAACTTATGCAAATAGGAAAGATTGATTTAAGGGAATGTGAAAGGATTGTTACAATATACTAACCTAATGTTTCTAGATGTGCTAGATATAATGAGTTAGGTATATAAATAGTAATGGTTACATATGATGTTCATTAAAGTTTATGATTAAATAAATGTATTTTACCAGGAGTAGATTCAAAGGTTAAAAGAGATATCATACATAACGGGGAATGTTAGTTGTCACTATGTCCCATGGATATGATATATAATTGGTTACCTATTAATTCTGAAGATGTTTGTTATTTAAGAAGATTGATTTAGCAATTTTACACAAAAACACATAATAACTTGAGAAAAGTTTTCTTGCAGGATGAACTATTCCTAAAAAGAGTAACATGTTCCTGCCACCAGAGCATCAATAAAACCTCAAATTGGTAAAGGTGGCTAATAAGTTCTCCTATGGCTAATGAAGTCGTGTGATTAATCAACTGGGAGTTGACGTTTTATTTCATTTAAGTTATTGATAACATGATTGAACTTTATGATGATTCCAGGACATTGGACATGAACTATTACGATACCACATTGCTCTACATTCTTTAATACCACAAATTGGAGGATATTGTTGATTTCCAGAAACAGCACTTTGAGCTCACTGCTGTGCTTATTTGACCAAAGACATTACGGATCCTGATACGTGTATTGCCAAGTATATAAAGGAGGTCCATGATATAAAAGAAGAACTTTAACCAAGGCATTATGATATGGACTGGAAAAGATAAATGTTTAAATCCTAGTATTCAATTTTCAGGATTAGGAAAATGTTTTTTAAGTATATTGTATGTGATTGTATGTGATGATGTATTCTGTGATGAGGTTTATTCTTTGGTGACCCCGATGTGATTATAGCCATTCATTTGATGTTCACTGCCTACAGGTGCGGCCTATGTTGTATTTAGAAGGCTACTGTCAGACGCAGAATAGCAATACTACATGAAATGATTATTAGCGAACTATACGTCCCCAGAAATTCTCCTGAGATGACAGGGCACATGGATAATGTCCCTGATCAAAGGGTGGAGCTGTCGAATATTGTGACAGAGACAACCTGCTGAAGGCCTAACAGCTATATATATGTACTACGGGATAGTACATATATTATGCATACACCTAATAATCACAATATCAAAGGTGATCTCATATTCACTAGTATAGTATAAAAGGATAAGAGAATCCATTTTGTTTCTAGCAAGATGATACAGCAGATTCATCTTGAACTTTGTACACACTAAGAAAGACGAAAAACAACTTTGTTGGCTAGTATTAATTTCACATACGCACATCCGAAAAGCTCATAGAGTCCAGTTTAATTCCTAATATGGACACATAGTTGAAGATCACGAGTATCTTTTAGTTTTCTTTGCCAATTGTCCTAATATTGCATAACACTGTATTCCAGATGAATGAACTCATATGGGAGGGTTATAAGAATAGGCCGTAACTGGTATGTTATAAAAATCATTGTTTTTACGTGTATCTGTTGTTGAAGCATTTTGACCCAGGCTTGAGAGGATGTTCCCTCTCAACCTGTATACGGGCGTGGCCTTTTTAATAAATAATTATTGATTTTGCTAAATCTATTTTCAATTCATTCTTTTACATAACAACTCAAACAGCAACAAGATGGTTAATTTAATTAACTCAAAAAGGTATCCAACAATATATATATATAATTTATTTATTTATTAACAGTTTCTTCTTTAGCGCTGCAAATTCCGTTGCGATTTTAAATTGGAAATAACAATGATATAACAAAACAATGATATAACAAAACTGAGTAATAACAAACAGTCATAGAGGTAGGAAGGCCCTGCTCGTAAGCTTACAATCTATAGGGAAATAGGCATGTATACACAAGGATAGGTGCTATCTATTGCATAGTTGTCCACCAGATTGCAAAGGTTCTTGGTGGGCTGCATGATATCACATCACAGCAATGATGAACCATGGTCGAGAGGAAGGATGAGAAGACATGTGAGGATATGTGTGGACTGTGCAGAGTGGATGCAATTTGATAGGAAGGTTTATGAAAGTTATGTGGGCGGTTCTGGAATTTGATACGCTTGCCTGAAGAGGTGAGTTTTTAGGGAACGCTTGCAGGTTTGGAGACTAGATATATAGAAGGTTTGGAGAATAGAATATATATTAGGCAGTAACTTATTAATGGTGATTTTTTTTAAATTGAGCTTTAATGCTGCTGGTGAGCTATATGGGCTGCAAAGCCAGGAGAGGCTTTCTGGGTCTTCGCAAGCTGCTGCCCTCCAGTCGGGAAAAATCCGGGGCTCCTTGTTGCTGTTTCGTTCATCGACAGAAGCCGCGGCCTCGGAAGAAGCAGGCTGCCAGACTCACTTGCTGCAGAAGCCATCGGAAGCCGCAAGCCGCCTGATCTGCTTGCAGTGGAAGCTGATGGACCCGGAAGTTGCAAGCCACAAGACCCGCTTGCGGTAGAAGCCGCTGGACCCGGAAGCTACAAGCCGTCAGACTCGCTGGTGGTGAAAGCCGATGGACCCAGAAGTCGCAAGCCTCCAGATCCGCATGCGGCGGAAGCCGCTGGATCCAGAAGCCGCAAGCCGCCAGACCCACTTGCTGCGCTGTGACTCAGGGGGACTGGACAAACTCCTTCTCGGACACTCGGCCTAGACTGTTTATGCTGCTCCCTGATAAAAAAAAAAATTCTGCTGGCCCCTGTTCAGAAAAACAAAATAAAACAGATTTAGATTTATAGATGTTAACTTGCTCGGAAGGTGCCTGTTATAATGTTATGATTGCTCTCTGGACTCTGAGGGTATCTTGTTTTTCTATAACAAGCTAGATAAACGTTAATGCCCTGCCAGTGGCAAATAGCTTTAGTTTTATATCTGATTTGATTACACTACATTAATGTTTAAAGTTGCGATTTACAAGAAATATATTTTAAAGTTTTTTAACTGCCACTGTGTAAAGGGAATAATGCTGTTAAAAAGCACCTTCTTTAAAGTGTTTGCAAATGTTATTGCACTGTTGTTCATGTAGCATTACTTTTAAAATAAAAGTGCGCAATATATTACTTTTGAATTCATTAATGAATTTTGTGCCTAGGGGTGCCATGAAAAAAATTCTGATACTCTAGGGCATCTTGATTCAAAAAAGTTTGGGAACCGCTGCCATATGCAATCCAGCTAGTTCCCCTTCTGTAAATTGTGATCTGATCACATGTTGTGTCACATGGTCTGATGACGTCAGAAGGTACATTGGGGCCGATGTATTAACCTGTAGAAGGCATAAGGAAGTGATAAACCAGTGATAAATGCAAGGTGATAAACACACCAGCCAATCAGCTCCAATATTCAAATTGACAGTTAGGAGCTGACTGGCTGGTGGGTTTATCACCTTGCACTTATCACTGGTTTATCACTTCCTTATGCCTTCTCCAGGATAATACATCTGCCCCATTAATTGAAGGGGATCAAGTGCTACCCTACTAGAACATTCCAGTACATAAGAGTACATTTGTATCATGCAGAGGGATAACATATTAGTACATTTAGTAACAGCGCCACCTGTTTTCCCTCCAGTGTAATCATTGGGCATTTAGGCCAACTGATTTGTTAAAGAGATGCAATTACAGTATGTTGAGCTACAAATATTCATTGACTATATTTATTTACAGTTACTTCACTCTAATTTGGATTACAACATTTGTAGATGTTCTTGTCTACAAGTAACTTGTCATGACTGCAACAACTTTCTATTAGTCATCAGTTCCCTTAAATCCTGTTAAAAAGACCCTTCTATTCTGTGTGCTTGATTCATCATCATTTACAGTATGCTATACACCTCTGTGTAAAACCATTAGCTATTATATCTTGTTTATAACAGTTCAATGACTTCAAATTACTATACAAAAATGTTTATTATTCAACTCCCAGCTTTGTCTTATATTAGGTTAGTCATGTTTTGTTTGATGAGCCTTATCTTTGTAAAATGATGCTTGTTCATTATTGCTAATAACAGTAACTTTTGCATCTTCTTTTATGTTTATGTTTACTTGATTATCCTTTGTGCTCAAGAGTAGGAAGAAGTGATTCTACCTAATTCATAAATCAGAGTTATTATATAAAGATTTACACAAATAATAACAACCTCAAACAATACAGTATTATAAAACTACATCAGAGCTAATGAAGGTCAGGTGAGAACATCATGAAATATTGTGCTGTCATTTTGAAAACAACACATTTAAGAAGCTAATTCATCATTTACAATGTGTGAACTAAAGGAAAATGAGCTATTCACTCATAACTAAATTAGAAGAAAATGTACTTTTGTAGACACTAAAAAGAAACTATAATGGATACTTCATAAAAATCATTATTATGAATTGGTATCTCCCTGGCAACTTGAATAATAAATGTCAACAGCATGCCTACACTTGATAATGAATAAGCATTCTTGTATTTTCTTTGACAGTCAAAGTTGGGAAAACATTTATAATATTTAAAATATATTTAAAAACTGTAGCTATGTAAAGTAAAATCCCCAGTGTAGTTTTTATGGGTGTAGTATGGTATGCCGGCGCTCGGGCTCCCGGCGACCAGCATACCGGCGTCGGGAGCCCGACCGCCGGCATACCAACAGCGTGGCGAGCGCAAAGGAGCCCCTTGCGGGCTCGCTGCGCTCACCACGCTGCTAGCACGGTGGCATGCTACGTGCGCCATACTATTTTATTCTCTCTCCAGGGGGGTCGTGGACCCCCACGAGGGAGAATAGTTGTCGGTATGCCGGGTGTCGGGATTCCGGCGCCGGTATACTGTGCGCCAGGATCCCGACATTCGGCATACAGAAGACCACCCGTTTTTATTGGTCGCATTAATATGATAGTTTGAACACCCTAAAACAGCCTTTTTCAACTGGTGTGCGAGCAGTTGCTTGGTGTGCCGCTGCCCCCCAGAGGTGCCCGCCGCACAGGGTCAGACTTGCCGCCGCCGCCGCCTGCCAGATATGCCTGCTCGGCCAGCGCTGCACTTCTGTTCCGTGACAGCCTACCCGTGACCTATGATGATTCATAAGTCACGCACCGCATGTCGCATCCCGCTCTCCCGCCCACCCACTCACTCCGTGCTGCCTGGTCCATGGTGCCCGCATGTCACATCCTGCTCTCCCGCCCACCCACTCACTCCGTGCTGCCTGGTCCGTGGTGCCCGCATGTCGCATCCCGCTCTCCCGGCCACCCACTCCATGCTGCCTGGTCTCACTCCTGAGAGATTTCACATGTATTAACGCGTGAGAAATTATTATGGGGTCTGGGAGCATGCGTGTTGAATTACTAGGAGGGGGGGGAGGTGTGTGGAATTACTAAAGGGGGCACGTGTGTGGAATTACTAGGGGGGGCAGGTGTGTGAAATATGAGGGGCATGTGTGTGGCATTACAAGGAGTGGGTAGGTGCTTGGAATTACTAAGGGGGGCACGTGTGTGGCATTAATATAGAGGGGAGCTGGTGTGTGCAAATATAATGAGGGGCATGTGTGTGACGTTACTATGGGGGCAGGTGTGTAGAATTACTTAGGGAGGGCAGGTGTATGGCATTACTAGGAGGAGGCAGGTGTGTGGCATTAATATGGCTGGAGCTCATAGGCAAATGCAGGGGGGTTTCCGGTTGCTTGGAAACCCCCCTCGCTAGCCCACACCATGACCACTATAGCAATTGTATATAATACAATTTTATTACATGTTTTAAATATCTCCTCAGTACTACAAATAAAATAATTAGCAACACTGGTGGATCTTTTAAAATATGCCAGCCAGTAATTAATACACATGTGTGCAGGGGCGGATCCAGAAGAAAATTATAGGGGGGGCACCATGGAAGGGGCAAGTACATTTGCGTGCGGCTTCGGTGCATGTGAGGTGGCGCTTCTTATACAATGCCCACAGTTGTAGCGCTCATTATGCAATGTCCACTGTACTGGTAGTGCCCCTTATATAGACCCCATAGTAGTGGTGCCCCTTATGCAATGCCCGTATTGCCCCCAGTAGTAATGTTGCCTCTAGTAATGCCCCCAGTCATTTAGAGCCCTAGTAGTTATGCCCCCAGTGGTAATGCCCCTGCAGTTATGACCCCAGTAGTTTACCCCGCCCCCTTTAGTTTAGCCTCCCAGTGGTAATGCCCCCAGTAGTTTGCCTGCTTGTAGTTTTGCCACCAGTAGTAATGCCCCCCTGTAGTTTGCCCCATTGTAGTTTAGCCACTGTAGTTATGCCCCCCTTGTAGTTTAGCCCCCAGTAGTAATGCCCCCAGTAGTTTGGCCCCTGCAGTTATTCCCCAGTAGTTTGGCCCCTGTAGTTATGCCCCCAGTAGTTTGGCCCCCCTGTAGTTTAGCCCCCAAGTAGTAATGCCCCTGTAGTTAAGCCACCAGTAGTAATGCCCCTGTAGTTACGGCGCCAGTAGTTAGCCCCTTTGTAGTTGGCCCCCAGTAATAATGTCCCCCAGTAGTTTGCCCCCAGTAGATGCCCCCCAGTAATAATGTCCCCCAGTAGTTTGCCCCCAGTAGATGCCCCCCAGTAATAATGTCCTCCAGTAGTTTGCCCCCAGTAGTAATGCCTCCTAGGAGTCTGCCCCCAATAGATGATCCCCCAGTAGTAATGCCCCCAGTAGATGCCCCCCAGTAATAATGCCCCCAGTAGATGTCCCCCAGTAAAAATGTCCCCCAGTAGCTGCCCCAGTAGTAATTCCCCCAATAGATGACCCCCCAGTAGTAATGCCCCCAGTAGATGCCCCCCAGTAATAATGCCCCCAGTAGTTTGCCCCCAGTAGTAATGCCCCCCCAGTAGTAATGCCCCTTGTTGATGCCCCCCCAGTAGTAATGTCCCCCCGTAGTTTGCCCCCAGTAGATGCCCCCACTGCACTAAGGAAGAAAAAACCATCATACTTACCGAGCCCTCTTCCAGACCGCTGCAGTCCTCCTCTTGGCGTCCGCTCCTCAGTCAGCACTATGAGACAGACATCATGACTGACGTCTCTCCCATAGCGCTCGCCGCACAGTGACAGCGCCGGAAGCCGGAGCATAGTACTGAGCTCCTGCCTCCGGCTGCCGCTGTGCAGGGAGACGGGCGCCCGCTGGTAACACAAACTCAGCGGGCGCTGATCATGTCCCTGTGCGGCGCCGGCGCCGGGAGGGGACAGGGGACGGAGGCCACAAATGACAGGGGTGGGCACGGGCCCGAGTGCCCCCCCCTGGCTCTTCCACTGCATGTGTGCACCAACTAGGATCTGTAAAACATGCACTGTTAGGGGTGCTCTGATATAGAACATCAATAGGGTTAATTATTAATAATGTAATGTGTACATATATGGCCAAGGCAGTTTCTAGGTTCTGCCATTACCCCAGACTTGCTTCCATGCTCTGGTTTGGTGCACACATCTGAGCTCAGGCAGGATGTCCCTACTACCACATGTAATGGCTTACTGTGATTGCTGGCCCTGTATATGTCAGAATTATGACATACAGTACACTGAACTTTGTATGATGCATGTTATAGCTGCTTCATGCTAATTATGCCCTCTTCATGGGCTGGCCACATGCCCTCTAACATCAAGTAGTTGGAAACCCCCGTCTAGAAATCCTGCGTTTGCCACTGCTGGAGCTGGTGTGTGCAAATATAATGAGGGGCATGTGTGTGGCATTACTATGGGCAGTGGCGTGCGGTGAGGTCAGTGGCTGGTGAGGCATAATGTCCGTCGAGTCCCGACAATGTTTCGAACCACCGCAGGGCCAATGCCCAATACTGCTGCTGTTAATGGGTGCCGCCCCTGCCAATGGCCTACAAAATCACCACCACCATCATCTGCCCGGCCCTCAGCCGCTAATCTACATCTCAGTCTGATGCTGCCGCCATTGCCCACAGCCTACCTGGTCATCAAACTTATGATGAGCAGGCGGCTAATATATTGTCAATTTTTATAAATGTATGGCAGAGAGAGGTGGAATATGGGGAGATAGGAGAGAGAGGAGAAATATGGAGACGGGAGGAATAGGGGGAGACTGGAGAGATAGGGAGGAGGAGCAGGGGGCAGACTGGGAGTAGTAGTGGAAAGTGGGGGACAGGATTGGAGTAACAGTAGTGCAGAGTAGGGGGGTAGGATAGGAGTAGTGGTGGGAAGAAGTGGGCAGTATGGGAGTGGAAGGGACTCAGCGATTAGAATAAGTTGAAAATGGATCTCACCTCCTCTTAGACAGCTCCTGGGTCCCAGCCACCATTGCTCCCTCCATGCTGATAGCAGGCTCACACAGGATGGGCAGGCAGCCTGAGTGGAAGCGATGGGTCCCGCTCCTCCGGTAGCTCACACCATTCTCTTCCCTATATGGTCCGGGGGAGCTTGGACGGGTTGGGTATGCATGACGCCGGAATCCCGGCTTGCAGATGGCCAGCAGGGAAGGGGTGGGGGGAGCGGAACGAAGCCCCTTGCGTCTCGCTGCGCTAGCCACATTGCGGGCTCGGTATTCAGGACTGTAAGGGGGCGGGATTCCGGCATCAGTATTCTGATCGCCGGTCACGTAACTGCCTCCTGATTGGACAGAGTGGTGGACGTGACCTGCAATCAGATAGGATGTGGTGGCTGTACATGATAAGGCTCTTGAATGCCTGTCTGCCTGTAACAGTGCCCTCCTCATTACTTTTGACAGCCATAGTTTGTGCGCTGCAGCCCACAGACATTCCCCTGAGCACGCTGGTGCTGTCTGTCCAAGCTCCCTTTGTGTCAGTGGCGGCGGGTGACGCTGGGAAGAGGGCATAACCTCTGCTGCAGCCCCTGCTCTCACTGCATATGTCGCAGTAGTAAACTCCTGTGGCAGAGTGGGGGGCACTATCGGCCGCCACTATTGTAAACTCGGCAGGGTGGGGGGTGGCTAATGCTCACGGAAGTCTGCCCGGAAAAGGGGGTGGTTTTTTGAAGAGCAGCCCCAGATGAGACAACGGGACCAGCCAATCCCACTTTTCCAAATAGGCAGCAAAATTGTACATTATTGTGTCCAACAAACAGGTTTCACTTAGTGTCAAGGAAAATATTTAAGTGTTCCGGTCTGCACTTGGTTGGTCCCATTGTCTCATCAGAGTACCCCCCACTCTGCTACTGGAGTTTACTGCTCGGCATATGTAGTGAGAGCAGGGGCTGCAGCAGAGGTCATGCCCTCTTCCCAGCGTCACCCGCCGCCGCTGCTGCCTAACACAAAAGGAGCCCCAAACAGCACCAGTCGATCTGCCCCTGCCGCCGGCGGCGCCGCTGCCGCTAACTTACTCATAAGGAGCCCCAAACAGCGCCAGCTGATCTGCCCCTGCCGTCGGCGGCGCCGCTGCCGCTAACTTACTCATAAGGAGCCCCAAACAGCGCCAGCTGATCTGCCCCTGCCGCCGGCGGCGCCGCTGCCACTAACTTACTCATAAGGAGCCCCAAACAGCGCCAGGCCAGCTGATCTGCCCCTGCCGCCGGTGCCGAGCACAGCTTTGCTGCTCGGCTGGACTGGTCCTGCCCACTGCCCAATCACATCTAATTCAGTGACAGGGGCGTGCTTTCAGCTCAAATGAAAGCACGCCCCTGTCACAGAATTAGATGTGATTGGGCAAAGAGGCACTTCTAGAGGTGCCGCTTACATACCTTTTTTTAATGGGCTTTTACTGCCCAATGCTTGGCCCGCCCCCCGCTTCCAGCCCTCTAACAAATGACAGCAGGAGGCACCGAGAGCGGTGCCTCTGACACACATTTAAAACGTTTTTTTTTACACCATAAAATTGATTAACATAATATAAAGACTAAACTACATACTTATGACACAGTAGCTGTGTCATAAGTATCTTATTTGTAGTATTTTAATCATTAGACAGGGGAGGTAGTGCCTCCCCTGCCTCCCCTGACTGCACGTCCCTGACTATGGGGGCAGGTGTGTGGAATTACTAAGGGAGGGCAGGTGTATGGCATTACTAGGAGGAGGCAGGTGTGTGGCTTTAATATGGCTGGAGCTGGTGTGTGCAAATATAATGAGGGCCATGGGTGTGGCATTACTATGGTGGCAGGTGTGTGGAATTACTAAGGGAGGGCAGGTGTATGGCATTACTAGGAGGAGGCAGGTGTGTGGCATTAATATGGCTGGAGCTGGTGTGTGCAAATATAATGAGGGGCATGTGTGTGGAATTACTAGGGGGGGCAGGTGTGTGGAATTACAAGGGGGGGATGTGTGGAATTACTAGGGGGGGCACACCTGCCCCCCCTAGTAATTCCACACATGCCCCCCTAGTAATTCCACACATGCCCCCCCTAGTAATTCCACACACCTGCCCCCCCCCCCCCCTAGTTGCATTACTGGGGGGGAGCTGGTGTGTGGAAATATAATGAGGGGCATGTGTGTGGCATAACTATGCGGGGACGGGTGTCTGGAATTTCAATGGGGACATGTGTGTATAATTACGCTGGGGGGGCAGGTGTGTGGATTACAATGGGGACATGTGTGTATAATTACGCTGGGGGGCAGGTGTGTGGAATTACCATGGGGACATGTGTGTATAATTACGCTGGGGGGGCAGGTGTGTGGAATTACAATGGGGACATCTGCGTGATGCTGGCTTTTTTGCTATGAACACCATGAAGTGTAAGAACAGGTCACGGCTTCAATCACTGGAGGAGGACTTGAGGGTATGCTTGTCAACCATCCGTCCTCGGACAAGAGACATCACCAAGCACAGGTTTCCCACTGATATTCTTATGTAAGTAAAACCTATTTATTTCTACTCATTTTAAGAGAAATAATAACAAATGTCAACATATATTAAATATATGTCGATATTTTTTATTATATGTATTATATTTGATTTAAAAGAAACTGATGGTGTGCCTTGGCAATTTTAAAATCTAATTTAGTGTGCCACAAGTTTAAAAAGTTTTAAATTCACTGCCTCAAAACAATATAAATGAAAATATAGCATATTGGCAAACCCAAAGATATATCTCCACGTTCATCCAGTTTTGCAACAGTTGCATTTACGCAAGGTGCACAAAACAGCATATTCATAGAATGTTATGCTGGCAGAAGTATCTTCGCTTTAACCAAATTGTCGTTGACCCAGTTACAAGATACTGTAGACTCTAACCACTGTCCGTACCTTTATCAAGATCAGCATTCACTTGACTCTGCATGATGTGGGCCTGACGCAGAGTTAATCCAAAACAATCACCTGGTCTGTTTACAGAAAAGATGACACTCCCAAATATCTCTCCCACTCACTATTTTGTTGTCAGCCAACCAGTGGAGGAACTTAGGAGTGGTGGGTCCAGGTGAAAAAATATACTTTGGTACTCCCTCCTCTGACGCCCTCCAAGTTCATAATTTGCCACACGCCAGTGGGTGACAGATTGAAGCAGTGGGTGGCAGAGAGAGGCAAAGAGTCACAGGGAGAGGCAGTGGGTGACAGGGAGAGTGTACACTCACACAGCTCTGCACACACTCCTGTGCTGTCTGGAGACCAGGCGGGATGTACCTTGGTGGGGGTGGGTGTCAAAAGAAGTGTACTACTGCACAGACTCTATTCTTCCTGTCCTCCAGGGAGGCCTCATGCCCTGTCCCAAGATAGCCACCAAGCTCACTATTGAGAATGTGTAGGGGTCATGTTATTTCTTTATTGTGTAAGACTATGTAGTAACATGGTGGGAGACAGAAGGTGGTCATTCCGAGTTGTTCGCTCGCTGCTATTTTTAGCAGAATTGCTAATAGGCTAAAATCCGGCAGTTCTGCGCATGCGTATGCACAGCAGGGCGCACGCGCTAAGCAATTTTACACAAAACTATGCTATTTTACTCACAGGCGAACTAAGCTTTTCAATCGCTCTGCTGATCGTAGTGTGATTGACAGAAAGTATGTGTTTCTGGGCGGAAACTGGCCGTTTTCAGGGAGTGTGTTAAAAAACGCAGGTGTGCCAGGTAAAAATGCAGGAGTGGCTGGAGAAACGGAGGAGTGGCTGGCCGGACGCTGGGCGTGTTTGTGGCGTCAAACCATTAACTAAACAGACTGAGGTGATCGCAATCTAGGAGTAGGTCTGGAGCTACTCAGAAACTGCAAGGAAATACTTAATAGCAGAATTGCTAATCTTTCGTTAGCAATTCTGCTATGCTACTTGATTGTGTTTTACAACCATTTCACATGTGCTCACTTTTAAAATACACACTTATAGCTATATTCAATTAGTGTTGGATCCTCTCCGACGGAGAGGATCCGACACTTCACTATTCAATTTGCAGGAATTTCCGACAGGTTTTTGCCCATTTTCGACAATGTTGAAACAACCTTTTTTAAAGTCGAATCGGCATTGTCGAAAATGGGCCAAAAACCTGTCGGAAATGCCTGCAAATTCGACAAAATACGTGGATCCGCGGCTAATCCACCTATCCACGTGTTTTCCGACAAGTCGTAAAAATGGCACTGGATTTGAATAGGTCAAATCCAGATTCGAAAAAGTCGGAAAGTACTGGTTTTCTGACTTGTCGGAAATTCTGACAATAATTGAATAGACCCCTTAAGCTTTTAATCATCAACAGTAGTCTCATATGTAAATGCTTTTTTATCCAACACCAACATCTATTAGTTGAACTCTTTAACCAATGCAATGCAAGTAATTTTCTTGAGGTAGAAGGAAGTCGAGTTCTAATAATGGTTATGGCGTTGCTTTTTATTAGAATCCAATTAAAGTATGGCAAGAATATACTATACTTACATTGCTTCTTTTTTTTTTTACACCACTTCCTTCCTCTATGCATTTACTATTGTAACTGTTATGTGGATGCCCATTTATAGCCAATACACATACTTGAATTCTTACTAGTACTAATAGAGTGGGGTGGGGTGGGGGTTGGGCGACGATGCTGGGACACAGTGCCGACCCAGGCCGACACAGAGCGCTGCTGCACTGTGCTCAGCAGCTGCCGGGAACTAGGACTCCTATCCACTAGCCACAATATACAAGCTGCAGTCACCGCCATTGCTGCAGTCACAGTGTCACCAGCCACATCCCTGGTGATCCGCCAACACCTATGGGGGAAGCTCAGATGACTCCTGCCGGTGACCGCTGTAATTTACAACAGTGAGTGACGGCAGCCCCACCACTGCTGTAGTATAGACAGCTGACTCCCGGGCAGTGCTGACAAGGGGGGTAGGGCTGGAAGATTGGGTATTGCCCTCCACCTCCTGTCTTAAATGCCCTGGCCCCCAAAGGCATAATCTGGCCCTGCAGTTATATATACTTTACTGACAGCAGAATTAACACTGCAAAACATACATTAACTAAACAATACTAATAGTAAAGACACTACCAGGTGTGAACCAAAAACTATAATTTATTATAAAACATAAAAAACTATTGTTTATATTGGAAACTTTTTTTAAAGATAAGTTAAGTGAGACTAGTAATAATAAGATTTTACTCACCGGTAAATCTATTTCTCGTAGTCCGTAGTGGATGCTGGGACTCCGTAAGGACCATGGGGATTAGCGGCTCTGCAGGAGACTGGGCACAACTAAAGAAAGCTTTAGGACTACCTGGTGTGCACTGGCTCCTCCCACTAAGACCCTTCTCCAGACCTCAGTTAGGATACTGTGCCCGGAAGAGCTGACACAATAAGGAAGGATTTTGAATCCCGGGTAAGACTCATACCAGCCACACCAATCACACCGTATAACTCGTGATACTATACCCAGTTAACAGTATGAAATATAACTGAGCCTCTCAACAGATGGCTCAACAATAACCCTTTAGTTAGGCAATAACTATAAACAAGTATTGCAGACAATCCGCACTTGGGATGGGCGCCCAGCATCCACTACGGACTACGAGAAATAGATTTACCGGTGAGTAAAATCTTATTTTCTCTGACGTCCTAAGTGGATGCTGGGACTCCGTAAGGACCATGGGGATTATACCAAAGCTCCCAAACGGGCGGGAGAGTGCGGATGACTCTGCAGCACCGAATGAGCAAACTCTAGGTCCTCCTCAGCCAGGGTATCAAACTTGTAGACTCTTACAAAAATGTTTTAACCCGACCAATTAACAGGTCGGCAAAGTTGTAAAGCCGAGACCCCTCGGGCAGCCGCCCAAGAAGAGCCCACTTTTCTCGTGGAATGGGCTTTTACAGATTTAGGGTGCGGCAGTCCAGCCGCAGAATGTGCAAGTTGAATCGTGCTACAGATCCAGCGAGCAATCGTCTGCTTAGAAGCAGGAGCACCCAGCTTGTTGGGTGCATACAGGAGAAATAGCGAGTCAGTTTTCCTGACTCCAGCTGTCCTGGAAACATATACTTTTCAGGGCCCTGACTACATCCAGTAACTTGGAATCCTCCAAGTCCCAAGTAGCCGCAGGCACCACAATAGGTTGGTTCACATTAAAAAAATGATACCACCTTAGGAAGGAATTGGGAACGAGTCCTCAATTCCGCCTTATCCATATAAAATACAGATAAGGGCTTTTGTATGACAAAGCCGCCAATTCTGATACACGCCTGGCCGACGCCAAGGCCCACAGAATGACCACTTTCCACGTGAGGTATTATAGCTCCACGGATTTAAGTGGCTCAACCCAATGCGACTTCAGGAAATCCAACACCACGTTGAGATCCCACGGTGCCACTGGAGGCACAAACGGGGGCTGACTATGCAGCACTCCCTTAACAAAAGTCTGAACTTCAGGCAGTGAAGCCAGTTAAATTTTGGAAGAAAATCGATAGAGTCGAAATCTGGACCTTAATGGAACCCAATTTTAGGCCCATATTCACCTCTGACTGTAGGAAGTGCAGAAATCGACCTAGCTGAAATTTCTCCTTTGGGGCCTTTCCTTGCCTCACAGTACGCAACATATTTCCGCCATATGCAGTGATAATGGTTTGCGTTCACTTCTTTCCTAGCTTTAAATAGCGTAGGGATAACTTCCTCCGGAATTCCCTTTTCCTTCAGGATCCGGCGTTCAACCGCCATGCCATCAACGCAGCCGCGGTACGTCTTGGAACAGACAGGCCCCCTGCTGCAGCAGGTCCTGTCTGAGCGGCAGAGGCCATGGGTCCTCTGAGATCATTTCTTGGAGTTCTGGTTACCAAGCTCTTCTTGGCCAACCCGGAACAATGAGTATAGTTCTTACTCCTCTCCTTCTTATTATTCTCATTACCCTGGGTAAGAGAGGCAGAGAAGGGAACACATACCAGAGCGTCCACAGCTATCGCCTGAGGGTCCTTGACCTGGCGCAATATCTTTGTAACTTTTAGTTGAGGCGGGACGCCATCATGTCCACCTGTGGCCTTTCCCAACGGTGTACAATCATTTGGAAGACTTCTGGATGAAGTCCCCACTCTCCCGGGTGGAGGTCGTGTCTTCTGAGAAAGTCTGCTTCTCAGTTGTCCACTCCGGGAATGAACACTGCTGACAGTGCTAACACATGATTTTCCGCCCATCGGAGAATCCTCGTGGCTTCTGCCATCGCCATCCTGCTTCTTGTGCCGCCCTGTCGGTTTACATGAGCGACCGCCGTGATGTTGTCTGACTGGATCAGCACCGGCCGGTGTTGAAGCAGGGGTCTAGCCTGACTTAGGGCATTGTAAATGGCCCTCAGTTCCAGAATATTTATGTGTAGGGAAGTCTCCTGACTTTTCCATAGCCTTGGAAGTTCCTTCCCTGTGTGACTGCCCCCCAGCCTCGAAGGCTGGCATCCGTGGTCACCAGGACCCAGTCCTGTATGCCGAATCTGCGGCCCCCTAGAAGATGAGCACTCTGCAGCCACCACAACAGCGACACCCTGACCCTTGGAGACAGGGTTATCCGCCGATGCATCTGAAGATGTGACCCGGACCACTTGTCCAACAGATCCCACTGGAAAATCCTTGCATGGGACCTGGCGAACGGAATTTCTTCGTAAGAAGCTACCATCTTTCCCAGGGCTCGCGTGCATTGATGCACCGACACCTGTATACGTATTAGGAGGTCTCTGTCTAGAGACAACAACTCCTTGGACTTCTCCTCCGGGAGAAACCCTTTTTATCCTGTTCTGTGTCCAGAACCATACCCAGGAACAGTAGACGCGTCATAGGAACCAGCTGCGACTTTGGAATATTCAGAATCCAGCCGTGCTGTTGTAGCACTTCCCGAGATAGTGCTACTCCGACGAACAACTGCTCCCTGGACCTCGCCTTTATAAGGAGATTGTCCAAGTACGGGATAATTATTTCGGCCATTACCTTGGTAAATACCTCGGTGCCGGGGACAGACCAACAGCAACGTCTGGAATTGGTAATGACAATCCTGTACCACAATATTGAGGTACTCCTGGTGAAGAGGGTAAAATAAGAATTTACTCACCGGTAATTCTATTTCTCGTAGTCCGTAGTGGATGCTGGGAACTCCGTAAGGACCATGGGGGATAGCGGGCTCCGAAGGAGGCTGGGCACTCTAGAAAGATTTATGACTACCTTGTGTGCACTGGCTCCTCCCACCATGACCCTCCTCCAAGCCTCAGTTAGGACACTGTGCCCGGACGAGCTGACATAATAAGGAAGGATTTTGAATCCCGGGTAAGACTCATACCAGCCACACCAATCACACTGTACAACTCGTGATACTATATCCAGTTTGACAGTATGAAAAACAACTGAGCCTCTCAACAGATGGCTCAACAATAACCCTTTAGTTAACAATAACTATTTACAAGTATTGCAGACAATCCGCACTTGGGATGGGCGCCCAGCATCCACTACGGACTACGAGAAATAGAATTACCGGTGAGTAAATTCTTATTTTCTCTGACGTCCTAGTGGATGCTGGGAACTCCGTAAGGACCATGGGGATTATACCAAGCTCCCAAACGGGCGGGAGAGTGCGGATGACTCTGCAGCACCGAATGAGAGAACTCTAGGTCCTCCTCAGCCAGGGTATCAAATTTGTCAAATTTTGCAAACGTGTTTGCCCCTGACCAAGTAGCTGCTCGGCAAAGTTGTAAAGCCGAGACCCCTCGGGCAGCCGCCCAAGATGAGCCCACTTTCCTTGTGGAATGGGCATTTACAGATTTTGGCTGTGGCAGGCCTGCCACAGAATGTGCAAGCTGAATTGTACTACAAATCCAGCGAGCAATAGTCTGCTTAGAAGCAGGAGCACCCAGCTTGTTGGGTGCATACAGGATAAACAGCGAGTCAGATTTTCTGACTCCAGCCGTCCTGGAAACATATATTTTCAGGGCCCTGACAACGTCTAGCAACTTGGAGTCCTCCAAATCCTTAGTAGCCGCAGGCACCACAATAGGCTGGTTCAGGTGAAACGCTGACACCACCTTAGGTAGAAACTGGGGACGAGTCCTCAATTCTGCCCTATCCATATGGAAAATCAGATAAGGGCTTTTACATGATAAAGCCGCCAATTCTGACACTCGCCTGGCTGAAGCCAAGGCCAATAACATGACCACTTTCCACGTGAGATATTTTAGATCCACGGTTTTAAGTGGCTCAAACCAATGTGATTTTAAGAAACTCAACACCACGTTGAGATCCCAAGGTGCCACAGGGGGCACAAACGGGGGCTGAATATGCAGCACTCCCTTCACAAATGTCTGAACTTCAGGTACTGAAGTTAGTTCTTTTTGAAAGAAAATCGACAGAGCCGAGATCTGTACTTTAATGGAGCCTAGCTTTAGGCCCATATTCACTCCTGCTTGCAGGAAATGCAGAAATCGACCCAGCTGAAATTCCTCTGTTGGGGCCTTTTTTGCCTCGCACCATGCAACATATTTCCGCCATATGCGGTGATAATGCTTTGCCGTAACATCTTTCCTGGCCTTAATAAGCGTAGGAATGACTTCTTCCGGAATACCCTTTTCCTTCAGGATCCGGTGTTCAACCGCCATGCCGTCAAACGCAGCCGCGGTAAGTCTTGGAACAGACAGGGCCCCTGCTGTAGCAGGTCCTGTCTGAGCGGTAGAGGCCACGGGTCCTCTGAGAGCATCTCTTGAAGTTCCGGGTACCACGCTCGTCTTGGCCAATCCAGAACGAGAATTGTGTTTACTCCTCGCTTTCTTATTATTCTCAACTAGGAGCTTCATCGCGCCCTACGGGCGCTCTTCACACCGTCGCTAGGGGCTACGCCCCCTTAACCCTTGCATGCCTTTCTGGGGTTCAATATTTGTGTTATATGGAGTATCACCTGCATTCCTTTGTTAGTGGTTAAATATTGCACAATGAAAGGGTGTGCGATGGTGAAGGAGGCGCAGCCCCTTGCGACGGCGTGAACAGCACCTGCAGGCCACAATGTACAGAATGTAGCGGGTGCGGGGGGTACTGCGGATGGTGTCTGTAGATGCTGCGGATGGAGGGGGGGCGGAAGTGGGGGTGGGGCCCGGATGGGGAAGGGTTGGGAGGTGCTGCGGGTGGGGGAGGGGCAGGGGTGCCATGGGCGGGGGAGGGGCAGGTGTGGGGATGTTGCAGATGGGTGAAGGGTTCCGGAGGTGCTGTGGGATGGGAAGGGGCGGGAGTGCCGCTGGTGGGGTAGGGGTCCGCAGGCGCCATGGGGAGGGGCAGGTACGGGTGTTGCGGCGGATGGGGAAGGAGGTCCGGAGGTGCTGCAGGTGGTGGAGGGGCAGGTGCGGGGGTGCCATTGGTGGGGAAGGGGTGGGTGAGGGGGGGACCGCGGATGGAGGAGGGTGTCTGCAGATGCTGCGGGTGGAGGGGGGCAGGTGTGGGGGAAACATATAAGGGGGGTGAATGGTGGAGGGGGCCTGGAGATTGCTGGGGGTGGTGAAGGGGCGGAGGAGTGAGAGCCACGGGTGGTGTAGGGGGTCTGGAGGCACAGCATGTGGGGGAGGGGTGGAGTGCCGCATGTGGTGGAGGGGAAGGTGCGGAGGTGTGGTGCATTGGGGAGAGGTCTGGAGGTGCTGCGGGTACTGTACCTGCCAAAAAGGTAGTTTGAGGGTATGCAGTAACAGGGCCAGGACAGGGGTGACAGGGTCAGAACAGGGTTAACTGGGCCAGGACAGGGGTAACAGGGTCAGAACAGGGGTGACAGGGTCAGAACAGGGGTGACGGGGCCAGGACAGGGGTGACGGGGCCAGGACACGGGCGACGGGGCCAGGACAGAAATGACAGGGACAGGATAGGGGTGACAGGGTTAGTGTAGGGGCGGCAGGACCAGGACAGGGGTGACAGGGCCAGTATAGGGTTGACAGGGCAAGCACAGGGGTGACAGGGCCAGGATGGGGGTAGCAGGGCCAGCATAAGGGTGACAGGGCCAGGATAAGGGTGAAAGGGCCAGGATAAGGGTGGCAGGTCAAGGCCAGGGGTGACAGGGACATGACAGAACACAGGGCACGGGAGAGATTGGTATTAGGGACAGAACAGTGGTGACAGACAGATGTGTCTTACCGGAGTCACTGCTGCTGGCTGCTGCTGTTCCACTCCAACCTGTTGGGATCTGCTGCTGGTGGAGACTTGGCATGGCTGACTCTCTTAGGCTGTAGTACTGCTTCCTCTGCCCGTCCGCATCACTCCCCCCCTCCTCAGTCACACACCGCAGACCTCGCGCAGCTGCCGGGCACTGTGGTAAGGTGAGACTGGGAGTGACTGGTTAGCCCCCAGGAGATGCTGCGGCTGGAGGGAGGAGGGGGTCATAGCATGCACGTGGCGCGGACCTCACGGCTGCTGGGCACTGTGGTAAGGGGAGACTGGGAGTGACTGGTTAGCTCCCAGGAGACGCTGCTGCTGGAGGGAGGAGGGGGTCAGAGCCTGCAAGCAGCGCGGACTTCTGCAGCGCTACCCGCCGGCTAAAGTGTGTGAAGGAGCTGGGCGCACCTCACTGTGGGTGGCAGCGCTGCAGCTAGCGGTGGGGTTGCCGGGGCTGGAGATAACAGAGGCAGTACGGAAAGTGCACAGCGGCTGGTGACCCACAAAACTCCAGCTAAGAAGCGTGGAGTGTGCCAGAAAGTGACGCTCCTCCCCGCCAGAGAGACCCTGCTGAGTATGCTGATGTGGGGGTCAAGTATGGCATACCCCCTCACACACCCCCATACCTCCCAAATGTCCCAATTTTCGCGGGACAGTCCTAGTGTCCTATAGATTTGGCCAGATCTGTGACTCATGTGACTAACTCCGCCCACTGCTGTGACCCCGCCCAGCGTTAGCAAATGAATCACAAAATCACAGATCTGGGCTATTATATAGGAGATACCTTTGGTATGAGAGGCAGAGGAGGGAACACATAAACCGACTGGTACACCCACGGTGTCACTAGAGCATCCACAGCTATTGCCTGAGGGTCCCTTGACCTGGCGCAATATCTTTTTAACTTTTTGTTGAGGCGGGACGCCATCATGTCCACCTGTGGTTTTTCCCAACGGTTTACCAGCATCTGGAAAACTTCTGGATGAAGTCCCCACTCTCCCGGGTGGAGGTCGTGTCTGCTGAGGAAGTCTGCTTCCCAGTTGTCCACTCCCGGAATGAACACTGCTGACAGTGCTAGTACATGATTCTCCGCCCATCTGAGAATTCTTGTGGCTTCTGCCATCGCCATCCTGCTTCTTGTGCCTCCCTGTCGATTTACATGGGCGACTGCCGTGATGTTGTCTGACTGGATCAGCACCGGCTGGTGTAGGAGCAGGGATTTTGCTTGACTTAGGGCATTGTAGATGGCCCTTAGTTCCAGAATATTTATGTGAAGGGAAGTCTCCTGACTCGACCATAGTCCTTGGAAGTTTCTTCCCTGTGTGACTGCCCCCCAGCCTCGAAGGCTGGCATCCGTGGTCACCAGGACCCAGTCCTGTATGCCGAACCTGCGGCCCTCTAGAAGATGGGCACTCTGCAGCCACCACAGTAGAGACACCCTGGTTCTTGGAGACAGGGTTATTAAGCGATGCATCTGAAGATGCGATCCGGACCACTGGTCCAACAGGTCCCACTGAAAGATTCTGGCATGGAACCTGCCGAAGGGAATTGCTTCGTAAGAAGCCACCATCTTTCCCAGGACCCGCGTGCAGCAATGCACTGATACCTGTTTTGGTTTCAGGAGGTCTCTGACTAGAGATGACAACTCCCTGGCTTTCTCCTCCGGGAGAAACACTTTTTTCTGGACTGTATCCAGAATCATACCCAGGAACAGTAGCCGTGTCGTCGGAACCAGCTGTGACTTTGGGATATTCAGAATCCAGCCATGCTGGTGCAGCACCTCCTGAGATAGTGCTACTCCTACCAACAACTGTTCCTTGGACCTCGCTTTTATTAGGAGATCGTCCAAGTACGGGATAATTAAAACTCCCTTTTTTCGAAGGAGTATCATCATTTCCGCCATAACCTTGGTAAATACCCTCGGTGCCGTGGACAGTCCAAACGGCAGCGTCTGGAATTGGTAATGGCAATCCTGTACCACAAATCTGAGGTACTCCTGGTGAGGATGGTAAATGGGGACTGTCAGGAATCGACTCACCAGGCTGACATCTGTCCGCCGCTGCGGACTCCGTCCTGGGTCCCTGCGTTCATCTGTCATCCACGTCTCTGCCATCAGACGCCATCCTGGGCCTGGGAGCGCTCCTGTGATAGCGGGCGTGTAGCACGCCGCGTTCCCGCTAGGCCGCGGCATGGGCGCCGCCATGACAGCCTCCAGCAGTCAGCATACGGCGGCCAATCCGGTGCTTGGCCGCACCCACTTTTCCTCACTCCACCAATGACTGTTTAACAAGGGGTATATATGAAGCTGCAGGATCAGTCTGCAGGCATCCTGAACTTTGTGTCACTCCTGCGACTCATGTGTAAGGATCTGGTTCCTGTTTCCTCCGTGTACCTGGATACCTACCTGCTGTTCCGTGTTCCTGGCTTTCTACCTGAGACTCTGTACTCCTGGTTACTTCTCACAGCTCCGTGGAACTACAAGCCCCAGCAATACCTGCTTCCATCTACAGGCTTCACACTCACCACCATCTCTGTGTGCTTCAGCCTAGCAGTAGAGACTGACTCCAGGTGTGTTCCATCTCTCCACCTGTGATACAGCTTGCTTGCTGCCAGTGCCTCATCACCTGCACTGTGAGTCAGACTCCTGCCTCTGCTACCAGGTTTGCCATACAACACCATCTCTGCTGGTTCCATGTTTTAATCTGCTCTGGTTTCCATACCAGAATATTCTCTGCCAAATTATCACTCATCTGTTATCATCACTACCGGTTATTATTTCTTCAGTCACCATTCATTCTGTTACCATAGACTCTCAGCTATTACGCTGTACAATTGACATTTGCATTTCTACTGTTATTTTCTGCTGCCGTTTATGAATCATCTGTATAATAAATATCATTGCGCTCATGCGCAGAAACATAATCCAGCCTCCTCGTTTTCTCCCATCCACCTCCACTGACCCACTAGCGCCCCCTCCGGGGACACAGACAAAACCAAGTCTGACAGTAAGTTCAGGATCGATGGACTCGGACGGTGGACGGAGTGTGGGGTCAGAGGCCTTGCAAAATCTGGTCTCCCGTTTGGATGGTCAAGAGGCTGCGCAGCAGCAGATGTTCCAGTTCCTGCAAGGGATGTCCTCCCGGATAGATACACTACAGCAATCCCTGCCTAGTGTACACACTCCTACAGTTCCTGTTACTCCAGCACCTGCCAGTACTGTGAGTTCTTCTATGCCGGCTGCATCAGCTCCAGTGTCACGTCTGCACCTGCCCGTGCCAAGCAAGTATGATGGCAGCCCAAAGTTATGTCGCGGGTTTCTCAACCAATGTGAAATCCAGTTTGAATTGTTGTCACATAATTTCCCCACGTCAAGATCCAAGGTTGCCTACATCATCTCTCTACTTTCTGGATCTGCTTTGAGTTGGGTGTCTCCTCTGTGGGAACGTGCCGACCCTCTGATTAACAACTATGCAGAATTCGTGTCAACCTTCAGACGGATCTTTGACGAGCCTGGTCGTGCAACATCAGCTTCTGCCGACCTAATCCAACTTCGTCAAGGTACCCGTAGTATGGGACAATATGTCATCCAGTTCCAGACGTTGGCCGCAGAGATTCAGTGGAACAATCAAGCCCTGGTAGCAGCTTTCTGGCATGGACTCTCTGATCGGATCAAGGACGAACTGGCAACCCGCGATCTTCCTGTACAATTGTCTGATTTAATTTCCCTGTGCATCAAGTTGGACTCTCGCATCCGCGAACGCAACAATGAACGTGCTCGGAGTGAGCCACGCAGATCAAGGATGATACCTTCCGTACAGTTCCAGTCTCCACCTTCTGATGAGCCTATGCAAATAAATAGGTCCCGCCTAACTCCTGAGGAGCGGTCAAGAAGACTTCGTGAGAGACTTTGTCTTTATTGTGCGGCTGCAGGTCACCAGATTAATTCCTGCACAGTGCGTTCGGGAAACGCCAGATCCTGACTTGTAAAGGAGGAGTCAAGTTGGGATCTTCTAGACAAGCTCCTTCTAATCAAGACCTTATCCTTCCTGTGACTTTAGAGACTTTAGTTGGGCTTCAGTCTGCATCAGCATTAGTGGACTGTGGAGCCGCAGGAAATTTCATCACCCAAGCTGCGGTAAATAGATTTTGCTTGCCTGTATGTGAACTTTCTTACCCAGTCTACATTACCGCCGTGGATGGTAGCCGAATCTCCAAGGGGAATATTTCTCACCAAACTGCACCAGTGGTTTTGGGAGTTGGGTTCCTACACTCAGAATTAATAAAGTTCTTAGTCATTCCTCAAGCCACCCAGGAGATCGTTTTGGGCATGCCCTGGCTCCAGCTACACAATCCACAGTTTGACTGGTCAACGTTACAACTTACTTCATGGGGTTCACATTGCCATCAGTCCTGTTTAGCCCAAGTTTGTCCAATCAAGTCTACTGAAGTAAAAACCCAGTCAAGTCTTCCTGCGGCTTATCAAGATTTCTCTGATGTCTTCAGTGAAAAGGCCGCGGATGTCCTGCCGCCCCATAGAGAATGGGATTGTCCCATCGATCTCCTTCCTGGCAAGAAGCCACCTAGGGGGCGTACCTACCCGTTATCTGTTCCCGAAACTGAAGCGATGAGCGACTACATCCGGGAGAATTTACAGAAGGGATTCATCCGTCCTTCATCATCACCCGCTGGTGCAGGCTTCTTCTTTGTTAAAAAGAAGGATGGAGGACTGCGTCCATGCATTGACTACCGGGGTCTCAATGACATTACCATTAAAAATAGTTATCCATTACCACTCATTACCGAATTATTTGACAGAGTTAAAGGAGCCCGCATCTTCACCAAGCTAGATCTCCGCGGTGCCTACAACCTCATCAGAATCCGGAGTGGTGACGAATGGAAGACAGCTTTTAACACTCGAGATGGTCATTACGAGTACCTGGTAATGCCATTCGGGTTGAGTAATGCCCCAGCAGTGTTCCAACACTTTGTGAACGAAATCTTCCGTGACGTTCTGTATAAATACCTCGTTGTTTATCTGGATGATATCCTCATCTTCTCCCAAGATCTTCCCTCTCATCGTCTACAAGTCCGTGAAGTCCTCCGACGTCTTCGTGAGAACCGGCTCTACGGTAAACTATCCAAGTGTACCTTTGAAGTTTCCTCTATACCCTTCCTGGGTTATATAATTTCCGGATCAGATCTCCAGATGGACCCGACAAAGTTGGAAGCCATTGCCAATTGGTCCATTCCAAATTCTCTCAAGTCTATTCAGCGGTTCCTGGGATTTGCCAACTACTATAGGAAATTTATTCGGGGATTCTCCACTCTCATCGCTCCTATTACCAACTTAACTCGGAAAGGGGCAGACCATTCCAACTGGTCAGAAGAGGCTTTAGCGGCCTTCCAGAAGATCAAGCTGGCCTTTATGTCTGCTCCAGTTCTGTCCCAGCCAGATGTAAACAGACCGTTCGAGTTGGAGGTGGATGCCTCTACAGTTGGAGTTGGAGCTGTTCTCTCCCAGAAGGGAACCGATGGGAAAATCCACCCCTGTGGATTTTATTCTCGTAAATTCCTCCCTGCAGAAGCTAACTACTCCGTTGGAGATCAAGAACTACTGGCGATTAAGCTGGCCCTCGAGGAATGGAGGTATCTCCTGGAAGGGGCCAAACATCCGTTCAACATCTACACGGATCATAAAAATCTGCTATATTTAAAGGCAGCCCAGTGCCTTAATCCTCGCCAGTCCAGGTGGGCTATGTTTTTCTCACGTTTTAACTTTAAGCTTCATTTCCGCCCAGGTTCGCAGAATGTTAAAGCTGACGCCTTATCCCGATCTATGGAATCCGAAGAGGAAACGCCTGACTCAGTTCCACATTCCATCCTGAGTCCAGTGGTATTTGCTGCATCTCAAGTCTCCCCAGCTCCTCCTCCTGGTAAGACTTTTGTTTCCCCAGAACTCCGTCCCAAGTTGCTGTCTTGGGCCCATCAATCCAAGTTCACTGGTCATCCCGGTGTCCTGAAAACCTTCAAGTTTCTCTCTGAGACATACTGGTGGCCAAAGATGAAAGCTGACATCAAGGATTTCGTAGCATCCTGTCCTAAGTGTGTGCAGCACAAGACTCCTCGTCAGTCTCCAGCAGGTCAGTTACAACCATTGTCTATTCCTAGTCGCCCTTGGTCACACCTGTCCATGGACTTTATCTCCGACCTTCCTCCTTCTCAAGGATACAATACCATCTGGGTTGTAGTGGACAGATTTACCAAGATGGCCCATTTTGTTCCTCTCCAGGGTCTCCCTTCTGCCCCAAAACTCGCCCAAATCTTCCTACGGGAGATTTTCCGCTTACATGGTCTACCCTCAGAAATAATATCCGACCGAGGTGTACAGTTTGTAGCGAGGTTTTGGAGGGCTCTCTGTTCTGCCATGCAGGTTAAACTGAAGTTCTCGTCATCTTACCACCCTCAGACGAATGGGCAGACAGAGAGGGTAAATCAAGAACTAGAGACATTTTTAAGATTGTATGTTTCATCTTCTCAGGATGACTGGTTTGATCTGCTCCCATGGGCCGAGTTTGCCCACAACTTCCGCTACCACACTGCTACTGAGACAACTCCATTCTTTGCAGTATATGGGCAACATCCTCGTGTTCCAGACTTCCAAGAACTTCCTCACATGGATGTTCCTGCTGCCACTACTGCCCTGAGTCAGTTTTCTTCAATCTGGAGGAAGATTCACATTTCTCTCAAAAAGGCCTCCAGCCGGTATAAATACTTTGCTGATCACAAAAGACGCGCAGTTCCTAGCCTGAAACCTGGGGACAAGGTTTGGCTATCTACCCGGAACCTCCGTCTTAGGGTCCCGTCTATGAAATTTGCACCACGTTTCATTGGCCCCTTTCCTGTCGAAAGAGTCATCAACCCTGTGGCCTACAAGCTGAAGTTACCACCTTCTCTGCGAATACCTAATGCTTTTCATGTTTCTCTCCTCAGACCTTTAGTCCTGAATCATTTCCAAAGAGCTCTTCCAGTTGGCCCCAAAGTTCGAACTCAGCGGGGCGTGGAGTTCGAGATTGGCAAGATTCTGGATTCCCGTTGCCGGTATGGACGTCTTCAATACCTTGTCGATTGGTCCGGTTATGGCCCAGAGGAGAGAAGTTGGGTAAATTCGTTGGATGTCCATGCTCCAAGGTTGGTCCGTGTCTTCCATAACACTCATCCTTCCAAGCCACGTGGGTGTTCGGTGCCCACCCTTAAAGGGGGGGTACTGTCAGGAATCGACTCACCAGGCTGACATCTGTCCGCCGCTGCGGACTCCGTCCTGGGTCCCTGCGTTCATCTGTCATCCACGTCTCTGCCATCAGACGCCATCCTGGGCCTGGGAGCGCTCCTGTGATAGCGGGCGTGTAGCACGCCGCGTTCCCGCTAGGCCGCGGCATGGGCGCCGCCATGACAGCCTCCAGCAGTCAGCATACGGCGGCCAATCCGGTGCTTGGCCGCACCCACTTTTCCTCACTCCACCAATGACTGTTTAACAAGGGGTATATATGAAGCTGCAGGATCAGTCTGCAGGCATCCTGAACTTTGTGTCACTCCTGCGACTCATGTGTAAGGATCTGGGTCCTGTTTCCTCCGTGTACCTGGATACCTACCTGCTGTTCCGTGTTCCTGGCTTTCTACCTGAGACTCTGTACTCCTGGTTACTTCTCACAGCTCCGTGGAACTACAAGCCCCAGCAATACCTGCTTCCATCTACAGGCTTCACACTCACCACCATCTCTGTGTGCTTCAGCCTAGCAGTAGAGACTGACTCCAGGTGTGTTCCATCTCTCCACCTGTGATACAGCTTGCTTGCTGCCAGTGCCTCATCACCTGCACTGTGAGTCAGACTCCTGCCTCTGCTACCAGGTTTGCCATACAACACCATCTCTGCTGGTTCCATGTTTTAATCTGCTCTGGTTTCCATACCAGAATATTCTCTGCCAAATTATCACTCATCTGTTATCATCACTACCGGTTATTATTTCTTCAGTCACCATTCATTCTGTTACCATAGACTCTCAGCTATTACGCTGTACAATTGACATTTGCATTTCTACTGTTATTTTCTGCTGCCGTTTATGAATCATCTGTATAATAAATATCATTGCGCTCATGCGCAGAAACATAATCCAGCCTCCTCGTTTTCTCCCATCCACCTCCACTGACCCACTAGCGCCCCCTCCGGGGACACAGACAAAACCAAGTCTGACAGGGACATGCAAGTAAGCATCCTTGATGTCCAGGGATACCATGTAATCCCCCTCGTCCAGGCTTGCAATAACCGCCCTGAGCGATTCCATCTTGAACTTGAATTTTTTTATGTATGTGTTCAAGGATTTCAAATTTAAAATGGGTCTCACCGAACCGTCCGGTTTCGGTACCACAAATAGTGTGGAATGGTAACCCCGGCCTTGTTGAAGTAGGGGTACCTTGATTATCACCTGCTGGGAATACAGCTTGTGAATTGCCGCTATCACCGCCTCCCTGTCTGAGGGAGCAATCGGCAAGGCAGATTTTAGGAACCGGTGGGGTGGAGACGCCTCGAATTCCAGTTTGTACCCCTGAGATACTATTTGAAGGATCCAGGGATCCACCTGTGAGCGAGCCCACTGATCGCTGAAATTCTTGAGGCGGCCCCCCACCGTACCTGGCTCCGCCTGTGGAGCCCCACCGTCATGCGGCGGACTTGGAAGAAGAAGCGGGGGAGGACTTTTGCTCCTGGGAACCTGCTGTTTGTTGCAGCCTTTTTCCCCTACCTCTGCCTCTGGACAGAAAGGACCCGCCTTTTCCACGCCTGTTTTTCTGGGTCCGAAAGGACTGAACCTGATAAAACGGCACCTTCTTAGGCTGTGAGGGGACATGGGGTAAAAATGCTGACTTCCCAGACGTTGCTGTGGAAACTAGGTCCGAGAGACCATCCCCAAATAATTCCTCACCCTTATATGGCAAAACTTCCATGTGCCTTTTAGAATCTGCATCTCCTGTCCACTGGCGAGTCCATAAGCCTCTCCTAGCAGAAATGGACAATGCACTTACTTTAGATGCCAGTCGGCAGATTTCCCTCTGTGCATCTCTCATATATAAGACTGAGTCTTTGATATGGTCTATGGTTAGCAGGATCGTGTCTCTGTCTAATGTGTCAATATTTTCTGACAGTTTATCTGACCACGCAGCGGCAGCACTGCACATCCAAGCTGACGCAATAGCTGGCCTAAGTATAATGCCTGAGTGTGTATATACAGACTTCAGGATCGCCTCGTGCTTTCTATCAGCAGGTTCCTTGAGGGCGGCCGTATCCGGAGATGGTAGTGCCACCTTTTTAGACAAACGTGTGAGCGCTCTGTCCACCCTAGGAGGTGTTTCCCAACGTGACCTATCCTCTGGCGGGAAAGGGAACGCCATTAGTACCTTCTTAGGAATTACCAATTTTTTATCAGGGAAAGCCCACGCTTCTTCACACACTTCATTTAATTCATCTGATGGGGGAAAAACTACAGGTAGTTTTTTCTCCCCAAACATAATACCCTTTTTAGTGGTACCTGTATTTATATCAGAAATGTGTAACACCTCTTTCATTGCCTCCATCATGCAGTGAATGGCCTTAGTGGGCATCAGGTTAGACTCATCGTCGTCGACACTGGTGTCAGTATCAGTGTCGACATCTGGGTCTGCGGTCTGAGGTAGCGGGCGTTTTAGAGCCCCTGATGACCTGTGCGACGCCTGGACAGGCACGAGCTGAGAAGTCGGCTGTCCCACATTTGGCATGTCGTTAAATTTCTTATGTAAGGAGTCTATACGTGCACTCATTTCCTTCCATAAGCTCAACCACTCAGGTGTCTGCCCCGCAGGGGGTGACATCCCTTCTAAAGGCATCTGCTCCGTCTCCACATCATTATCCTCATCAAACATGTCGACACAGCCGTACCGACACACCGCACACACACAGGGAATGCTCCAACAGAGGACAGGACCCACAAAAGCCCTTTGGGGGGACAGAGTGAGAGTATGCCAGCACACACCAGAGCGCTATATAATGCAGGGACTAACTGAGTTATGTCCCCTATAGCTGCTTTTTCTATATAATTGTATACTGCGCCTAAATTTAGTGCCCCCCCTCTCTTTTTTTACCCTTTTCTGTAGTGTAGACTGCAGGGGAGAGCCAGGGAGCTTCCTTCCAGCGGATCTGAGAAGGAGAAATGGCGCCAGTGTGCTGAGGGAGATAGCTCCGCCCCTTTTCCGCTGACTATTCTCCCGCTTTTTCCTATATTCTGGCAGGGGTATTTTCCACACATATAGCCTCTGGGGCTATATATTGTGGTATTTTTGCCAGCCAAGGTGTTATTATTGCTTCTCAGGGCGCCCCCCCCAGCGCCCTGCACCCTCAGTGACCGGAGTGTGAAGTGTGTGTGAGGAGCAATGGCGCACAGCTGCAGTGCTGTGCGCTACCTTGGTGAAGACTGATGTCTTCTGCCGCCGATTTTCCGGACCTCTTCTTGCTTCTGGCTCTGTAAGGGGGACGGCGGCGCGGCTCCGGGACCGAACACCAAGGACTGGGCCTGCGGTCGATCCCTCTGGAGCTAATGGTGTCCAGTAGCCTAAGAAGCCCAAGCTGGCTGCAAGCAGGCAGGTTCGCTTCTTCTCCCCTTAGTCCCTCGCTGCAGTGAGCCTGTTGCCAGCAGGTCTCACTGAAAATAAAAAACCTAATTTCTATCTTTCTTTCTAAAGGCTCAGGAGAGCCCCTAGTGTGCATCCAACCTCGGCCGGGCACAAAATCTAACTGAGGCTTGGAGGAGGGTCATGGTGGGAGGAGCCAGTGCACACCAGGTAGTCATAAATCTTTCTAGAGTGCCCAGCCTCCTTCGGAGCCCGCTATCCCCCATGGTCCTTACGGAGTTCCCAGCATCCACTAGGACGTCAGAGAAATAGGGACATGCAGGTAATCATCCTTGATGTCCAGTGATACCATGAAATTCTCCAGGCTTGCAATAATCGCCCTGAGCGATTCCATTTTGAACTTGAACCTTCGTATATAAGTGTTCAAGGCTCTCAATTTTAGAATGGGTCTCACCGAACCGTCTGGTTTCGGTACCACAATATTTTGGAATAGTAACCCCGGCCTTGTTGAAGGAGGGGTACCTTGATTTCACCTGCTGGAAGTACAGCTTGTGAATTGCCGCCAGTACTACCTTTCTCCGAGGGCAGCAGGCAAGGCTGATGTGAGGTAACGGCGAGGGGGAGTCGCCTCAAACTCCAGCCTGTATCCCTGTGATACTATTTGCAGAACCTAGGGATCCACCTGTGGGCAAGCCCACTGGTCCCTGAAGTTCCCGAGACGTGCCCCTACCGCACCTGTCTCCACCTGTGGAGCCCCAGCGTCATGCGGTGGACTCAGAGGAAGCGGGGGAAGATTTTTGATCCTGGGAACTGGCTGCTGGTGCAGCTTTTTCCTTCTTCCCTTGTCTCTGTGCAGAAAGGAAGCGCCTTTGACCCGCTTGCTTTTCTGAAGCCAAAAGGACTGTACCTGAAAATACGGTGCTTTCTTAGGCTGTGAGGAAACATGAGGTAAAAATTTTTCTTCCCAGCTGTTGCTGTGGATACGAGGTCCCAGAGACCATCCCCAAACAATTCTTCACCCTTATAAGGCAGAATCTCCATGTGCCTTTTACAGGCAGCATCACCTGTCCACTGCCGGGTTTCTAATACCCTCCTGGCAGAATGGACATTGCATTAATTCTGGATGCCAGCCGGCAAATATCCCTCTGTGCATCCTTTATATATAAGACGACGTCTTTAATATGCTCAATGTTAGTAAAATATTATCCCTGTCTTAGAGTATTAATATTATCTGACAGGGTATCAGACCACGCTGCAGCAGCACTATTTATGCTGAGGCAATTGCAGGTCTCAGTATATAACCTGAGTGTGTATATACAGACTTCAGGATCGCCTCCTGCTTTTTATCAGCAGGTTCCTTCAAGGTGGCCGTATCCTAAGACGGCAGTGCCACCTTTTTTGACAAACGTGTGAGCGCCTTATCCACCCTAGGGGATATCTCCCAATGTGACCTATCCTCTGGCGGGAAAGGGTACGCCATCAGTAACTTTTTAGAAATTACCAGTTTCTTATCGGGGGAACCCACGCTTCTTTACACACTTCATTCATTCATCTGATGGGGGAACAAAACACTGGCTGCTTTTTCTCCCCAAAAATAAAACCCCTTTTATGTGGTACTTGGGTTCATGTCAGAAAATGCGTAACACATTTTTTATTGCCGAGATCATGTAACGGATGTTCCTAGTGGATTGTGTATATGTCTCAACCTCGTCGACACTGGAGTCAGACTCCGTGTCGACATCTGTGTCTGCAATCTGAGGTAACGGGTGTTTTTTTGAGCCCCTGATGGCCTTTGAGACGCCTGGGCAGGCGCGGGCTGAGAAGACGGCTGTCCCACAGCTGATACGTCATCCAGCCTTTTATGTAAGGAGTTGACACTGTCGGTTAATACCTTTCAACTATCCATCCACTCTGGTGTCGGCCCCACAGGGGGCGACATCCCATTTATCGGCCTCTGCTCCGCCTCCACGTAACCTTCCTCATCCAACATGTCGACACAGCCGTACCGACACACCACACACACACAGGGAATGCTCTGACTGAGGACAGGACCCCACAAAGTCCTTTGGGGAGACAGAGAGAGAGTATGCCAGCACACACCAGAGCGCTATATAATGCAGGGATTAACACTATAACTGAGTGATTTTCCCCCCAATAGCTGCTTGTATACATATATTGCGCCTAAATTTAGTGCCCCCCCTCTCTTTTTAACCCTTTGAGCCTGAAAACTACAGGGGAGAGCCTGGGGAGCTGTCTTCCAGCTGCACTGTGAAGAAAAAATGGCGCCAGTGTGCTGAGGGAGAAGCCCCGCCCCTTTTTCGGCGGACTTTCTCCCGCTTTTTCTGGAATACTGGCAGGGGTAATTTTACATCTATATAGCCTCTAGGACTATATATGATGTAGATTTGCCAGCCAAGGTGTCATATATTGCCCTCAGGGCGCCCCCCCCAGCGCCCTGCACCCATCAGTGACCGGAGTGTGAGGTGTACATGAGGAGCAATGGCGCACAGCTGCAGTGCTGTGCGCTACCTTGGTGAAGACCGAAGTCTTCTGCCGCCGATTTTCCGGACTCTACATGCTTCTGGCTCTGTAAGGGGGACGGCGGCGCGGCTCCGGGAACGAACACCAAGGTCGGGTCCTGCGGTCGATCCCTCTGGAGCTAATGGTGTCCAGTAGCCTAAGAAGCCCAATCTACCACCTGTTAGGTAGGTTCGCTTCTTCTCCCCTTAGTCCCTCGCTGCAGTGAGTCTGTTGCCAGCAGATCTCACTGTAAAATAAAAAACCTAAATATACTTTCTTTCTAGGAGCTCAGGAGAGCCCCTAGTGTGCATCCAGCTCAGCCGGGCACAAGAATCTAACTGAAGTCTGGAGGAGGGTCTTAGTGGGAGGAGCCAGTGCACACCAGGTAGTCCTAAAGTTTACTTTAGTTGTGCCCAGTCTCCTGCGGAGCCGCTAATCCCCATGGTCCTTACGGAGTCCCAGCATCCACTTAGGACGTCAGAGAAATTAAATTATCAAACATCTCCAGGTATAGGTCAATATTGTGCATTTATGCCTGCGGGATGCTAATCTCTCACCACAGGCTTTTTAGAGTGCAAGGAATGGACTGGAGTGGGAAACAGCCAGAAATCTATCAGAATCTAGTTGCAAATACAGATGCAGTAAAAAAACAATAGCTGAAAGCAGAGGATGAGACCAGGGTCTGGACACAGGCACAAGGAATAACCAGATTCTGAAACATAGGATCAGGGTTTCAAGAAAGACAATGGACTGAGACTTGGTGCAGGCTGAGATATCTAGGTACCAGGAACAAGGTGTAGGATATTCTTGGTGGCAGAGTTCTGGCAGAATTACCACAAGACAAGCAGCAGCAGGGCAGATAACGTCATGCAGGGAACAAGCTGTCAGCAGACATTGGGGGTATTTCCAAGTTGATCGCAGCAGGAATTTTTTTAGCAGTTGGGCAAAACCATGTGCACTGCAGGGGAGGCAGATATAACATTGCAGAAAGAGTTAGATTTGGGTGGGTTATTTTATTTCTGTGCAGGGTAAATACTGGCTGCTTTATTTTTACACTGCAAATTAGATTGCAGATTGAACACACCACACCCAAATCTAACTCTCTCTGCACATGTTAAATCTGCCTCCCCTGCAGTGCACATGGTTTTGCCCAACTGCTAAAAAATTTCCTGCTGCGATCAACTTGGAATTACCCCCATTGTTCAGGTAGAGCTCTGAGAAGAATTACTTGATTCTAGGAGACACTGCAGATAGACAATTGCACAAAATGAGCTGAGGTGCAGCTGGAGTTATTTGGAGATAATCAGAGACTGAGCTGGGAAATGGCAAGAGTTGCAGGCTGATAATCACAAGCAGCCTGAGGAGAGCTGATGCAGCTAACAGGCAAGACAGGGACTGGGCTGTAGAATAACAACAGCTGACTGGCAGGAACACTCGCAGAGACCCACACTAGGGAGTCAGAGCTGTCAGGACAGGAGAACAGGCTGGTAGCTTCTATGCATGGTAAGGACACTATAACCAGCAGGAAGGCTAAGCCCTACCTGCCTTTTAATGGACCAAGCAGATTGTCCCAGTAGGGAGTAAATCATGCTGCAGATGTATCAGCTACATGCAGGTGTATGGCTGCATGTAGCTGATCAGCCCATGAAGTCATCCAAGCTCCTTAGTAACAACCAGGACCATCAGCCAGTGTGGCCACAACAGAGACCCGGCTGCCTAGCAACTGCCAGGATGAAGGCACTAGTGTGAGCCATTACAAGTAGCATGGCAGCTAATAACACTCAGCAACTACATACAGAAAAAGTGTTTGACTATTTTTATTAGTAAGACATCAAATAAAATGTCCCCCTTGTTGTCAGTGCAAAAATATTTGCCGGACATCATATGTTTAGGCGCTACAGTGATCATTTGTACACTGGCATGACTACTGTAACTTAATTAGAATAAAGTATTGCTAACTACTAATGCACAGGCAAAAGTAAAGAAGGACTGCTAAGATGGCATCCAATTGAGTTTTCATCCATGGAGGCAGTATTACGTTTTAATCATAGTTTACTGAATATTATGCAATGATTTGCATGCATTGAACTGTGCTCAATATGCACATTCCGTTCTGATGAATTTCAGAAAGAGTACATGCTTGGATGCTCCTGTTCAGTGATACTTAAGCCGTTAAGTAGTGGCAGAAGGATAACATTATAATACTTAACTAAGAATATGTACTATTGGCAAAGAAAATTAAATGGGATTTTAAGAGTGCAAGGAATAACAGGATGGACTGCAGATACTGTACAGTTCAGTGACTTAATCTGAGCACAGTGAAAGGACGATATATTAGGATAATTGGATAAGCAGAAAGAAAAGCCCATGTTTATACCTAAGAAATACAGTATATTCCATCTAATAGAGAAACTTGAAAGGAAAACCCTAAACCATTATGTTTTCAATTAGTAGGTGATTAATGAAGTATAGAACTTCAATAAAGTTATTTATTACCAGCTCAGCTGCAGTTACCTCGCAGGTGTCCTGACGTCTCTCCCATACATTGGCGGATTCAGGGGGGGGGGGGCACCCAGGCACGTGCCCCCCCTGTCGTTTAGGATATATTACAGTAGCTCAGCTGCATGGGCTGTGGGGCCGCAGGTTGCATGCGTCCCCAACCCCATTAGCGGAGGAAGCAGGGCTGGCTGGAGCGGAGTGGCGTGAGCGACGGTTCACTGACAGACTGTGTCTGTCTGTGTGATGAGACCATGAGAAGAACTGACTCGCTCCCGGACGGAAGTGGAAAGAAGCGGCGCAGTGAGCGGCGCTTCTACACCAAGTCAGTGTCAGTGAAGAACTGCCGCTCACTGCGCCGGCTCTGTTCCACTTCCGGGCGGGAGCGAGTCAGTTCTTCTCATGGTCTCATCACACAGACATTAGTCTGTCAGTGAACCGCCGCTCGCTTGAAACGGCTCACTCGATCTAGGCAGGAGAACAGTTCATTCAGCACTCAGAGTCAGCACAGCAGCCAGGGGGATCACACTGTGTAATATCACAGTATCTATCTAGGAGATCCAGTGCACCAGCTGCTGTATAAACATACATAGATAAGATGTCATAAAAACTGGAGCATTATCTGGAGTTTGCCAAAACACTATGCTTATAGTGGCGTGGCGGCGGCCGTGATTTGGGGGCACTCCTTCTACCTCCCCTCAGCCCGGACTACTGTGGCCGAGTCTCACTGCTGCCTGTACCCGCTGCGGTCGCTGTCAGTCAGGGCAGCCTGATCATGGCGATGCCCTTGTGTGTGCGGGCGCTGCGCCTCTCTGAGGCCGCCCGGCTCCTACGCTCTCTCTACGTACAGAAGCTCCACACCATCCACACTCTGGCATCCCACTCACCCATGTCCGCCGCAACAGGTCAAGGTCACGACAACCATGAGGATGATATGTCTGACTCCTATGCCAGGGTAAGACCCCTCTTATATACCTACAGTGTCATTGCCCATATGTGCTGCATGTCATACCCCCTATATCCTGTACCATGTGTACTGAAGTGACAACCCCTGTATACCTGTCCATACTATTCCTATATACCGTGTGCCCTGTATGAGGTGATACCCCCTATATACGCACACTCACTCCATCCCCTACCAGACCTGTCCCCACACACTCACCCTGTCCTCTACCAGGCCTGTCTACGCACACTCACTCCGTCCCCTACCATACCTGTCCCCACTCACTCACCCTGTCCTCTACCAGACCTGTCTACGCACACTCACTCCGTCCCCTACCATACCTGTACCCGCACACTCACCCTGTCCTTTACCAGGCCTGTCTACGCACACTCACTCCGTCCCCTACCATACCTGTCCCCACTCACTCACCCTGTCCTCTACCAGACCTGTCTACGCACACTCACTCCGTCCCCTACCATACCTGTACCCGCTCACTCACCCTGTCCTTTACCAGGCCTGTCTACGCACACTCACTCCGCCCCCTACCATACCTGTACCCGCACACTCACCCTGTCCTCTACCAGGCCTGTCTACGCACACTCATCCTGTCCCCTACCAGACCTGTCTCTGCACACACACCCTGTCCCCTACCAGGCCTGTCTACACACACTCGCTCCGTACCCTACCATACCTGTCCCCGCACACTCACCCTGTCCTCTACCAGGCCTGTCTACGCACACTCACTCCGTTCTCTACAATACCTGTCCCTGAACACTCACCCTGTCCCTGCACGCTTACCCTGCCCCCTACCAGACCTGTCCTTATATACTCACCCTGTCACCCACCAGACCTGTACTCCATGCCCACAGCGTGATAAAAATGAGGTTGGTATGGCACTGTGATGCCACAACCCTTATTATGAGACCACACCCACCTGCCCAGGAGTGTGCTCAAAAGTCCACCCCCCCGCCTTCCCCTATCATGGTGCCCCCCCTGTCATTTTGTTCTGGATCCGCCCCTGCTCCCATAGATACGAGGAGCGGGTGGGCGGCCAGAGATGGAGGGCTGCAGCGGTCGGGAAGCAGGAGCGGGTCTAGTGAGTATTGTGTGTGATTTTTTTTTGTGTGTGGTTTTTAAAGTAAAGGAACTGCTGCTGCGGCCCGCGATTTAAGCCCTGCCCCCTCTGACACTTGGATCTGCCCCCTTTCAAAGGCACGCGAATCGCAGGTTGTGCACTTACACACACTTGCTGTGTGTCTTGGAAGCTGCTGTTATCTACGACTCTGCCATAGTTCCTCCACTGTCTGCTGCTTCCTATCAGTCAGCCCACTGTCGGATATTCTTCCTGGAGTCACTAATAAATCCAGGTATTTTCAAGTTTGGATTCATCCATAAATACTTTAAAAATTCATACAGATGGTTCCTTTTGCAGCTTGTCTGTGATGTGTATCGCGATCCGTATACCCTGGTATGGTGTAACGTAGCATATCCCACTATTGTAAGTGTAAAGTAATGGTAGTGGCCGCAGGCAGTGGTTTATCAATGCTCCCGCTGCCCGATATAGTAAGGGGGTGCAGTTGGTCATTGATAAGAATGGATAGCGGGGATAGCAGTGACCCGTTCTTAGAGGGAGTTGTCTGGATGGCGTTTGCGGGAGCGTGGTTACGCACACTCTCGCGAATGACAGAGCAAAGTCATGCAAACTGTACGCTATCGCGGCACCACCATGCCAAGCAGCCTATCTTAGCAAAGATGTGTGAGGACACATCTGTATGGCATGATACTCAAACATGTAAAATAGGGGAGAGAATAAAACGTATATAGCATAATACGTTTAATAAAACCATGACATACGGTACACTTAAAAGCACACATAAAAAATGCATATTCCAAGACATGGTACACAAAAGCGCAATTACCGACTGCAATGGAGAACTAACGCATAGTAGTTCTCTGTATAGATGTTATAATGTCAGAAATACCAGTGGGTGTCCCGGGTCCTATCCACGGCATCACTCCCAGTCAGGCAACGGTTGCAACGTTTTTAGCCACCTCCGGATAAACCACATTAACCCAACGTGTTTCAACCCTCTCCATGGGCTTTTTCAAGGCAGAATTTGGTCTCTCTTCCTCTGGAACTCTCTCCTTCTCCATATTAGACCTCCAACCCTCTGCAGAACTTCAAATGGGCTATCAAAACCCACTTCTGTTTCAAAGCTATCCAGCTCTTATACTAATCCACTCATACTCATTGCTCACAGTCTCCACACTCTGTGTCACCTCCGTCTGTATCCCTCTCCTTTTACAATGGCCCTCATTCCGAGTTGATTGCTCGCTAGCTGCTTTGAGCAGCAGTGCAAACGCTAAGCCACCGCCCTCTGGGAGTGTATCTTAGCTTAGCAGAAGTGCGAACGAAAGGTTAGCAGTTCTGCTACTAAAAAATGTCATGCAGTTTCAGAGTGGCTCGATACTTACTCCTACCTTGCGATGACTGCAGAATGTTTAGTTCCTGGTTTGACGTCACAAACACGCCCTGCGTTTGGCCAGCCACTCCCCCGTTTCCCCAGCCACTCCTGCGTTTTATCAGGCACGCCTGCGTTTTTCAGCACACTCCTTGAAAACGCTGAGTTGCCGCCCAGAAAAACCCACTTCCTGTCAATCACACTACGAACACTCGAGCGACTGAAAAGTGTCGTTCGAGCTTGTGTTAAACTGCATAGTTTTGTGTGAAAGTACTTTGCGTGTGCGCGCTGCGTACCATACGCATGCACAGAACAGCCTATTTTTAGCCTGATCGCTACGCTGCGAAAAACGTCAGCGAGCGATCAACTCGGAATGAGGGCCAATGTAAGCTCTTCTGAGCAGGGCCCTCCTCCCTCTTGTGCTTTTCCTTCCCCTATTTATACTATCATCTACACACTACAACGACACCAAACGCTTGCAATCTGCCACCAGGCTGCTTATTTGAGTGTAAAGACTGCTGCTGCAGAAATGTTTCTAAACCATGTCCTGCAATATTCTGTACTGTAACTCACTGTTTTCTTGGTTTGTTCATTCTATTTATGTACTTTGTAAGGTACTGCAGACCCCTTGTGGTGCCATATAAATAATGGATGATAATAATCACGCCCTTTGACCTCTGACACTGGAATGTGTGTACATCACAGGGACCCTTTGTTAGCATTTACACCATACTTGCCTACCTAACCCTCTCCATGAGGGAGAAAATGCTCTGTTCCTGGACTTCCCTGGTAATGTATGATTGCCATCACCTGTGGTGAAACACCTTTCTTATCAATTAGCTAGCTCACCACAGGTGATGGCAATCATACAATACCAGGAAAGTCCAGGAACAGAGCATTTTCTCCCTCATGGAGAGGGTCAGGTAGGCAAGTATGATTTACACTGAAAACAGGGAAACCTGTAATGTTTTGTCCATCTCTTGAGTCTGACTGAGACTGAGATGTACTACTCCTTTCCCTAAGTGTTTTCCTTCCACTTCAGTTTCGTAACTGAGGATTTGTATGTTAGAGATTCTGTGTTATTCGTTTTGTATTTCTTGAGACTATTTGTATGCATTAATCTGTGTCCTTTATTTCACCTCTTTTTCTGACTGTTACGCATTGGAGTTATTTTGTACTCAGTTTAAAATCTTTTATCTGAGCATGATTTATGAAGTTCTTTCTATGCACCTATACGCCTGTAGGATTGCTATGGTCTACACTACATACATGTGTGACATTATAGTTTGAGTAATATTATTAAACATATTATTAAACATAATTATCAACAAAAAATACTGCAATATTACTATTAAACATATTTATTAAAACAACTGCATTACTATATTATTATGTCTTATATTTCTATACAATTCACATACAATATACCGGCTGTCGGGATGCCGGCTGACAGCAGCATACCGGCAGTGAGCGCATCGAGTCACCTCACGGGCTCGCTGTGCTCACCATGCATCAACACCAGGGGTGAGCGTTGCTTCCTCTAATGGGCAAAACCATGTGCACTGCAGGTGGGGCAGATATATACATGTGCAGAGAGAGTTAGATTTGGGTGGGTTATTTTGTTTCTGTGCAGGGTAAATACTGGCTGCTTTATTTTTACACTGCAATTTAGATTTCAGTTTGAACACACCCCACCCAAATCCTCCTCTCTCCGCACATGTTACATCTGCCCCACCTGCAGTGCAACATGGTTTTGCCCATTAGAGGAATATTTTGTTTTGCAACACTTTCAGGTGTTTTCTTTGCATTTTCACGTATTGTCATATCTGAGTGAAGCGTATTCTTTGCTTTGTACTGCTAGTGAGAGTCATGTCATCCATTTTATATATATTTTTTTATTGCATATAGGGGTTCTTTCATAGATTTAAATTGTGCAGGCACCTCTCTTCTTACTTTGCTCATAGTCCCTAAAAGACTGCTCCCATTCTTTTTTAGTTTTTTGCATGTGTGACAGACGTGAAATAATTATCAGTTGTTACATTTCAACCTTTGTTGCGAAACTGTCACAGCTCTTGTTACTTATTCGCAGTCAATACTATCATGTGCAAAACTATGTGTATCAAGTAGCATTTAGTCCACAGCAATGGAAGAGAGAAATTAAAGGTGCTGACATCGCTCAGTGCATACACACTGGGCGCTTTTCCCCCCCTGCCCAACGATGTCAGCAGGATGCTATGGAAAGCCGTTTATCTACTGGTAATACCAGCAGATGAACTGCGGCCGCTGGGCGATGAAGCGGGATCACGCATCAGCGCTCATCGCTCATCGCCGGGGCGTACACACTGGGCGGTTTTGAACTGAAAGCAGCTCAAAACACCAAAAGTGAGCTGCTTTCAGCTCAAAATCGCCCAGTGTGTACGGGCCTTTAAACATCCTTCCCCCACCCTGTGCAAAGTGTGTAGAGTGGGATTATAGGGCTCTCATCTCATCGCTTACCATGATAATTATTTCATTATTTTAGTAATATTACGACGGAAATACAGTTTTGTTTTTTTCCCCCTTGGGCATTGATGGTGATAATGAAAAATAAAGCATAAAAGTAGTTTCTCTTACATCCTAGAGGATACTGGGGTCCACATTAGTACCATGAGGTATAGACGGGTCCACTAGGAGCCATGGGCACTTTAAGAACTTGATAGTGTGGGCTGGCCCCTCCCTCTATGCCCCACCTACCAGACTCAGTTTAGAAAATGTGCCCGGAGGAGCCGATCACGCTTAGGGAAGCTACTGAAGAGTTTTCTACATTAATTTTGCTGTTTGTTGTTTTCAGACAACACTGTTTGGCAACAGCCTGTCTGCTTCGTGGGACATGGGTGTGTGTGTGTGTGTGGGGGGGATTACGGCACAACCTCCTCCAGGGTTAATGGTCCCTTTCCCCGCTGACAGGACACTGAGCTCCTGAGGGTCCTATTCGCAAGCCCCACCACCACGAGCGTACAGACCCGCAGCATGTCGCCACCCCTAACAGAGCCAGAAGACATAAGAGTGGTGAGCAGACGGCCGATGTCCCGGTTAGCGGGTCACCGGCTTCAATGGCGGCATAAGGGTACGGAGCGCAGCGCTGACATGCAGGCTGCGCTCCAGGGCTCAGGATGACATGCGGTGCATGTGTCCCGCTGTGAGGGGCGCGCTGAACCACTAATGAAATGCCCACACTGGCAAACTAGTTTACAGGGGTTCTAACCCACTGTTAAGCAACAACCATATCTCAGCCAGTATAAAAAAACGGAAAGACCGCAGCCATTATGGGGGCGGGGCTTCACAATGAGCGAATCCAGCAGCTCACCAGCGCTATTTTCCCTCTGCAACTCTACACAGACAGACTGGCAGGAAAGCGCAGACCCCTCCACAAGGACTCCAGCTTGCCTCAGGGGTACCAGGGGGTCATAGCAAAGGGGGGGGGGGCAGTATTAGAATATATATAGAATATATTACAAATGCTTAGTTTGCGACCCAGCTACACAATATAATTAGCTATAAGGGCGCTGTGTGGCTGGCTCCATCATACTCTGTGTCTCCCTAGGGGACTCTGTGTGGGTTAACTGTGCTTTTAACCTATTCATCACTGTATGTGTATGTGTGTTCTTTTACATTCACTATGTCAAAGGAGTGTGTTTCATGCACAGCAGAGTGTTTCTCTCAATCTGGGGGATCACTGCCTTGTACTCAGGATAGTACACATTCTCAGGCTAGTGGCTCTGAACTAGTATGGTTAGATTCATTAAAAGGGATGATTTCAAATACAGTATTTCAAATAAATTATCTCAAAATGAGGAGACGCAATATTTAAGGCAATCTGTTGATGACCTGATGAATAGAGATTCAGTGGTCACAGTGTCTCAGACCCCTGCCATTTGTCCACAGAAGTGTACCCTGGCCCAAATCATGCAGGTTGATACCGATGATAATGATGTATCAGACCCACAGGAGGGCGAGGTGGACTGGGGAGGGGGGAGATGCTGCTTTGTCACAGGAAATACAGGCCCTGATAGAAGCTATTAGAGATGTCCTGCACATCCCTGATAAGGTATCAGAGGACGAGGAGGAATCTTATTTTAAAGTGAAAAAGAAATCCTCAGCTACATCTAAGGAATTAAATTCCCTATTTGAAGCAACTTGGGTAAATCCTGACAAGAAGTTTCAGGTCCCAAAATGGTTACTCACATCCTTCCCGTTTCCTCAGGATGATAGGACAAAATGGGAAAACCCACGGATAGTTGACGCATCGGTTTCTAGGCTGTCTCGCAAGATAGATACCTGATCCTGGGGCAGCTTCCTTGAAGGATGCTGCAGACCGCAAGATTGAGACCAGTCTCAAATCTCTGTACACAGCTGCTGGGGTGGCCCAGAGACCCACTATAGCTTGTGCATGGATCGCTAGGCCCATTGCAAAATGGTCAGGTAATCTAATTGACAGGTTAGATTCCTTATCCAGGGGGAAAATAATTTTACTCCTACAACATATACAGGATTCTGCTAACTTTATGGTGGAGGCCATAAAGGAAATTGGTTTACTCAATGCACGCACCACTGCCATGGCAGTGTCAGCACGCAGGGGCTTGTGGCTACACCAGGGGACTGCGGACGCAGATTCCAGGAAAGACGTGGAAAGCCTACATTTCACAGGTGAAGCCCTTTTTGGAGATGAACTGGATACGTGGATATCCAAGGCTACGGCAGGTAAGTCTACATACCTTCCTTCTACAGCTCCCCCAGCTAGAAAATCCTACACTGCTCCAATTCAGCAGTCCTTTCAGACAGCAAAGTTTAAAAACAAAACCAAATGTTCTTAAACGGCCTTTAAAGGCAATAGAGGTAAACCCAGAAAACTAGCAACTGCAGGTTCACAGGAACAGAACCCCGGTTCTGCTTCCTCTAAGCCTTCAGCATGATGGTGGACCACACTGCCTGGAAGACAGGCAGGTGGGAGCTCGTTTGAGACTCTTCAGTCACATATGGGCAACGTCATGCCAGGATCCCTGGGTCAAAGTTCTTATAGCCCAGGGCTACAGACTGGAGTTTCAGGAACTCCCACCTCACAGATTCTTCAAATCAGGTTTACCAGCTTCTCAAAAAGCAAGTATGACTTTACAGGAAGCAATTCTAAAACTGGTACAGACTCAGGTCATTGTTCCAGTTCCACTTCAACTACAAGGTCAGGGTTATTATTCTAACCTGTTTGTAGTTCCGAAACTGGACGGTTCAGTAAGGCCCATTTTAAATCTCAAGTCGTTGAACCCGTACTTACGGGTGTTCAAGTTCAAGATGGAGTCTCTGAGAGCGGTGATCTCAGGTCTAGAGGAAGGGGAATTCTTGGTGTCTCTGAATATCAAGGAATATGTAACTTCATATTCCGATTTGGCCGCCTCATCAAGCTTATCTAAGGTTTGCCTTACAGGACTGTCACTACCAGTTCCAGGCCCTGCCATTTGGCCTCTCTACTGCACCAAGGGTGTTCACCAAGGTAATGGCAGAGATGATGTTTCTTCTCCGCAAACAAGGAGTGAACATAATACCATACCTGGACAATCTGCTGATAAAAGCACTATCCAGGGAGAGGTTGTTAGACAACATTGCTCTCTCAACCCGACTGCTCCAGGATCATGGGTGGATTCTGAACCTTCCAAAATCTCATCTGGAACCAACACGGAGGCTTCCGTTCCTGGGGATAATACTGGATATGGAGGCACAGAAGGTGTTCCTTCCATTGGAAAAGGCATTGGGGATCCAGTCGATGGTGCGGAATGTTCTAAGACAAACCCGGATATCAGTGCATCTATGCATTCGCCTTCTGAGGAAGATGGTGGCAGCTTACAAGGCACTGCAATACGGAAGGTTTCACGCAAGGCCCTTCCAGCTGGATCTGTTGGACAAATGGTCCGGATTGCATCTTCACATGCACCAGAGGATCCATCTGTCGCCAAAAGCCAGGATTTCTCTTCTGTGGTGGCTTCAGACCTCTCACCTGACCGAAGGACGGAAGTTTGGGATTCAAAATTGAATTCTGCTAACCACAGACGCAAGCCTCAGAGGTTGGGGAGCAGTCACCCAGGGGGAACAGTTCCAAGGAAGATGGTCAAGTCAGGAAGCCATTCTTCCCATCAACATTCTGGAACTAAGGGCCATATACAACGCCCTTCTACAAGCATCGCATCTTCTTCAAGATCAAGCCATTCAGGTTCAGTTGGACAATGTGATGGCAGTAACTTAAATACATCGACAGGGCGGAACGAAGAGCAGAGCAGCAATGTCAGAGGTAACAAGGATTCTCCTGTGGGCAGAAAGGCATGCTGTGGCGTTGTTGGCGATCTTCATTCCAGGAGTAGACAACTGGGAAGCAGACTTCCTCAGCAGACATGACCTCCACCCAGGAAAGTGGGGCCTTCACCCGGAGGAGTTCGGGTGCTTAACACGTCTTTGGGGAATTCCACATATCGACATGATGGGCTCTTGCCTCAATAAGAAGCTCAAGCGGTATTGTTCCAGGTCAAGGGACCCACATGCAGTGGCGCTGGATGCTCTGGTGACTCCATGGGTCTACCAGATGGTGTATGTGTTTCCACCACTCCCTGTTACGCACACCAGTGCTTACAGGAGTATACCGGTGTATGAACAGAGAGGGAAGCGAAGCAAACGAACTCACAGACAGTATAACATAACATACACAGGAGGTGATGGAATAACTAATAAACACAAAGTGAACGGAGAAGCCCAAAGGCTCAGGAATTGGGTGTCTCCCTAGTGTCAGGAATGCTCAGATGGAATAGAGCGGACAATGAAGCGAGGTGTAGTGATTTAACATGTGGAGCACCTGAAATGATGTTGCTAAGAGCAACAGAAAAAACCCCAAAGGGTTACCAACGGGTGTGGGAATAAACTCCTTGGTCAGAGATAAAAATATAGACACAAGGAGAGTATCCACAATCCTAACCCCCACTTGCAGGGCACAGGTTCAGCTTACTGCCACTAAACTGACACCTGGATGCCCTGCACAGTGAGGGAGGATTAAGCAAGCAGGTCTGAGAGTACAGCCGCAAACCTGCTGGGTTCACAGAATAGCAAAAGAACCCCAGCAGGTCAAACAACTGACTCCAGTCTTACTGCTAGGTCCGGATTGGCAGAATGAAGTACCGAATCCCAAGGCCTATTCGCAGTAAGCAACAAGTAAATACAAAGTCACACAGTACTAGCTAACTCTCTGGAACTGACTAACAAACAAAGATTCAGCAGCATTTGCCTAGCCTGAGAGGATGGTTTATATAGCAGGTGCTGTCCACGCCCCACTCAGACCTCACAGACTGTGAGCACAAAACCAGCGCCGGATTCCCTGCCGTGCATAGAGCCTGTAACCACTACACAGTAAAAACCCGGACCAGAGTATCAGCTGCGCTCAGGTTACTTCGCTAACACTTGCCTCCCGGTTGCCATGGCGACATGGCAGCACAGAGCAGGAGATCCTAACAGTACCCCCCCTCTGACGAGGGGTCAAAGAACCCCTACCACCGGGTTTATCGGGGAACTGCGAGAAGAAAGAGCGTATCAGTCTGGGTGCATGAAGATCACAACTGCGCACCCACGACCGCTCCTCCGGGCCATACCCCTTCCAGTGCACCAAAAATGACAGCCGACCCCGAACCATCTTGGAGTCAAGAACCCTTTCAACCACAAACTCCCTCTGACCCCGTATCAGAAGAGGAGAAGGTCTTCCACTGGAAGAAGGATTACTAACCGCCAGTTTTAAAAGGGAACAATGAAATGTTTTATTGATACCCAATGAACGGGGCAGATCTAACTGAAATGCCACCGGATTGATAACCCTGGTGATCTTATAAGGGCCGATGAACCGGGGGCCTAACTTATGAGATGGCTGTCTCAACTTCAAATTCTTGGTGGACAACCAGACGAAGTCTCCTAATTAGAAGCTGCAGGGTCTTCTCCGCTTATCAAAAACCCTTTTGGTCACTAATGACACAGACACAAGGGCTTTCTTCACTTTCCTCCAAATACCCCTAAGGACCGAAACAACAGAGGAACCACCAGGCGTGGAATCCAGGGGGTCAAAAGAATTGGCCTTAGGATGATGCCCATACACACAAAGGAAGGGAGAGATCCCTGTAGCAGAGTGAGCCGCGTTGTTATAGGCAAACTCCGCCATGGACAGATGAGCAACCCAGTCAGTATGACACTTGGAGACATAACACCTGAGGAACTGCTCCAAGGACTGGTTCACCCTCTCAGTCTGCCCATTAGACTGTGGATGGTAGCCTGACGACAAGCTCACAGAAATCTGAAGATCAGAACAAAATGCCCTCCAGAATTTGGCCACAAACTGGGATCCACGGTCAGAGACCACATCAAGTGGCAACCCGTGGAGGCGCACAACATGCTGCATAAATAACTCAGACAGGCGTCTGGCCGATGGCAACCCAACCAGTGGAACGAAATGCGCCATCTTCGAAAACCTGTCAACGACAACCCAAATGGCTGTCATCCCCGAGGATTTGGGCAAGTCCACCACAAAATCCATGGAAATGTGGGTCCATGGCTTAGGCGGAATAGAGAGTGGATGTAATGGGCCGACAGGAACCCCTCTAGGAGTTTTATTTCGGGCACAAACGTCACATGCCCGAACCCACTGATCCACATCCCTAGCCACCGAGGGCCACCACACCGCCCTAGACAGCAACTCCCGAGTTCTGGCAATACCCGGATGCCCTGCCGACCTCTTGGCATGGAATTCCAGGAACACTCGCTGTCTTAACTTAGGAGGCACAAACAAGAGACCTACCGGAAGGTCTGGAGGAGCCTGCTCCTGTGCTCTAAGGACTAATGACAAGAGGTCCTGGGTAATGCCCACTTTAATACATGATGGGGACACAATGGGCAATTGCTCCTCGGTGGTCTCTTGAACTGGAGCAAAACTCCGCGAGAGCGCATCAGCCTTGATGTTTTTTGACTTAGGGCGATATGTTATCAAAAAATTAAAGCGAGCAAAAAACAAAGCCCATCGTGCCTGCCTGGCATTGAGCCGCTTCGCTGACTCTAAATATGCCAGATTCTTATGGTCGGTGAGAATTGAGACCACAAACTTAGCCCCCTCAAGCCAGTGTCTCCACTCCCCGAGTGCATCCTTTATAGCCAACAATTCCCGGTTACCCACATCATAATTCATCTCGGCAGACGAAAATTTACGGGAAAAGTAAGCACAGGGATGAAGGCGATTATCAGACACCCCCATCTGAGAGAGCACTGCCCCAATACCTATCTCAGAGGCATCCACTTCTACCACAAAAGGACGCTCTGGATCTGGGTGTCGCAGCACCTTGGCCGAGACAAATGCCCTTTTGAGACGGGCAAAGGCCGCTTTGGCCTCAGAAGACCAGTGAGCAACATCCGCCCCTTTCTTAGTGAGTGCCACCAAGGGGGCCACTATAGACGAAAATCCAGCGATAAACCGTCTATAAAAATTCGCAAAGCCCAGAAAACGCTGAAGCGCCTTCAAACTAGTGGGCTGCACCCAATCCAGGACTGCCTGTGCCTTAGAACCCTCCATTTGGAAACCTTCTGAGGAGATAATATACCCTAGAAATGCGATTTGCTGGACTTCAAACTCGCACTTCTCCAGCTTCGCCCCAAGCTGGTGGTCTCTGAGTTTCTGGAGGACTAAGCGTACATGCTTCCGATGTTCCTCCAGGGAATGAGAGAAGATTAGGATGTCATCTAGATAAACAACTAAGAATCTATCCAAATATTCCCTGAGCACATCGTTCATGAATTCCTGGAAGACTGCCGGGGCATTAGAGAGCCCAAAAGGCATCACCAAATATTCATAATGCCCTGAGTGAGTATTAAAGGCAGTCTTCCATTCATCCCCCTCTCTTATTCGGATTAGATTGTAAGCACCGCGTAGGTCAATCTTAGAAAAAATGGTGGCAGTACGAAGCTGGTCAAACAAAACCGAAATGAGAGGCAGTGGGTACGAGTTTTTAATCGTGATACAGTTCAATTCCCTGAAGTCGATGCAGGGTCGCAACGAACCGTCCTTTTTACCCACGAAGAAGAACCCCGACCCAACTGGGGACTGTGAGGGTCTGATAAATCCCTTAGCCAAGTTCTCCTGAATGTACTCTGCCATAGCCTGAGTCTCAGGACGTGACAGGGAGTACAACCTGCTCTTGGGAAGCTTAGCATCCGGCAAAAAATCAATGGCACAGTCATAGGGGCGATGGGGAGGTAGTACCTCCGCAACTTTTTTGGAGAACACATCCGCAAAATCTGCATAACATCCTGGCAATACTGGCAAACTTAGCTGCGAGAGCCTGACTGGAAGGCTCAAGCAACTCCTGAAACAATCACTACCCCAACTAAGAATCTCCCCAGAGACCCAGTCAAATTGAGGGTTATGGGCCCTTAACCAGGGTAACCCCAAAACCAATGGGGCAAAAGAACAGACAGTCACATAAAAAGACAATTTTTCAGAGTGTGTGGCTCCAATAAACAAAGGAATTTGGCTGGTGCAGGAGGTAATTTTACCCTGGGACAATGGTTCCCCGTTTCACCCACAGATCTCAATCTCTGATGCCAAAGGTACTGAGGGAACAGAGTGTTCCAGGGCGAATTGACGGTCCATGAAAACCCCATCGGCCCCACTGTCAACAAAGGCCTCAGTCTTGACAGTTTGACAGAGGATCTCCAAAGTCACCGGAATGAGAAAAGTCTTTTTGGGAAATTCTGACTTCTGGCCTGACAGGATATTTCCCATCACCCTCAGGCCCTGAAGTTTTCCGGTTTTTCTGGGCATGATACTACAACATGACCTTTATTCCCACAGTACAAACACAAACCCTGCTGTCTCCTCCGCGTCTTCTCACGCGAGGAGAGGCGGGTAGCCACAATCTGCATAGTCTCCTCTGAATATTCCTCAGAGTCTGGGGTTCCCTTGGGAAAAAAGGAAACTGTGGTCTCCCTTTCAAGCCTACGCTCTCTCAGCCACCCAGATGGATAACTGCATGAGCTGATCTAAGCTATCAGGCGAGAGATATTGTACCAGTTGGTCCTTTATCTGGTCAGAAAGGCCCCTTCGGTACTGGTTTCTCAGGGCTGGGTCATTCCACTGGGTATCATGAGCCAACCTCCGAAACTCCGTACTATAAACCTCAGCTGGCCGTCGCCCTTGCTTAAGGACCGTAATCTGAGCCTCGGCTGAAGCCATCTTGTCAGGGTCATCATACAAAATGCCCAGTGCCGTAAAAAAAGCATCAACACTTTTAAGCGATGGACAGTCAGGCTGTAACCCATATGCCCAGACCTGTGGGTCTCCTTGTAGCAAGGAAATCACCATGCCCACCCGCTGAATCTCCGACCCAGAAGACTGGGGCCTAAGCCTGAAATATAGCTTACAGCTCTCCTTGAAACAAAAGAACTGCGAGCGATCTCCAGAAAAACGATCCGGGAGATTTACTTTCGGCTCCTTAACCCCTGAACTTGCCGCTGCTGCTGCGGGAGCTCCGCTAGCGGCCTGCGGGGTGTTCATTTTAATGGACATCTCATTAAATTGTCGAGTCAGGACCTGCACCTGATCGACCACCTGTTGCAAAGTATTTTGAGGGGTATGCTCCATATTCCCACAAAATTTCAACAGGAGTAGGGCTGCTGAATATGTTACGCACACCAGTGCTTACAGGAGTATACCGGTGTATGAACAGAGAGGGAAGCGAAGCAAACGAACTCACAGACAGTATAACATAACATACACAGGAGGTGATGGAATAACTAATAAACACAAAGTGAACGGAGAAGCCCAAAGGCTCAGGAATTGGGTGTCTCCCTAGTGTCTGGAATGCTCAGATGGAATAGAGCGGACAATGAAGCGAGGTGTAGTGATTTAACATGTGGAGCACCTGAAATGATGTTGCTAAGAGCAACAGAAAAAACCCCAAAGGGTTACCAACGGGTGTGGGAATAAACTCCTTGGTCAGAGATAGAAATATAGACACAAGGAGAGTATCCACAATCCTAACCCCCACTTGCAGGGCACAGGTTCAGCTTACTGCCACTAAACTGACACCTGGACGCCCTGCACAGTGAGGGAGGATTAAGCAAGCAGGTCTGAGAGTACAGCCGCAAACCTGCTGGGTTCACAGAATAGCAAAAGAACCCCAGCAGGTCAAACAACTGACTCCAGTCTTACTGCTAGGTCCGGATTGGCAGAATGAAGTACCGAATCCCAAGGCCTATTCGCAGTAAGCAACAAGTAAATACAAAGTCACACAGTACTAGCTAACTCTCTGGAACTGACTAACAAACAAAGATTCAGCAGCATTTGCCTAGCCTGAGAGGATGGTTTATATAGCAGGTGCTGTCCACGCCCCACTCAGACCTCACAGACTGTGAGCACAAAACCAGCGCCGGATTCCCTGCCGTGCACAGAGCCTGTAACCACTACACAGTAAAAACCCGGACCGGAGTATCAGCTGCGCTCAGGTTACATCGCTAACACTTGCCTCCCGGTTGCCATGGCGACGTGGCAGCACAGAGCAGGAGATCCTAACACTCCCATTGAGCCCAAAGATTCTCAAAAGAATAAAAAGGGAAAAGGTTCAAGCAATTCTCATTGCGCCGGACTGGCCAAGAAGTGCCTGATATGCGGATCTACTGGAGATGCTCCTAGAGGACCCGTGGCCTCTACCTCTTTGCAAGGACCTTCTCCAACAGGGGCCGTTCGTCTGTCAAGACTTACTGCGGCTACAGTTGACGACATGGAGGTTGAGCGTCAATTTCTAGCCTGGAAAGGAATCCCGGATAGGGTTATTCCAACCCTGATACAAGCCAGAAAGGGGGTAACGTCTAAACATTACCACCGTATTTGGAAAAATACATCTCTTGGTGTGAGAATAGGACATTTCCTGTGGTGGAATTTCAACTGGGATGTTTTCTCCTTTTTCTGCAGTCAGATGTGGACTCCATAAATGTCCAGATTTCAGCCTTATCCATTTCTTTTTCATCCACTAGGGGTCACTGGAGTACTCTTGGGATATGGACGGCTTCCACAGGAAGTAGGCACTGAATAAATTAATTTTGGAACTATACCTCCCCATCATATCCCTGAGTACCCCAGTGTTTTTTCTGTGCTCGACACAGTTAGTAGGCTTGTGGCTTTGCTGCCACAGAGGTCCACATTTCATTGGATTTTTTCTAAGTTTTTTCTTTTTTCAACGATTTACCACATCCCTTCCCCCCTTCCAATAGGCGTGGGTCCGGGATAAGTGAAGGCTGCTTTAGCAGCTGTGGGTGTCGGACCTCTCTAAAAAGAGCTCCCTCACTACCACCTGCAGGACTAAAACCTGCAGTAAAGGCTGGACGGAACTTACAGAGAAGCCCCGTCATAGCCCTCACCACAGGGTCCAGGTATGTTGAACGGGGCGGTCAGCTCACGCTGCCGCCCCACTGTGTGGGATACTGTGTGTGTGTGTGTGTGTGGCCCAGGCCCTCGATGCCGCTTCGGGCTCCCTCTCCACCATAGCCCGGCTCCGTGTATAGAGAACGGTATACGGAGCATGGGGGGACACACAAATGAGAGTCAAAAGGCAGGTTTCTTAGCCTAGTGAGTAACTTTGCTGCCACAGTGATGTTCCCTGCACACAGAAATGTCAGGGTCACTGGATAAAATCTCATGATTCAACTCTTATTGATAAGGGAATACAGCAGCGCTGCATATGTATTACAAAAGGCTATGAAGTCTTTGTTAAAACAAGATTAACCATGTTTCCTGTTGTATTTCCAGAATTTCCTGTGTTACATCTCTCCGCGATTGAAGGCACAGGGGTGTTAAGGGGAATTTGGGAGCAGGCATATGGCTGGCGTGCACTGCACTTGGCCAGATATATATTTATAGAGAAACCTTAGTGCTATTTACTGAGTCGTGCAAGTTGTCTGTCTTTGTTTTTGGTTTGTTTTTTTTTGTATTGTCTGTCTGCATGAGTAAGACACCAGCAATTACTAATAAGCAGTTTCCCTGCCATGTCTAAAACTTGGATATACATAATTATTTATATCATAACTGTTTATAATGATATTATCCTAAAGACTGCAAATCTGAATCATGGTTGTGGCAGCCAAATACCTGCTTTGTTCAGTGTTGTAAAGTAAGATATGTTATAACAATTGGTCAGCACATGGTGCTTATAAAACAGTATCTGTGGAGCAGTGGGAGTTCAGGTCTCACCTGCAGCAACTTTGGCTTAATTCACTTGGCCACACCACACTGGATACGCCCAATCTCATCTGATTTTGGAAGCTAAGCAGTGTTGGGCCTGATTAGCCACCTGGGAGTACAAGGTGCTGTAGGTATTTTTAATCTACAGCCACACCACACTGGATACGCCCAAACTCATCTGAGCTTGGAAGCTAAGCAGGGTTGCATACTGTTTTGCCATCTGGGGGAAACTGGTGATCCAACTAGATTGCATACTAATACAGGCTAGTTTAAACTGTTAAAAATAGCTCAGTTTGGGCTTACACTATCAATATAAACCTACCATAGGTTTTACAGTCAGGATAGCTCTCCAGAGCGCGCTCCCGGCACCGGCCACTAGAAGGGCCCATTAACTAAGCTGTGGTCAAGCAGCAGTCATCTCAGGTTTTAAGCCTGTGCGAGGTCACATTTAGTTTCAGACTTGTAAAAATGTATTATACCTGTGTATCAGGATATGTGTATAGGGGTATATATATATATATATATATATATATATATATATATATATATGTGTATGTATGCATATATATATAGAATATATATATATTTATTAAAGTCTGAACATGTGTGAATATACATTGTTGTATGTATGTGTGTGTATATATATATATATATATATATATATATATAATATGCTGACATTAAAAGTCTATTTTGCAGTAAGCAAGAATAATTGGTCAGCACTCAGTGCTTATTAACAGTATCTGTTGAGCACTGCAAACATGGCCACACCACAGCAGCTTTGCTTATTGTTTTTACAGGTGGCTCTGTAGCCAAGTGGTTAGGCTTTCCGGCCACAGTGAACATTGTGTTTGCATGGACACTGGTTCAGATCCTGGTTTAACAGGTGTTTAAAAAAAAAAAAAAAAAAACCATGGTAGGACAACTTTTTCTTTTAATGTTACTTCCTGTTTCTTTCTCGGAAGTTGCTGCCCTACAACACTTAGACTCTGGAGGAGCGGGGTGTTGTTAGGAGTTTAATTTATTAATTGTTTTTGTACAGCATGACTCTACAGGAAGATTCACTATTGCTGGTAACCACATGCACGGTAATGCAGGTTTATACACACGTTACTTCCGTGGTGTACTTACTGGTTGGAGTACATGATCTCTTGCACTTACATGTGCAGCAGAGTACTGCAATGGAAGCATGCTGGGCCCATAACCCAGAGGTAGGCAGATTGAAACTATCCTCTGCTATATGCATTTATGCATAATCAAACAAGCAGCTTCGCTGCAAAGTCGGTCACACAGTGTGTCGGACAAATACGAATCTGGGCCAGTGGCGCAATGTATAACGCATCTGACTATGCATAACAAGATTGTAGGTTCGTCTCCTACCTGGCTCGTTTAAGTTGCCGTGATCGTATAGTGGTTAGTACTCTGCGTAAAGACTGCACAGACAGTTTCAGTTACATTGTTGCGGTCGATTTGCCGCCAGCCCTCATAGCACCAGGCCAGTACGTCAGGTTCTCAGCGAAGGCTGAACAATTTCCAATCAGAGACAATTGCATTTATTGGGTGTTTTACTACATATCGGAGTATACCCTACACCAGGCTTTTTCAACCAGTGTGCCGTGGCACACTAGTGTGCCGTGACCAGTTGCAAGGTGTGCCGCGGAGCCAGAGCAGCTTCCTGCACCTTCTGAGTGAACTGTTGGCCCGGGCTCTTCTTAGAGGACCAGTCATCCTCTGGCCACGACCTATGCCTTGAAAACGATGTGATATCATAGGTCACAGCCGCCGCGTCTCATCACCCAGCCAGCCCACCGCCTGCATACACATCTTCCAGTTCCCGCCTGCATATACAGCTTTCCTTGCCCACCCACATCCACACCTGCCCGACTGCCCGCTGCTCAGTATTCGCAGAAGTCCACTATGAACAACCCCCACCACTGAGGGACAGGGAGGAGGACAGATGATAATATTTGTTATTTTATTTCTCCTGTGGGGAATAATAGGATTTCAATAGGATTTATGTGGGGAGAATAAGAATTTATGGATTTATGGGGGGAACAATGTGAATAATTCATGTGGGGAGCAATAGGATTTATGTGGGGAGCAATGTGATTGTTTTTTCTGTGTAGGCCAATGCACAGTATGTGTGGAATTTTTTTCCTGTGAGGGCCAATGTGTGTGTTTTTTGTTTTTTTCTGTGGGGAACGGATGGTGTGCCTTGGCAATTTTAAAATATTGTTCGGTGTGCCGCGAGTAAAAAAAGGTTGAAAATCACTGCCCTACACAGCAGTAGGGCTGTTGCTTCGCCCTGCTTTGGTAAGGGTTTGAGGTAACAAGGCTGTAGTGGCAGGGCATTCCAGTTCAGGTTTGCCCTAAATAAAGACCACCTTACACTTCTTGCTGCCTACAGCTTCTTTGGACGTTGGCAATTGGTTCTTGCGTTTTCAGCTTCGCTAGTAGCGCATAACGTCCACTTTGGCTACGTTCCTAACAGGCGGAGTCGGATTCCAAACGAGATAGATCGCAGACCAAGTGGGGAGGAAAATCTGATTTCCTACCATTGTCTATGCGAATTCCTGAATGATTCCGTCTCAACGACTTCAATTCCTAGGTATGATTCTCAATATGGTAAATCAAAGAATTTACATACCCGAACAGAAAGTACAGGTCATTTTCGTCATCTGGTACAATTAGTGCTCAAGCCACGCACAGTCTCGGTTCACTTGTGCATTCACCTATTAGACATTGGTGGCGGCTTTCGAAGCGCTTCAGTTCGGAGGACTTCACTCACGTCCTTTTCAATTGGATGTGTTCGCACAGTGGTCGGGCTCGCATCTGCAGATTTACTGCAGAAGTGAGGTTGTCTCCAAGGGCCAGAGAGTCTCTACTCTGGTGGCTCAAAGTACAGAATCTAACCGCAGGGAAACGGTTCGGTGCCTGGAATTGGATAATTCTCACGGCAGACGCAAGTCTCAGAGGTTGGGGAGCTGTAGTTCAAAATTATCAGCTCCAGGGTCTCTGGGCGGATCACGAAAGATTGCTGTCTATAAATGTCCTGGAACTCCGGGCAATTTACAATGCGCTACGACAAGCAGTGCACAGGCTGCAGGCTCAGGCTGTTCAGGTGCAGTCAGACAATGCGACAGCAGTCGCATACATCAACAAACAAGGAGGAACGAAAAGCCGTATGGCAATGCGGGAGGTACAGATGTGTCCACGTGCATCTTTGCTGTGTCCCGTCATGTATGGCACGGTTTTGCATGCTATATACTCAGAGATTTAGTCATGTCTTGTGTTTTTTTTTCTTAATTTGCTTCCTTAATATGTTACTTTATACATATTATTTTATGGCAAACAGAAATTTTAAAATTCATCCACTCACTTCTCATGAAAAACAGTTTAGCTGTGTTTTGCATGTTGTGCCAAATTTGTAAAAAAAAAAAGAAAAAAAAAAAGAAAAAGCAAAGATGTAAGTAGTCACATCTGTAGCTTGAATCCTCTATTGGGCCGAGTATCACCAAATGATATTGTCGGCAGTAGTCATTCCGGGAGTGGACAACTGGGAGGCGGATTATCTCAGCCGTCTGAATTTTCATCCAGGAGAATGGGCATTAAATACAGAAGTATTTCACATGCTGGTCCAGAAGTGGAGTTACCCGCAGGTGGACCTGATGGCATCTCGCCACAATCATCAAACGCCCTAGGTCGTGTCCAGAACGAGAGATCCAAAGGCAGTGGCGGTGGATGCTCTCACAATCGCGTGGCCATACAGTCTCGCGTATCTATTTCCACCGTTTCCGCTGCTCCCTCTGTGGCTAAAACGGATCAAAGGAGAGTCCGTCACAGTTATACTAGTGGCGCCTCTTTGGCCTCGGAGAGCTTGGTTCTCGGATTTCTGCGGTCTACTCGCAGTCGGTCTTTGGCCGCTCCCACTACGTTCTGACCTGTTACAGCAGGGTCCGTTCCTTTTACCCGATTTAGCGCGGCCGCGTTTGACGGGGTGGCTGTTGAGACAGCCCTCTTAAGAAGAGAGGGCATTCCAGAATCAGGTATTCCAACCATGTTACGAGCTAGGAAGCCGGTTACGGCAGCTCATTATTACAGAATTTGGCGTGCTTAGGTTAGATAGAGGTCTGAGTTTATCCACACTAAAAGTGCGGATATCGGCGTTGTCCATTTATTTTCATAGTAGATTGGCCCTATTGCCGTCGGTTCACACCTTTTATGCAGGGTGTCCTCAGAGTTCAGCCTCCATTCACTCTACCTACTGCGCCATAAGACTTGAATCTGGTTTTTAGATTTCTTAGTCTTTTTATTATGAACCCTTACAACAAGTGGGTATTACATTTCTCACTTGGGAAAATAATGTTTCTTTTAGCCTTAGCGTCAGCAAGGCGTGTTTCAGATTGGGTGCTTTGTCGTGCAAACCACCGTATTTAGTGTTTCATGATGACAGAGCGGAATTCCGGGCGAATTCCACTTTTCTACCAAAGGTAGTGTCATCTTTTCACATCAATCAACCAATAGTAGTTCCTATGTTAACAGGAGACTCTGGTAGGTTGGATGTGGTACGCGCATTACGCATTTATGTATCCCGAACGTCGACCGTTCGTAATACGGATACGTTGTTTGCTCTCTATGATGCTGCCAAGATGGGTTGGCCAGCTTCTAGGCAGACCTTATCCAGTTGGATTAAAGTGACCATACGTCAGGCTTACCTTTATGCTAGGTTACAGCCGCCTACATCAATAACAGCTCATTCCACACGTGCTGTGGGAACATCATGGTCAGCGAGTCGTGGAGCTTCTATGACACAGCTTTGCCGGGCGGCTACATGGTCTTCGGTGCACACGTTTGTGCGCCTCTACAAGTTTGATACGTTTGCGGCATCAGCATCTAGCTTTGGCCGCCTAGTGTTACAGGTGCCAAACAGCTCTCCCGCCCACGGGGGGGAAACTTTGGTACGTCCCAAGAGTACTCCAGTGACCCCTAGTGGATGAAAAAGAAAATAGGATTTTGGTACTTACCAGGTAAATCCTTTTCTTTGAATCCATAGGGGGCACTGGACGCCCACCCAGAGCAGTTTACCTGGTTTGGGGTAGGTTCAATAGATCTTATGGTAACACACTTTCACCGACTGGTTCAGATTAACAAGTTATGGTGTCAACTGGTTAGTTATCAGTAATGTTGGGGCAACTTTATTGTTGTCCATTATGTTATATGTAATGCTCCATTGTCAACCTCTCTATCGCTCCTGTTCGGCTCAGTAAAAAACACTGAGGTACTCAGGGATATGGAGGGGAGGTATAGTTCCAAAATTAATTTATTCAGTGCCTACTTCCTGTGGAAGCCGTCCATATCCCAAGAGTACTCCAGTGCCCCCTATGGATTCAAAGAAAAGGATTTACCTGGTAAGTACCAAAATCCTATTTTTCTTCCAGAAACAATTAGCTTCTGTCCCTGAGGTTAAGACATTTTTGAAGGGGGTTCTGCACATCCAACTGCCCTTTGTGCCTCCTACAGCACCTTGGGATCTCAACATGGTGTTGCAGTTCCTGCAATCGGAATGGTTTGAGCCTTTACAGGATGTAGACGTCAAGTTTCTTTCGTGGAAGGCTGTCACGCTGTTGGCCTTGGCTTCTGCGAGGCATATGTCCAAGCTGGGGGCATTGTCTCACAAAAGCCCCTATTTGATTTTTCATGAAGATAGGGCTGAACTCAGAACTCATCAGCAATTTCTTTCAAATAAATTTTTTCATATAAACCAACCTATTGTGGTTCCGGTGGTTACCGACACCTCTGCTACTTCAAAGTGTGTTGAGGGCTTTGAAGATCTATGTGAAGCGGACAGCTCATCACAGAAAATCTGACTCGCTGTTTGTTCTCTATAATCCCAATAAAATTGGGTGTCCTGCTTCAAAGTAGACAATTGCACGCTGGATCAAGCTTACTATCCAGCATGCTTATTCCAGGGCAGGTTTACCGTGTCCAAAATCTGTACAGGCCCACTCTACTAGGTCGATGTGTTCTTCCTAGGCGGCTGCCCGGGGTGTCTTGGCTTTACAGCTCTGCCGAGCAGCTACTTGGTCAGGTTCCAACATGTTTGCTAAGTTCTACAAGTTCGATACTTTGGCCTCTGAGGACCTTCAGTTTGGTCAATCAGTTCTGCAGGAACCTCGGCACCCTCCCACCCGGTTTGGGAGCTTTGGTACATCCCCATGGTACTAATGTGGACCCCAGTATCCTCTAGAACGTAAGAGAAAATAGGATTTTAATTACCTACTGGTAAATCCTTTTCTCGTAGTCCATAGAGGATACTGGGCACTGTTACTTGGTTACGTATTGTTGGTTCAGCGGTTGCTGTTCCTGGTTTAAAGTTTGGTTAGCTTGGCTTTCCTCTAGTTTGTGTGTGCTGGTTCGGAATCTCACCACTATCCTTTTATATTCTTCTCTCAAAGTATGTCCGTCTCCTGGGGCACAGTTTCCTAGACTGAGTCTGGTGGAAGGGGCATAGAGGGAGGAGCCAGCCCACACTATCAATTTCTTAAAGTGCCCATGGCTCCTAGTGGACCCGTCTATACACCATGGTACTAATGTGGACCCCAGTATCCTCTATGGACTACGAGAAAAGAATTTACCGGTAGGTAATTAAAATACTATTTTCAGTGCTTTCATTCTGTTAAGTCATAAAAATAAATAAAAGTCACTAGAGGTTATACTTCAAAACAAATTAGAGAATAAATTAGATAACAAAAAAGGTTTGCGCAGAGTCAAAATGTCTTTGTCAGGCATTCTAGCGTTAACTGTGAATTCTGACATGAACATAATCACTGGTAGTGCCTCTATTTGGTACAATGGGGCCTTTGTCAAAGTCACTTAGGTCCTTATGCTTGCCCATTTTTCCTGCTTCCAACCAGGGCCGGATTAACAATGGGGCGGACAGAGCTGCAGCTCCAGGCCCCCCATTGATAATAGGCCCACAAACTCTCCTGCAATGCAGCCAGTGTTGACAGGAAAAAACACTGTCTGCATTGCTTTGTTCCCATAGTGGCCTGCACTCCCCTCTTCAGTGGGTTGGCTGCTGCGATCGGAGCTCATCTCCAATCAGGCAGCGTTTAGTAACAGCACCCAGCACAACCACTGATGCTGCAGCCCGTGCTGGTTCTCAGTGGCTGGGCTGTGCAGCACTTCCTGATACTGCAAGCCCTGCCTACTGCATGACATAGTGCAGGGGGTGGGGCCAGCACTCGGCACTGCTGCTGTAATGTCACATGCTATACTGAGGCAGGAAAAGGTAGGAGAGAGAAGTAACACGGGAGGGAGAGTAAAGAAGGAATGTAGGTAAGACATGAGTACAGGTAAAGAAGAGTAATGTGCCTGAGATAGACAGACAGTAAATTTAAGTATGTGATTAAAGGTATGTTAGAAAAGAAATACACTGCTCAAAAAAATAAAGGGAACACTAAAATAACACATCCTAGATCTGAATGAATGAAATATTCTTATTAATTACTTTGTTCTTTACATAGTTGAATGTGCTGACAACAAAATCACACAAAAATTATCAATGGAAATCAAATTTATTAACACATGGAGGTCTGGATTTGGAGTCACACTCACAATTAAAGTGGAAAAACACACTACAGGCTGATCCAACTTTGATGTAATGTCCTTAAAACAAGTCAAAATGAGGCTCAGTAGTGTGTGTGGCCTCCACGTGCCTGTATGACCTCCCTACAATGCCTGGGCATGCTCCTGATGAGGTGGCGGATGGTCTCCTGAGGGATCTCCTCCCAGACCTGGACTAAAGCATCCACCAACTCCTGGACAGTCTGTGGTGCAACGTTGCGTTTGTGGATGGAGTGAGACATGATGTTCCAGATGTGCTCAATTGGATTCAGGTCTGGGGAATGGGCGGGCCAGTCCATAGCATCAATGCCTTCGTCTTGCAGGAACTGCTGACACACTCCAGCCACATGAGGTCTAGCATTGTCTTGCATTAGGAGGAACCCAGGGCCAACCGCACCAGCATATGGTCTCACAAGGGGTCTGAGGATCTCATCTCGGTATCTAATGGCAGTCAGGCTACCTCTGGCAAACACATGGAGGGCTGTGCGGCCCCCCAAAGAAATGCCACCCCACACCATTACTGACCCACTGCCAAACCAGTCATGCTGGAGGATGTTGCAGGCAGCAGAACGTTTTCCTTGGTGTCTCCAGACTCTGTCACGTCTGTCACATGTGCTCAGTGAGAACCTGCTTTCATCTGTGAAGAGCACAGGGCGCCAGTGGCGAATTTGCCAATGTTGGTGTTCTCTGGCAAATGCCAAACGTCTTGCACGGTGTTGGGCTGTAAGCACAACCCCCACCTGTGGACGTCGGGCCCTCATACCACCCTCATGGAGTCTGTTTCTGATCGTTTGAGTAGACACATGCACGTTTGTGGATTGCTGGAGGTCATTTTGCAGGGCTCTGGCAGTGCTCCTCCTGTTCCTCCTTGCACAAAGGCGGAGGTAGCGGTCCTGCTGCTGGGTTGTTGCCCTCCTACGGCCTCCTCCACATCTCCTGATGTACTGGCCTGTCTCCCGGTAGCGCCTCCATGCTCTGGACACTACGCTGACAGACACAGCAAACCTTCTTGCCACAGCTCGCATTGATGTGCCATCCTGGTTGAGCTGCACTACCTGAGCAACTTGTGTGGGTTGTAGGGAGGTCATACAGGCACGTAGAGGCCACACACACACTACTGAGCCCCATTTTGACTTGTTTTAAGGACATTACATCAAAGTTGGATCAGCCTGTAGTGAGTTTTTCCACTTTAATTTTGAGTGTGATTCCAAATCCAGACCTCCATGGGTTAATAAATTTGATTTCCATTGATAATTTTTGTGTGATTTTGTTGTCAGCACATTCAACTATGTAAAGAACAAAGTATTTAATAAGAATATTTCATTCATTCAGATTTAGGATGTGTTATTTTAGTGTTCCCTTTATTTTTTTCAGCAGTCTAAATAAAGAAAGAAAGAAAGAAAGAAAGATACTCTATGTAAGAGATTAGAAAGGAAGACAAGCATGTGATATGAGAGATTCATTGATCGCATAATACTGTACGCGCTACAGGCAGTTCGGGGCCCCGTTTTTAAAAATGTGGGTCCTGCAGGGCATGCTGTGCAGCCAGTAACAATTCTCAGTGACTCTCACCACCAGCAGCAATCTTATCCAATTGCCGCCTGAGACCTACGGCCTACCCTCTGCTCATCAGCGCACACAGCACCTCTTTACAATTTATATCAGGTATGACTATGTACACGTTGGGGGAGAGCTTCTTGGTGTGACCCGGGCTGCGGCATCAGCACGAAGAGAGCTTTTTGGTGTGACCCGGGCTGCAGCATTGTCACGGGGAGAACTTGTTGGTGTGACCCGGGCTGCGGCATCGGCACGGGGAGAGCTTGTTGGTGTGACCCGGGCTGCAGCATTGTCACGGGGAGAGCTTGTTGGTGTGACCCGGGCTGCGGCATCGGCACGGGGAGAGCTTGTTGGTGTGTCCCGGGCTGCAGCATTGTCATGGGGAGAGCTTGTTGGTGTGACCCGGGCTGTGGTATCGGCACGGGGAGAGCTTGTTGGTGTGACCCGGGCTGCAGCATTGTCACGGGGAGAGCTTGTTGGTGTGACCCGGGCTGCGGCATCGGCACGGGGAGAGCTTGTTGGTGTGTCCCGGGCTGCAGCATTGTCATGGGGAGAGCTTGTTGGTGTGACCCGGGCTGTGGTATCGGCACGGGGAGAGCTTGTAGGTGCGACCTGGGCTGCGGAATCAGCACGGAGAGAGCTTGTTGGTGTGACCCGGGATGCGGCATCAGCACAGAGAGAGCTTGTTGGTGTGATCTGGGCTGCGGCATCGGCGAGAGCTTGTTGGTGTGACCCGGGCTGTGGCATCAGCATGGATAGAGCTTGTTGGTGTGACCCAGGCTGCGGCATCGGCACGGGGAGAGCTTGTTGGTGTGACCCGGGCTGCGGCATCGGCACGAACGGAACTTGTTGGTGTGACCCGGGCTGCAGCATCGGTGAGAGCTTGTTGGTGTGACCCGGGCTGTGGCATCAGCACGGGGAGAGCTTGTTTGTGTGACCCGGCCCGTGGCATCAGCATGGAGAGAGCTTGTTGGTGTGACCCAGGCTGCGGCATCGGCACGGGGAGAGCTTGTTGGTGTGACCTGGACTGCAGCATCGGCACGGGGAGAGCTTGTTGGTGTGACCCGGGCTGCGGCATCAGCACAGAGAGCTTGTTGGTGTGATCCGGGCTGCGGCATCAGCACGGAGAGAGCTTGTTGGTGTGACCCGGGCTGCGGCATCGGCGGGAGCTTGTTGGTGTGACCCGGGCTGTGGCATCGGCACGGGGAGAGCTTGTTTGTGTGACCCGGCTGCGGCACGGCACGAACGGAGCTTGTTGGTGTGACCCGGGCTGCGGCATCAGCACGGACAGAGCTTGTTGGTGTGACCCGGGCTGCAGCATCGGTACGGGGAGAGCTTGTTAGTGTGACCTGGACTGCAGCATCGGCACTGGGAGAGCTTGTTGGTGTGAACTGGGCTGCGGCATCGGCACGGAGAGAGCTTGCTAGTGTGACCCGGCTGCGGCATCAGCACAGAGAGAGCTTGTTGGTGTGACCTGGGCTGCGGCATCAGCACAGAGAGAGCTTGTTGGTGTGACCTGGGCTGCGGCATTGGCACGGGGAGTGCTCGTTGGTGTGACCCTGGCTGTGGCATCAGCACGGAGAGAGCTTGTTGGTGTGAACCGGGCTGCGGCATCGGCATGGAGAGCGCTTGTTGGTGTGACCCGGGCTGCGGCATCGGCACGAGGAGATCTTGTTGGTGTGACCCGTGCTGCGACATCGGCATGGTGAGAGCTTGTTGGTGTGACCCGGACTGCTGCATCAGCACAGAGAAAGCTTGTTGGTATGACCTGGGCTGCGGCATCAGCACGAAGAGAGCTTCTTGGTGTGACCCGGGCCGCGGCATTGGCACGGGGAGAGCTCATTGGTGTGACCCGGGCTGCGGTATAAGCACGGAGAGAGCTTGTTGGTGTGACTCAGGCTGCGGCATTGGCACGGGGAGAGCTTGTTGGTGTGACCTGGGCTGCGGCATCGGCATGGGGAGAGCTTGTTGGTGTGACCCGGGCTGTGGCATCAGCATGGAGAGAGCTTGTTGGTGTGACCCGGGCTGCGGCATCGGCACGGGGAGAGCTTGTTGGTGTGACCCGGGCTGCAGCATCGGTACGGGGAGAGCTTGTTAGTGTGACCTGGACTGCAGCATCGGCACAGGGAGAGCTTGTTGGTGTGAACTGGGCTGCTGCATCGCACGGATAGAGCTTTGCTAGTGTGACCCGGCTGCGGCATCAGCACAGAGAGAGCTTGTTGGTGTGACCTGGGCTGCGGCATCAGCACAGAGAGAGCTTGTTGGTGTGACCCGGGCTGCGGCATTGGCACAGGGAGTGCTCGTTGGTGTGACCCTGGCTGTGGCATCAGTACGGAGAGAGCTTGTTGGTGTGAACCAGGCTGCGGCATCGGCACGAGGAGATCTTGTTGGTGTGACCCGTGCTGCGACATCGGCGCGGTGAGAGCTTGTTGGTGTGACCCGGGCTGCTGCATCAGCACAGAGAAAGCTTTTTGGTGTGACCTAGGCTGCGGCATCAGCACGAAGAGAGCTTCTTGGTGTGACCCAGGCCGCGGCATTGGCACGGGGAGAGCTCGTTGATGTGACCCGGGCTGCGGCATAAGCACGGAGAGAGCTTGTTGGTGTGACTCAGGCTGCGGCATTGGCACGGGGAGAGCTTGTTGGTGTGACCTGGGCTGTGGAATTGGCACGGGGAGAGCTTGTTGGTGTGACCCGGGCTGCGGCATCAGCACGGAGAGAGCTCGTTGATGTGACCCGGGCTGCGGCATAAGCACGGAGAGAGCTTGTTGGTGTGACTCAGGCTGCGGCATTGGCACGGGGAGAGCTTGTTGGTGTGACCTGGGCTGTGGAATTGGCACGGGGAGAGCTTGTTGGTGTGACCCGGGCTGCGGCATCAGCACGGAGAGAGCTCGTTGGTGTGACCCGGGCTGCGGCATCGGCATGGGGAGAGCTTGTTGGTGTGACCCGGGCTGTGGCATCAGCATGGAGAGAGCTTGTTGGTGTGACCCGGGCTGCGGCATCGGCACGGGGAGAGCTTGTTGGTGTGACCCGGGCTGCGGCATCGGCACGGGGAGAGCTTGTTGGTGTGACCCAGGCTGTGGCATCGGCACGGGGAGAGCTTGTTGGTGTGAACCGGGCTGCGGCATCAGCACGGCGAGAGCTTGTTGGTGTGACCCGGGCTGCGGCATCAGCACAGACAGAGCTTGTTGGTGTGACCCGGGCTGTGGCATCAGCACAGAGAGAGCTTGTTGGTGCGACCCAGGCTGCGGCATTGGCACGGGGAGAGCTCGTTGGTGTGAACCAGGCTGTGGCATCAGCACGAAGAGAGCTTGTTGGTGTGACCCGGGCTGCGGCATCAGCATGGAGAGCGCTTGTTGGTGTGACCCGGGCTGTGGCATCGGCATGGGGAGAGCTTGTTGGTGTGACCCGGGCTGCGGCATCGGCACGGGGAGAGCTTGTTGGTGTGACCTGGGCTGTGGAATTGGCACGTTGAGAGCTTGTTGGTGTGTCCCGGGCTGCGGTGTCAGGAGAGCTGTGCTGGTGCTGACAAGTACCATGAAGCTGAGCAGGCAGATCACGGTGCTCGGCAGCACTTTCTGGTGATCTTCTTCCTCTACCTGATGCTGGACCGGGCCAGTTTGACCAACCAAGAAACCCCACAAAGAGGTGACCTTCCCCAAGTTGAGAGGTGCCCCCACCTGGTATGAGTTAACCCTTATATCCTGGGTACTGCCGATTTCTCTGTGCTTACATAGTTATTGTGTGCCTCCTGTACCAGACAGGTTATGTCTTACTGTTTACTCTCCTCACAGCCCCACTTGCTGCCTCCCTGTGCCCTACATAGCACCTGCATCTGACCTGCATTGTATCCAACCTGCGCTGTATCCGACCAGCACTGTATCTGACTGCACTGTATCCAACCCGCACTGTACCTGACCCACACTGTGTGTTCCACTCTGTAAATCGCTCAATATTTAACTGCGTGTCCCAATGTATTCCGCACTGTACCCCACACAGTATCCAGCAGGTACGGAGCACTGTTTTTATGGTTTGGGAAATTTTGGGTAGCTGCTCAACAAAAAGACTGATTGATCGGTCCTTTACATGGGCACAGAGTGACAGTCATCAGTGGCCCAGGGCAACCAGGAGGCTGGTATAGATTGAGCACTGAGAATAGGCATGTGTACTGCAGTGAGTAAGCAGACATCCAAAGTAGTCCCTCCCACCCCCATCCTCAAGCCCACCCCTTCTTACCCCTTATGCCACCTGGACTGCATCACTCTAAACTTCTCCTCTAGAGCTGCTTTGCACACAAAGACAAGAGCAAAGATAAAAACAAAAACGTAATGTGGGGAGGCAGTGGAGTGTTGTGTATAGTGAAGTATTGTGGTAAAGTAGTGCAATTATACAGTGTGAGGGAGAGAGTGTAGTGATGTAATGTGGAGAGTTCATGCTGAGAAATAGTGCTGAGATGTAGTGTGGGAAGGTAGCATATTGATGTAGTGTGGAGAGGTAGTCAGGGACGTGCGGTGAGCTAAATGGCTCAGGAGGCACTGGCTAACCCCAGAGCCAGATTTACATGCAATATATGAGCCAAAGGGTACATGTGGACATTATACACAGGTGCAGCAGTATAAACTCCTGGAAATCTGGTGAGTTTTGATTAGAGATGTGTGGAAAGGATACACAGGTGAGGCACTGCCTCACCTGCCATAGACTTTTTACTCCAGAGTTTGGGTATAAAAATTATTAGAATAATGCAAAGAAGATAATTCAAACAAATTATCAGTATTTTTCATATATTTTATACAGTCAAAACTCTGGTTTAAACGTAAGTATGGCAGGAAAGGCACTGTCTCACCTGCCTCACCCCACCGCACATCACTGGAGGTAGTGTAGTATAGTGGTGAGGTGTAGTGTGGGGAGGTAGCGTAGTGATGTAGTGTGGGGTGGTAGTGCAGTGTTTTAGTGCGGAGATGTAGTATGGGGAGGTAGTACAGTTATATACTGTAGTTCGGAGATGTAGAGTGAGGAGGTAGCGTAGTGATGTAGTGTGGGTTGGTAGTGCAGTGATATGGTGCAGAGATGTAGTGTGGGGAGGTAGCGTAGCGATGTAGTGTGGGGTGGTAGTGCAGTGATATGGTGCAGAGATGTAGTGTGAGGTAGTAGCAAAGTGATGTAGTGTGGGGAGGTAGCGTAGTGGTATAGAGATGAAATGTACAGTAGTGTAGGGAGGTAGTTCAGGGATATAGTGCAAGGGTGAAGTGTTTGGAGGTAGTTTGGGTATGTATAGTGCTGGGATGTAGGGTGGGGAGGTAGCAAAGTGATATAGTGCAGGCATGTTGTGCAGTGATATTGGGGATAATTCAAAGTTGATCGCAGCAGGATTTTTTTTAGCAGTTGGGCAAAACCATGTGCACTGCAGGGGAGGCAGATATAACATGTGCAGAGAGAGTTAGATTTGGGTGGGTTATTTTGTTTCTGTGCAGGGTAAATACTGGCTGCTTTATTTTTACACTGCAATTTAGATTGCAGACTGAACACACCACACCCAAATCTAACTCTCTCTGCACATGTTATATCTGCCTCCCCTGCAGTGCACATGGTTTTGCCCAACTGCTAAAAAAAAATCCTGCTGCGATCAACTTGGAATTACCCCCATAGTGTGGGAAGGTTGCATAATGATGTAGTGTGGTGAGGTAGTTCGGGGTGGTAGATATAGGCCCTCATTCCGAGTTGTTCGCTCGCAAGCTGCTTTTAGCAGCTTTGCACACGCTAAGCCGCCGCCTACTGGGAGTGAATTTTAGCTTCTCAAAATTGCGAACGAAAGATTCGCAATATTGCGAAAAGACTTCTCTGTGCAGTTTCTGAGTAGCTCGAGACTTACTCTGCCAGTGCGATCAGTTCAGTGCTTGTCGTTCCTGGTTTGACGTCACAAACACACCCAGCGTTCGCCCAGACACTCCTCCGTTTCTCCAGCCACTCCCGCGTTTTTCCCAGAAACGGTAGCGTTTTTTCACACACACCCATAAAACGGCCTGTTTCCGCCCAGAAACACCCACTTCCTGTCAATCACATTACAATCCCCAGAACGAAGAAAAAAACCTTGTAATGCCGTGAGTAAAATACCTAACTGCATAGCAAATTTACTTGGCGCAGTCGCACTGCGGACATTACGCATGCGCATTAGCGACTAATCGTTCTGTTGCGAGAAAGAAATAACGAGCGAACAACTCGGAATGACCCCCATAGTGTGGTAATGCAGTGTGGAAGTAACATTGTAATGTATTGCAGGGCTATAGGCCCTCATTCTGAGTTGATCGCTCGCTAGCTGCTTTTAGCAGCAGTGCAAACGGTAAGCCGCCGCCCTCTGGGAGTGTATCTTAGCTTAGCAGAATAGCGAACGAAAGATTAGCAGAACTGCTCGAAAAATTTTTCATGCAGTTTCAGAGTGGCTCAGTACCTACTCCTAGATTGCGATTACTGCAGTCTGTTTAGTTCCTGGTTTGACATCACAAACACGCCCTGCGTTCGGCCAGCCACTCCCCCGTTTCTCCAGCCACTCCTGCGTTTTAGCCAGACATGCCTGCGTTTTTTAGCACACTCTCGGAAAACGCTCAGTTACCACCCAGAAACACCCACTTCCTGTCAATCAATCACCGATCAGCAGAGCGACTGAAAAGCGTCGCTCGCCCATGTGTAAAATTGCTTAGTTTTGTGTGAAATTACTTGGCGCGTGCACCCTGCGGCCCATACGCATGCGCAGAACAGCCAATTTTTAGCCTGATCGCTATGCTGCGAAAAATGGCAGCGAGCGATCAACTCGGAATGACCCCCATAGTGCAGAGATGTAGAAGTGATATAGGGGGTCATTCCGAGTTGATTGCTCGCTAGCAGTTTTTAGCAGCCGTGCAAACGCTATACCGCCTCCCACTGGGAGTGTATTTTAGCTTAGCAGAAGTACGAATGAAAGGATCGCACAGCGGCTACAAAATAATTTTGTGCAGTTTCAGAGTAGCTTCAGACCTACTCAGCGCTTGCGATGACTTCAGACTGTTCAGTTCCTGTTTTGACGTCACAAACATGCCCTGCGTTCTCCCAGCCACGCCTGCGTTTTTCCTGGCACGCCTGCGCTTTTTCGAACCCTCCCTGAAAACTTCGCTAGACCTTGTGTAAAACTACATCGGCCGTTGTGAAAGTACGTCGCGCGTGCGCATTGCGCCGCATACGCATGCGCATTGCGCCGTATACGCATGCGCAGAAGTGTCTTTTTTTGCATCATCGCTGCGCAGCGAACATTTTTAGCTAGCGATCAACTCGGAATGACCCCATAGAGCAGAGATGTATAATGAAGATATGTAATGTGGGGAGATACTGTAGTGTAGTGATGTAGTATGACACCACACCACCCTGGCCACATATGGAGAACTCTGCGGCGATCACACACCCTGTGGCGGCACACATTAGGCCCTTCATAAATTTCAGCTCCAGGCCTATGTGACCTTAATCTGGCACTGCTTTTAACACAGCAACTTCTAGAACTGACTGTTCACTTACTGCCTAATATATCCCACCCCTTGACATATGCCGTTATAACAAGATAACCAATGTTATTCTGATTAGTGTGTGTATAAATCTATATATATATATATATATATATATATATATAGTAAGGTCGCACTCACATCATCAAAAGAGATTCAGCAGCTGGGGTGTCCACCAAATACCAAAGTATCATGTTATAGAAATTGTTCCATAGAGGGCACTCTCCAGATTTTCATAAAAGGCTTTTTATTCAATATATATTCAGCGTATTATATACTCAGCTTCTAAGCTTCTGTCTCAAACGTTTTCAACCCACAAGAGATCGTCATTAGGAGGCACAGCATAGCAACTCAACAGCGACAAGAGAATACTCTCAATGATCCAGCAGCAGAGCTTGTATTGCCTGTCTGGCTTGTTTTATGCCCCATGCTATACAAAAACACACAATTGGCACCTTTTTTGAATGCCCTAAGGGGGTCATTCCGAGTTGTTAGCTCGTTATTTTTTTCTCGCAACGGAGCGATTAGTCGCTAATGCGCATGCGCAATGTTCGCACTGCGACTGCGCCAAGTAAATTTGCTATGCAGTTAGGAATTTTACTCACGGCATTACGAGGTTTTTTCTTCGTTCTGGTGATCGGAGTGTGATTGACAGGAAGTGGGTGTTTCTGGGCGGAAACAGGCCATTTTATGGGAGTGTGTGAAAAAACGCTACCGTTTCTGGGAAAAACGCGGGAGTGGCTGGAGAAACGGAGGAGTGTCTGGGCGAACGCTGGGTGTGTTTGTGACGTCAAACCAGGAACGACACTGACTGAACTGATCGCAGATGCTGAGTAAGTCTGGAGCTACTCAGAAACTGCTAAGAAGTGTCTATTCGCAATTCTGCTAATCTTTCGTTCGCAATTTTGATAAGCTAAAATTCACTCCCAGTAGGCGGCGGCTTAGCGTGTGCAAAGCTGCTAAAAGCAGCTTGCGTGCGAACAACTCGGAATGACCCCCTAAGTGCACTACGTGATCACATATGTTAACAGGGTCAACTTTTAAACATCTCACATCTGCACGGACATTCCGCATCAATCATGTGCTTTCTTGCCTATCTACATTTGTGGTATATGTCATCATATGCCCATGTAATCTTTATTATGTGGGCAAAACCATAAGAACAGTGCGGGAAAGGATGGCTTTACATCGCTCGGCAATCAGCAAAACATTAGCAAGCGGCTCCTCAGAGCAACCAGTGGCTAGGCATTTTTTACAAGCGTAACATCCCCTAGCGACTTTAAAACATATGTTAATTGACCACGTTCCGGTGTCACAGAGTGGAGGCGACAGACATGGGCGGCTCCTACGTTGTGAAACAAAGTGGATTCATATCTTGAACACAGTGTTTCCTAGTGGGTAAACGAACGTCAGAATTGGAACACTTTTTCATAAGGATTTCCAGCAGACTTTTCCATCTGCAACAAATTGTGTATATATACATGTTTTATAGTAGGGTTAGAATTACTCTTAGTCATTGATAGCAACGGAGGTTGTGACCAGTCACATTCGATGTGTGTTACAGCATGTTTACATCAGGGTATATTTTCATTATTATGCACCATGTCATATTTCTGTAGCAAGTAAGGGGGATCATTCCGAGTTGATGGTAGCTGTGCTAAATTTAGCACAGCTACGATCATGAACTCAGACATGCGGGGGGACGCCCAGCACAGGGCTAGTCCGCCCCGCATGTCAGTGCCGCCCCCCCCCCCCCTGCAGAAGTGCAAAGGCATCGCACAGCGGCGATGCCTTTGCACTTTAAGAGTAGCTCCTGGCCATCGCAGCTTTAGCGTGCTGGCCGGGAGCTTAGTCATCGCTCCCCGGCGTGCAGTGGCTGCGTGTGACGTCACGCAGCCGCTGCGGGCCACTCCCCGCATGGTCCGGCCACGCCTGCGTTGGCGGACCGCGCCCATGAAATGGCGGCCAAACGTTGCCGTTTCGCCCCCTCCCGCCCATCGACCACCTCTGCCTGTCAATCAGGCAGAGGCGATCGTAGCGCAGCGACGGGCGGCCATGCGCCAATGCACTGCGGCGCATGCGCAGTTCTGACCCGATCGCTACGCTGTGAAAAACTGCAGTGTGCGATCGGGTCAGAATGACCCCCTATATGTCTGTAGCATTATTGTGAATGTCCCTGATTGATTGTTTATATTTCCACAGACCACTGTGAGGGAGCCGGGGAGACAACAGGGCACCTGTGCCTGGGTTGCTAGGATGCGCGGACCGCGTCTCCATGCCAATGGGGGCCGGACATGCCTGACATCACCGGCAGTGACGGGGGGAATCGGCACCTCACGGAAGTGCCGCGGGAACCCGGCTCCTTCACAGCGGGATGGAAGACGCCTATTTAGGTGAGTAGTCAGCACACATACTGTTTGTTTGCCTCACATGTAATGCTTGAAAACGGTGCTGCAGGGGCACTGAAACATTGCCTTTATACTAGAGATGAGCGCCTGAAATTTTTCGGGTTTTGTGTTTTGGTTTTGGGTTCGGTTCCGCGGCCGTGTTTTGGGTTCGACCGCGTTTTGGCAAAACCTCACCGAATTTTTTTTGTCGGATTCGGGTGTGTTTTGGATTCGGGTGTTTTTTAAAAAAAACACTAAAAAACACCTTAAATCATAGAATTTGGGGGTCATTTTGATCCCATATTATTATTAACCTCAAAAACCATAATTTCCACTCATTTTCAGTCTATTCTGAATACCTCACACCTCACAATATTATTTTTAGTCCTAAAATTTGCACCAAGGTCGCTGGATGACTAAGCTAAGCGACACTAGTGGCCGACACAAACACCTGGCCCATCTAGGAGTGGCACTGCAGTGTCACGCAGGATGTCCCTTCCAAAAAACCCTCCCCAATCAGCACATGACGCAAAGAAAAAAAGAGGCGCAATGAGGTAGCTGACTGTGTGAGTAAGATAAGCGACCCTAGTGGCCGACACAAACACCGGGCCCATTTAGGAGTGGCACTGCAGTGTCACGCAGGATGTCCCTTCCAAAAAACCCTCCCCAATCAGCACATGACGCAAAGAAAAAAAGAGGCGCAATGAGGTAGCTGACTGTGTGAGTAAGATTAGCGACCCTAGTGGCCGACACAAACACCGGGCCCATTTAGGAGTGGCACTGCAGTGTCACGCAGGATGTCCCTTCCAAAAAACCCTCCCCAATCAGCACATGACGCAAAGAAAAAAAGAGGCGCAATGAGGTAGCTGACTGTGTGAGTAAGATAAGCGACCCTAGTGGCCGACACAAACACCGGGCCCATTTAGGAGTGGCACTGCAGTGTCACGCAGGATGTCCCTTCCAAAAAACCCTCCCCAATCAGCACATGACGCAAAGAAAAAAAGAGGCGCAATGAGGTAGCTGACTGTGTGAGTAAGATTAGCGACCCTAGTGGCCGACACAAACACCGGGCCCATTTAGGAGTGGCACTGCAGTGTCACGCAGGATGTCCCTTCCAAAAAACCCTCCCCAATCAGCACATGACGCAAAGAAAAAAAGAGGCGCAATGAGGTAGCTGACTGTGTGAGTAAGATTAGCGACCCTAGTGGCCGACACAAACACCGGGCCCATTTAGGAGTGGCACTGCAGTGTCACGCAGGATGTCCCTTCCAAAAAACCCTCCCCAATCAGCACATGACGCAAAGAAAAAAAGAGGCGCAATGAGGTAGCTGACTGTGTGAGTAAGATTAGCGACCCTAGTGGCCGACACAAACACCGGGCCCATTTAGGAGTGGCACTGCAGTGTCACGCAGGATGTCCCTTCCAAAAAACCCTCCCCAATCAGCACATGACGCAAAGAAAAAAAGAGGCGCAATGAGGTAGCTGACTGTGTGAGTAAGATTAGCGACCCTAGTGGCCGACACAAACACCGGGCCCATTTAGGAGTGGCACTGCAGTGTCACGCAGGATGTCCCTTCCAAAAAACCCTCCCCAATCAGCACATGACGCAAAGAAAAAAAGAGGCGCAATGAGGTAGCTGACTGTGTGAGTAAGATAAGCGACCCTAGTGGCCGACACAAACACCGGGCCCATTTAGGAGTGGCACTGCAGTGTCACGCAGGATGTCCCTTCCAAAAAACCCTCCCCAAACAGCACATGACGCAAAGAAAAATAAAAGAAAAAAGAGGTGCAAGATGGAATTGTCCTTGGGCCCTCCCACCCACCCTTATGTTGTATAAACAAAACAGGACATGCACACTTTAACCAACCCATCATTTCAGTGACAGGGTCTGCCACACGACTGTGACTGATATGACGGGTTGGTTTGGACCCCCCCCAAAAAAGAAGCAATTAATCTCTCCTTGCACAAACTGGCTCTACAGAGGCAAGATGTCCACCTCATCATCACCCTCCGATATATCACCGTGTACATCCCCCTCCTCACAGATTATCAATTCGTCCCCACTGGAATCCACCATCTCAGCTCCCTGTGTACTTTGTGGAGGCAATTGCTGCTGGTCAATGTCTCCGCGGAGGAATTGATTATAATTCATTTTAATGAACATCATCTTCTCCACATTTTCTGGATGTAACCTCGTACGCCGATTGCTGACAAGGTGAGCGGCGGCACTAAACACTCTTTCGGAGTACACACTTGTGGGAGGGCAACTTAGGTAGAATAAAGCCAGTTTGTGCAATGGCCTCCAAATTGCCTCTTTTTCCTGCCAGTATAAGTATGGACTGTGTGACGTGCCTACTTGGATGCGGTCACTCATATAATCCTCCACCATTCTTTCAATGGTGAGAGAATCATATGCAGTGACAGTAGACGACATGTCCGTAATCGTTGTCAGGTCCTTCAGTCCGGACCAGATGTCAGCATCAGCAGTCGCTCCAGACTGCCCTGCATCACCGCCAGCGGGTGGGCTCGGAATTCTGAGCCTTTTCCTCGCACCCCCAGTTGCGGGAGAATGTGAAGGAGGAGATGTTGACAGGTCGCGTTCCGCTTGACTTGACAATTTTCTCACCAGCAGGTCTTTCAACCCCAGCAGACTTGTGTCTGCCGGAAAGAGAGATCCAAGGTAGGCTTTAAATCTAGGATCGAGCACGGTGGCCAAAATGTAGTGCTCTGATTTCAACAGATTGACCACCCGTGAATCCTTGTTAAGCGAATTAAGGGCTCCATCCACAAGTCCCACATGCCTAGCGGAATCGCTCCGTGTTAGCTCCTCCTTCAATGTCTCCAGCTTCTTCTGCAAAAGCCTGATGAGGGGAATGACCTGACTCAGGCTGGCAGTGTCTGAACTGACTTCACGTGTGGCAAGTTCAAAGGGCATCAGAACCTTGCACAACGTTGAAATCATTCTCCACTGCGCTTGAGACAGGTGCATTCCACCTCCTATATCGTGCTCAATTGTATAGGCTTGAATGGCCTTTTGCTGCTCCTCCAACCTCTGAAGCATATAGAGGGTTGAATTCCACCTCGTTACCACTTCTTGCTTCAGATGATGGCAGGGCAGGTTCAGTAGTTTTTGGTGGTGCTCCAGTCTTCTGTACGTGGTGCCTGTACGCCGAAAGTGTCCCGCAATTTTTCTGGCCACCGACAGCATCTCTTGCACGCCCCTGTCGTTTTTTAAATAATTCTGCACCACCAAATTCAAGGTATGTGCAAAACATGGGACGTGCTGGAATTTGCCCATATTTAATGCACACACAATATTGCTGGCGTTGTCCGATGCCACAAATCCACAGGAGAGTCCAATTGGGGTAAGCCATTCCGCGATGATCTTCCTCAGTTGCCGTAAGAGGTTTTCAGCTGTGTGCGTATTCTGGAAACCGGTGATACAAAGCGTAGCCTGCCTAGGAAAGAGTTGGCGTTTGCGAGATGCTGCTACTGGTGCCGCCGCTGCTGTTCTTGCGGCGGGAGTCCATACATCTACCCAGTGGGCTGTCACAGTCATATAGTCCTGACCCTGCCCTGCTCCACTTGTCCACATGTCCGTGGTTAAGTGGACATTGGGTACAACTGCATTTTTTAGGACACTGGTGAGTCTTTTTCTGACGTCCGTGTACATTCTCGGTATCGCCTGCCTAGAGAAGTGGAACCTAGATGGTATTTGGTAACGGGGCACACTGCCTCAATAAATTGTCTAGTTCCCTGTGAACTAACGGCGGATACCGGACGCACGTCTAACACCAACATAGTTGTCAAGGCCTCAGTTATCCGCTTTGCAGCAGGATGACTGCTGTGATATTTCATCTTCCTCGCAAAGGACTGTTGAACAGTCAATTGCTTACTGGAAGTAGTACAAGTGGGCTTACGACTTCCCCTCTGGGATGACCATCGACTCCCAGCAGCAACAACAGCAGCGCCAGCAGCAGTAGGCGTTACACGCAAGGATGCATCGGAGGAATCCCAGGCAGGAGAGGAATCGTCAGAATTGCCAGTGACATGGCCTGCAGGACTATTGGCATTCCTGGGGAAGGAGGAAATTGACACTGAGGGAGTTGGTGGGGTGGTTTGCGTGAGCTTGGTTACAAGAGGAAGGGATTTACTGGTCAGTGGACTGCTTCCGCTGTCACCCAAAGTTTTTGAACTTGTCACTGTCTTATTATGAATGCGCTGCAGGTGACGTATAAGGGAGGATGTTCCGAGGTGGTTAACGTCCTTACCCCTACTTATTACAGCTTGACAAAGGGAACACACGGCTTGACACCTGTTGTCCGCATTTCTGTTGAAATACCTCCACACCGAAGAGCTGATTTTTTTGGTATTTTCACCTGGCATGTCAACGGCCATATTCCTCCCACCGACAACAGGTGTCTCCCCGGGTGCCTGACTTAAACAAACCACCTCACTATCAGAATCCTCCTGGTCAATTTCCTCCCCAGCGCCAGCAACACCCATATCCTCCTCATCCTGGTGTACTTCAACACTGACATCTTCAATCTGACTATCAGGAACTGGACTGCGGGTGCTCCTTCCAGCACTTGCAGGGGGCGTGCAAATGGTGGAAGGCGCATGCTCTTCACGTCCAGTGTTGGGAAGGTCAGGCATCGCAACCGACACAATTGGACTCTCCTTGTGGATTTGGGATTTCGAAGAATGCACAGTTCTTTGCTGTGCTTTTG